>NC_041381.1:494449597-494452271 GCF_002162155.2 Triticum dicoccoides
TCCAACTAGGAGAAGGAGGAAGGGGGAAGAGGGGAGAAGGAAGGAGGTGGGCGCCACCCCCTCCTAGTCCAATTCAGACTAGCCATGGGAGGGGGCATCAACCCCTTGGGGCCCCTTTCTCCTTTCCCCTAAAGCCCAATAAGGCCCATTAACTCCCCGGGGGGTTCCGATAACCTTCCGGTACTCCGAAAAATACCCAAACTTCTCCGAAACCTTTCCGATGTTAGAATATAGCCTTCCAATATATCAATCTTTATGTCTCGACCATTTCGAGACTCCTCGTCACGTCCGTGGTCTCATCCAGGACTCCGAACAAACTTCGGTCATCAAAACACATAACTCGTAATGCAAATCGTCATCGAACATTAAGCGAGCAGACCCTGCGGGTTCGAGAACTATGTAGACATGATCGAGACACATATCCGATCAATAACCAATAGCGTAACCTAGATGCTCATATTGGCTCCTACATATTCTACGAAGATCTTTATCGGTCAGACCGCATAACAACATACGTTGTTCCCTTTGTCATCGGTATGTTACTTGCCCGAGATTCGATTGTCAGTATCATCATACCTAGTTCAATCTCGTTATCGACAAGTCTCTTTACTTGTTCTGTAATGCTTCATCCCGCAACTAACTCATTAGTCATATTGCTTGCAAGGCTTATAGTGATGAGCATTACCGAGAGGGCCCAGAGATACCTCTCTGAAACACGGAGTGACAAATCCTAATCTCGATCTATGCCACTAGTAGAAAAAGGATCAAATATGAGAAACATTAATACTGGTTTGCATATGAGCCGGCACTAATGCGTCCATTAGTGTCGGTTCAAATGACTACGCGGGAGGAGACCTTTAGTACCGGTTCAGTGTGAATCTGTAGTATCGGTTCGTGCCACGAACCGGTACTAAAGGTGCTGGCCGGGCACCAGCATCTTTAGTACTGGTTCGTGGCACGAACCGGTACTAAAGAGGTTGTGGCAGGGGCTATTTTTAGTCCTACCTCGCTCCCCTAGCAAAAATTTGACCACCTTAAATATGTTACTTTTCAAACTATCACAAGCATTTGGTCTTCATTGAACTCTATGTGTAGGATTTGTGGCTGCAATAGGAGTCTTCGCCGGTTCTTAAATCGGTGGTAGATTCCTATTGACAATTTAGATTCTATACAAAAAGATCATTGATGATCAATGTATTTTTTATATGTACTAGCGCGTTTTGGCTGAAAGGCGGTACTGATCAATGTATTTTTTCTGCGTTCAGATGCACAATTTAAATATGTTATTTTTCAAACTATCACAAGCATTTGGTCTTCATTGAACTCTATGTGTATAATTTGTGGACTCAATATGAGTCTTCATCGGTTTCGGACGAGAACTCATCAGTTACACGGGCACTTCATTTTTTTAACTTATTTGAACTCCAGACTTTTTTTGAGCCGGCATTATGCAACATTCGAAGCGATGTCATCAATTTCCAACATGTTCTGACATCATTTGCTGTTATATTCAGTCACCGATTTGTTTACATCAGAGCTAAATGACCGTGAAAATGAAAATCACTACAAAACAAACTCTGAAAATGTTGAAGGTATCATCATTTCACCTGCATAGCATGTGCGAAAGAATGGAGAGAGTCACGGCAAAAACTGGACGAGCTTCGTGTACAAACTGGACAATCTCTTTCGGAGTATCAGGGTTTCAGACGAGAACTCATCAGTTACACGGGCACTTCTGTTTTTAGTCATTTACCAATTTGTTCAGAGAGCTAAATGACCGTGAAACAGTAAATCACAGCAAGAACTCTAAAAAGAAATTATATAAAGCAATAAATAGCAGAAAATAAATAATGCAAAAAAGAAAAAAAACTATATAAAGCAAAAATATTCACAAAAATACTAAATACAGCAAAGAAAACTACTCAGAAATAAATAGAAGAAAAAAATAAAGCAGAAAAGAAAAAACTATATAAAAAATTATATAAAAAATTGTATAAAAAATTATATAAAAAATATAAAACTACTCAGAAATAAATAGAAGAAAATAAATAATGCAGAAAAGAAAAAATTTATATAAAAAAATGTTGGGGCGCTCCCCGGTGGGCCTGCCAGACCTAGGGTGTGCAAATTCAGGCCCACAAGGGTCAGCTGGCTCACAGAGCAGCGCGTCCTAGTTAGGCCCAGAAGCCTGCTATATAGAAGAGTTCTAAAGGGCAGCCGCGACTGGGTTTATAAACCAGTGCGGCTGCCTTTCGCTCGGCGAGGTGGGACTGAAAATAGTGCACTGCGGGTGGCAGCGCACGACCATTAGTACCGGTTCGTGGCTCCAACCGGTACTAATGTGTTGCCCTTTAGTACCGGTTGGAGCCACTAACCGGTACTAAAGGCCCTAGTTTTCCGTCGCTTGGCCTGGCCAAAATTGACCTTTAGTACCGGTTGGTGGCTCCAACCGGTACTAAAGGCCCCTCCTATATATATGGCACTTACGAAAATTCAGCCATCGTCGACCAGTTCGTTCCACTTCTCTCTCGCGAGACATCGATCCCAGACGCCGCAGCGTCGCCGTGATGTCGCCCTCGCCGCCGCGTCGCCGTGACATCGCCCTCGTCGCCCGTCGATCGCCGCCCCCGCCGCACGTCGTCGCCGTCCCCGCCGCCCGTCGTCGTCGTCGCCG
>NC_041381.1:494452918-494456644 GCF_002162155.2 Triticum dicoccoides
TTAATAGAACTAGTTTATTTTTAGTAAGAAATTTTGGTATATGCGATTATTTGAACTAGTTGAATTAATATAACTAGTTTATTTTTAGAAATGCTTAGTTAAACTAGTTGAATTAATATAACTAGTTTAATTTTAGTAAATGCTTAGTTGAACTAGTTGAATTAATAGAACTAGTTTATTTTTAGCAAGAAAATTTAGGTATATGAGATTATTTGAACTAATTAAAATTTAGGTATATGAGATTATTTGAATTAATATAACCAGTTTATTTTTAGTAAATGCTTAGTTGAATTAATAGAAGTAGTTGAATTAATTGAATTAGTAAGTGTTTAATGTTTCGCCTATATGAACATATAGGAAATGTTGTCTGACGACGGAAACTTTTTTATTATGTGCGAATATTGTGAAGACCAGCGCGGCCAGTGCGACAGAAATTTCCTTGTTGATAATAGGCGATTCAGCATCAAGCTGGATGAGACCTTCGAATTCGATACAGTAAGTCACAACGACAAGTCTGTTTTCGTAATTAAGCATGATTTATATATGCTTCATTTTCCTGACTTATAATTTTTAATTTTCACTATTCTACTAGCGCATCCCCTCCCATGCAAGATTTTTTGTCTTAGATAAGATAGGTTTCAATGATATGGAAACTATGGAGGTAAAGAGAGTTTACTTGAAAACTGAGCATGGTTATACTTTCAACGTCAAAGTATACAATGCACACACGTACACCTATTTTGAATGCAAAACTTGCCAAGCACTATGCAAGGCTTATGCATTTGAGCCTGGTATGGTTATCACCTTTGATATTCGTCCGAAAGATGATATTGAAGGTAATAGAGACATATGGGTTGATGTGCAGACGCTTCCAGTTCTACCATTATGTGAGTTCTTCTCAACTATATTTTTGTCTTTGATATTGCTTATTGAAAAATAATTGACAACTAATTTCTATTGACAGCTTATTTCCATTCAAGCAAACATGTCCGGCGTTTGGTAGACAGGACCTACTACTGTCCCGGAGCTGAACTAAACTGCGAGGAGATAAGTCATTATGTTTCATGGCTTGAGGATCTTCATACTGTCAAGACAAATTTTCTTTTTGCACTTAGAAATGTTAGTACTCAAAACGTGCGACCAATAGTGATGGTATTGAACTACGGTCACATCTATTTAGGAATGATGGTAAGATTTTTACTATTTGTCCTCAGTTCATCTTTTGCATACATAATTTTTTTGCTAAACTTTCATTGCTAAGTATATTAATTAAGTACTATACGATGTTCTTCAACAGGGACTCCCGATGACAGTTGTGCCTCAGGGGATCGAGACTAAAGGTCGCATGTCAATTGTTAGCTTACGGCCAAGATATCCTGCATTGCACATGAATGCATTCAGGATTCTAGAAGCGGTGAATGCTTAATAGTGAAAGATTGGAGGAAAATTGTTAACGACCACAGAGAAGTACTAGGGGGCAGCAATGAGAAGCGCATCCCACGATTAGGAGACAGGTTCATCTGCATGGTCTAGTTTGATGAATCAGGAGAGCTATACATGTTCTATGCTATTTTACCAGAGAGAGAGTAGCAGGAGTATTTAGCTAGTTCATGCTGCTCTTAGTACTTGTCCTTTCATGTCCGTGTTCTTCGTTCTGAGCTTAGCTAGCTATAGATCCAAAATGCATCAAGAAACCACAAATTAGTTTCAGCTGGATGGATCCTACCTAAGTGATCAAGTATATATATGCCATATCCATATATATTATACTTGATCACCTAATTAGGTGATCAAGTATAATATGGATATGACATATACTTGATCACTTAGCTAGCTATAGATCCAAAATGCATCCAGTCGAAAATAATCCGCGGTACTTTCACCTAATGATTTAATAACTTATTATAATGTAAAACAATCACTAAATTAAATTGAAAACACAAAACTAAAGGAAAAATTAAAAAAACATTTAGTACTGGTTGGTGTTACCAACCGGTACTAAAGCCCTACGCACACCCGGGCCTGGCTCGTGCCACGTGTTTGCACTTTAGCGCTGGTTCATGACGAACCGGTACTAAAGGGGGGGCTTTAGTCCCCACTCTTTAGTGCCGGTTCGTGAACCGGCACTAAAGGCCGTCATGAACCGGCACTAAAGACTGGTTCTGCACTAGTGTGCCAACCCAACAAACACCTTCGGAGACACCTATAGAGCATCTTTATAATCACCCAATTACGTTGTGACGTTTGATAGCACACAAGGTGTTTCTCCGGTATTCAGGAGTTGCATAATCTCATAGTCTAAGGAACATGTATAAGTCATGAAGAAAGCAGTAGCAATAAAACTGTAACGATCATAATGCTAAGCTAACGGATGGGTCATGTCCATCACATCATTCTCCTAATGATGTGATCCCGTTCATCAAATGACAACACATGTCTATGGTTAGGAAATATAACCATCTTTGATTAACGAGCTAGTCAAGTAGAGGCATACTAGGGACATTATGTTTTGTCTATGTATTCACACATGTACTAAGTTTCCGGTTAATATAATTCTAGCATGAATAATAAATATTTATCATGAAATAAGGAAATAAATAATAACTTTATTATTGCCTCTAGGGCATATTTCCTTGAGTATCCAATGTTACTTATGCATAATGCATGTTCATGACCGTTTTTGCTCTCTAGCTGACCGCTTCCCAACCTAATTGCTAGCCTTCGCCTGTACTAAGTGGGAATTTTGCTTGTGCATCAAAACCATGAAACCCAAGTTATTTCAGATGAGTCCACCATACCTACCTATATGATGTATTACCCTGCCATTCTAAGTAAATTTGCATGTGCCACCTCTAAAAACTTTAAATAAATGTCCTTTTTGTGTGCCTGGATTGTTCATAGAGCGACAGGAGGTAGTCAGTATCTTCCATGCTAAGCGGGTTACTCTCATGATGAGTGTTTATTCACTCGTCCTTGCATGAGAGGGGCGGTGATAGGGATTCCCAGTCCCGAATTCAAATTGCAAATAATTAAATAAAACTCCCCCGAGACTGTTGTTGGTATGGACGGCACCCGTTATTTCGGACAAGCCGTGGAGTGTGATTGTTGGTGGAAGGGGAGTAAACCTTTACTTTTATCGCTCGGGAACCGCCACTAATGTGTTTAGCATGGAAGATATCGATAACTAATGGTCGCAAAGTGAACAAGAAGGGTGCATTTCTCAAAAAATTTATTTACCTCTGTTTTAAAAACTTGAGCTCTGGCACCGGATGCCCTGCGGCATGAGCCACTCCGCCACCGCCCGGTTCTCAATCTCTGGGAAGTTGAGGTCCGTCTTCAGCCGTCCGGCACGCCACCCCGCCAGGCATGTGCGGCCTCGTCGACGGTGGGATACGTGTCGAGCCACCAACGGTGCCCGGCGTCGGAGAACTACACTCGGAAGTTCCCGGAGGGCTTCGCCCTCACGCCGAAGAAACCTGACTTGCCCTTCGGCGCCATCGGGTGGCGGCGGCTGCCGGAGCGAGTCAGGGCGGAGGTCAAGGCAGCGACCGAGCGGGGAGCGGGCGGCGGCATGCTGCGCGGGGCGGAGGTGGACGGAGTGGGGCGGCGACGTGCAGTGTGGGCGGAGGCCGCGGCGGAGGCAAACGTGCCGGGGCGGGGTGGAGGCGGACGAGGCTGGGGCAGCGCTGTGCCACGACGGCCCGATCCGCCCGTACGACGGCTGGC
>NC_041381.1:494456889-494461888 GCF_002162155.2 Triticum dicoccoides
GCAGGATGGAATCGGCGGTGGGGGTTGGGACGGGGCTGGATCTGCGGCGGGGCGGGGCGGCGTCGGGGAGCTGCGGCGGGGCGGCGGCCGAGCGGGGAGCTGCGGCGGGGCGGCGGCCGAGCGGGGAGCTTCGGCGGTACGGCGGCGAGCAGGAGGAAGAAGGGGGGAAATGAATTGAAGGGTGGTTGAGCAGTGGCGCGCGGCCGCGGTTTTTACATCTCCTGCCTCCAGAGATGTAAATTTGCACCGTGAGGTGTTGTATTTGAGATGTAAATTTATTTTTGCATGTGGACCATCTGTTGGAGAGCTGTTTTTTGCCTTAGAAGATTCAAAAGTTGGTTATTTTTAGCGTATGGACCGTCTATTGAAGATGTTGTAAGGTAATTGCTGTATTTATAAAGCGAACGAAAGCATGTTTTCGAGAGCTTTGCTCAAAGTGTACCACCACCAATTTAAGCAGTCGGCACCCACATGCATCCAAGTGACTAATATGTGCCTGCATTTATTCCAAGTTACTGCTACTTAATTTGTGGCAACATATGATGTCATGATCCATTCTGAGGCAGGGCTGTTTGTGTGATCTACGTACACTAGGTAGTAGTAGTACCAGTATCTGGTCAGGATGTGACGTCCCGACGGCTCTGATCATATTTGACGGGGATGCATGCTAGCTACTCATTGCCTCGTTTGCCCTAGCATGCAGCCTAGCAAATAAGAGGTCCCGGAGTACGTACTACTGCAGAAGTCTATCAATATCTATGCATGCACGCCCCTGCAGCAAGCAAAGTGTAGCTGCAGCATCTCCATATTCATGTTTCTACAGAGGCCACGGAGTCGATCGTCAGAAGTCAAAGTCAAAGCCTTTCACCAGAATAACATAGTGTATTTGAAATCCTAATGTAATTGCATGCAATTGGTCCAGGTAAAACCGTAAAAGTCCAGCGGCTGTTATCAGTTTCATATTTCATACCACTACGTTTGTAACATTTTGCATATCAAATGAACAAGAAAGCAGCAGCACTACTAGATCATCAAACCTCAAACCACACACACACTGGCTGCTGGGAATATATATATAGGGATACATATATGGTTCGAATTCTATAGAGGGAACAAAAGACATCAACAAATTAAACAAGCAGTGCTAATTGGTTCGATAACTCCTTTTTTCTGCACGTAAAATGGAGTAGACATAAACGATCTTCAGGACATTTCACAAGTCCAGTCTTCAGCTTGGTGGATAAGTCTTCAGGTCATTTTATCTGCTCGGATGTTAACAAGCGCATTAGGGGGTGAAACAAAAGAGCTAACAAAAGAGCCAAGCTTAAACATAATGCATCGACCTCCTTAACTGCGCTACTCCAATCGTTCAGGTTTATAAGACCGGAAGTATTTTAAATAAACATCGACCCTTAATGTGATCACCAAAACATTGTTACACGTCACAAAAATATATCATTTGAAACTTCTTTTAAATGTGAATCCAATTATAAATTTCTTGTGGCATGTAAGATGTAAGTAACTAATATCCTGTTGATCAAATTAGTGGTCAATTTTTTTTCTAAAATACGTGTGGGCCTTATAAAAAAGTGAAATGATACTATTCACAAACTATAGCCGCCTTTAGCTAATATGGAAAATGCTGTTTTGTCTTCTTAATTAAAGTAAATTCAACTAGTTGGCAATGTATATGTTAAAATAACTGTCAGCTATTTTTAAAAGGAATGATCAAGAAGAGCCCAACTTTAAAATTAACAAAGTCATCAACCGACCAGAATTAAAGTGTCAGCTTTAAATCAGGACTAGAACTACAAACTCTATGTTTTCTAAATCTAAGCAGATACCCTGAGCGGTCCGATGTCTCCGCATTGGGACTCTTGCACAGATGGGGAGATCAAGGTTAAATGTTCCACCAACTTATAGACATCAGAAAATTCTGTCTACTCATATTGGCCATAGACAAAGTCCAATAATATTAGGTGCAATATATCGATTATTGTTACTAAAATATGGCTCAATGTACCATTTATAACAAATAAATGTTCCACCACAGAATTAGTGTACTCATTTTCTTGCAATAGGATATTATCACCAGTTAATTTATTTCTACTTTAGCACAAAATAAGTGTATGACAAATTAAATATGCCGGTCATGATCAGCTAGCTGTAGGTTGGCACATATAGAGTATAGAGAGTGCAGAGACAAAGATACGAGAGCCTTTTAGTACTTATGTTTTAGATCTTTCAACATTTTCCTTTTTCTAATCTTACTTCAAGGGAACACTTGTGCATGCACGACATGAAATATCAACTATTGCACGTACGCATCCAGATCGACTCCAAAGTCATCTAGTACGGGAACACACTCTTTTTGCATCCAAGGTTATAGAGCAGTACATAAATTAAGATATAGAGTATGTTTTATTACCATGATCATGAGAGACGATATGCTGTTTCTTCGGTACTTATAAGAAAATAAAGCACCTAATTAAAGATGGAACGATCGATAAACTGAGTTACAAAATTGTTTCCTACATGTGCTACACGTACAGTTGCCTAAGAAATTGTTCATTGTATTTCTTTTCGGTCAGATAAATTGTTCATTGGAATGTGTGGGCAAAGCATGCACATACATGTACTAGCTAGTAATTTCACAGTGGTGTTCAACATGAAGCAATCAGAAACCGATGCAGTTCAAGCTAGCTGGGTTGAAAGTACACTCCTGATTAAGCTAGTATGTACACAGTGAATGAGCAAACCAACAGGAGCAGAGTGCAAACATAATTGTCCATCTCAAATAGTATTATATATATATATAGTGCCTCTCTATGAAACCCCAAATTGGGCAAAAATAAACCAAGTTGGATTTGCATGCATGCATCGATCTCAGCGTATAATATACAGTAGCTTCCTGGTGTGAAAAAAGAGTACTAGTGTGTTTCCTATACCATATGAAATGAATGATCCAAGAAAATATATATAAATATGTGAGCGCAATAGAATACTGCATGAGCACAATGAAAAGTAATTAAACGGAAACCTAACAATTGAGCATGTGTGGCGAGGAAAGCCGAACCTGCCAAAGATCGATCGATGGATGTCGGATCGAACACCGGGCGCTACTGCGCGGCGGTGTGCCTCTCGTCCCCACCGGCCGTGCCAGGTTTCAAGAACTGTCCGCCGCTCAGCGGGCCGAGGCCGGACACCGGCCCGACGCCCATGGCTGATGTGTACCCGAAGTCGTAGCCGCCGCCGCTGCCGCCGTTCACGCCGAGTCTCGCGACAGCGCCCTCCCCCTCGTAGCTCCTGGCCAGCATCTGAACGGCCGCGAACTGGTCGTGCCCGAACCCAAGACCCGCGCCGATCGCCGTGGAGTGGCTGATGTTGATGAAGTTCTGCGTGCAGTTGGGCACCGTGTTGCCGATGAAATCCGCCATTGCCGGCGTCCCGTTGCAACCCACAGACGCCGAGACCGCCACCGCAGCAGCCGCCTAGATGCAAAACTGGAGAAGTTAAGACGAGCAAATTCGCGACATGTATAATAAGTTAGTAACTACTACTAGAGAAATACACTTGATGCATTCTATCATGCATACATAATTACTACCTGGTACTTTGAGAGTTCGTATCTGGCGCGGGTGAGGTCCTGCTGGAGCTGGCGGAGCTGGTGCTGGAGGACGGAGATGACGCCGACGCAGCCGTAGACGGGGTCGCGGAGGCGCATGTCGGCCTCGTAGGCGAGCGAGTTCACCGCGTCCTCCCGCTGGTACGGGTTCAGCTCGTTGAGCAGCTTGGTGACGTTGCTGGCGCCGAAGACGCGGTGCACGTGAACGAACTTCTGCGGGTTGTCCGGCGGGAAGTAGGGCGCGAACACGCAGTCGGGCTGGCACTTGCGCCGGAGGAACTTGCAGGCCGCGCACGGCGAGCCCGTGCCGGCCGCCCCGGAGCTCGCGGCGCCGACCGCCGCCGCCGAGGATGCCATGGTGATCACGGAGCCTGGAAACGACGACGCCGATGAGGAGGCCATCGATCGATGGATGGGCCGGTCTAGCTTCCTGGCGAAGGAGATCCAAATCCCAAGCAAGAAAGAGAAGACAGACGGTCAGGGTGACGGTTTCCCTTCTGGAAAGTTTGGTATGGGAAATTGGAGCAGCAAAAGGAAATGGGGAAGGGGAATGGATCATAAATTTTATTCTTGCCATATCTGCACACACGCTGCCCAGATGGCATGAAGCTATTCTAAGAATGTGCAGATTATTCTTCGATACCTCTACAAAATTAGAAAAGCTTAACGTAACTGTACATATCTTGACAAAAATGGTCGAGACAAATCAGTAGAATTTATTTTGTTCACCGATTTATTCCAACCGTCCATGATCCTGATTTTAGTTTCCTTCTCGTCATGCTCTCGCCACGCCAAAGTGAGAGCATGCGCTTTGGCAAGGCTGTTGCGCACATGGGCTACTACTATCCCATCCAACAACGCAAGATCAATATAGAACAATAAGAGGCAGTGAGGCTGTGGGCATTTGCGCTTGATGGGATCAAAACACCATAAAAGACGTAGGATTAGTTAATAGCCAGGCACCAAGAAAGAAGCACGAGGAAATCAAAGAATCAAAGAACTAAGAAAGAAAGAAGTCGGCGAGAAAGAAGAAGAACGTAGCAAAAGGGAGAGAAACTTAGGAACAAATTAAAGAAGGAAGCAAATGGATCCAAAGCCGGCGTACGGTGAGCGCCAGAGTAGAGTACGCACCCTTTCCGTGGGACGAAGTTTTCTGCTCACTTCGTGCAGCTGCCGCGCGCTGACCTGAATCACCTCTCTGCAACTTTTCCTCCTTCTCTCCTCGAGTCCAGCAAGCGGCTTCCTCCTCGTATTTGGCTAGCTGTTGCGTCCGAACTGGCCCTTTTATCTCTCTCTCTCTCTCTCTGATGTTCTCTAGCTAGCTAGTAGTTACTCCACTTGGCTGTTTGTTGTAGAGAAAGAATGGAGTATGAA
>NC_041381.1:494462240-494490490 GCF_002162155.2 Triticum dicoccoides
GTTAGAAGGTTCAAAAGAAATGGTCTCTTTCTTCAGTATTGGAGGTTCAAAGGGAATGGTGAATTTCTGATTTTGGGTGATCATTCTGATGGATGATATATGCACACCTTATGTGGTAAGATTTCTTTTATTGTGAAACATATTACGTATATTTATATGTTTTTAGTATTGTATATTTATATGTTAATTATCTCCTTTTGTAGAGAAATATTCACCTTGAATCCCTGATCTTAGTTTTTGGCCTTTATTCAATATAGATCCAACAGGCACCCGCCGCAATTGGAGACATAATACTCCTCTAAAGAATGTTGGAGTACCCACCTCCCGGTGGCTCGCCGTGCGAGAGTGCCCTCTGCGCCATTTGTTCTGTGCCGACTCCCCGCACCCAGTCGTCTTTCCTTGGGGTGGAGGGTGGGGGGGTCCATGACGCTTTGGGCCACGGGCGCAGCGGAGGGCACCTCTCTGTGGTGTTTATCGTCGCGCGATGGGCAAGCTGGGTTGGCCTGTTAGTGTATTCGTCCCCTGCGGGGCTGCATTGCTCGCGCGAGCCGGGCACACGTACTAGTGCGCCTGGCTCAGCGTGTGATTGTCCACCTAGCCGGCCCTGGCGGCCATCCGGTCAGGGGTCGTGACGGCAAGAAGCCTCCATAGTAGGATGCGTGTCGGATGGCCCGGGGCATTGGCCTTGAACCGCGCCTGCTGCCCCACGCATTCGAGAGGCGGCTATCCCGGCTCTCTGCCCACTCCGCCGGTGGTGGGGTCCGATGGGGCGCTGTAAGGCGCTTTCATCGTCTGGCCTAGTTCGGATCCGGAAGTGCTTTGCGAACCCGGGCTCTTTCTGTCGCTCGCCTCGGATGGTGAGTGTGTTTTGGGATGTCTACTTGGCTTGGACGTCACCGGGTCTAGTCGGTTTTGGTTGTGACGATGTGTTATAATAAGTCTACGAGGGAAAGTCTGGGCGATAGATTATTGTCCTAAGTTATGAGTTATAGCATGAGGGTTGAATAGGAACCCAAGATCACAACACTATGTTTATTTGTCTTAGTTACTCTTAGTGTTTTTGTATGCTTGCTAACAGTATAATCATAAGTATACATGAGTCAGGGGTTTTGCAGTATATAAGTTTATGCTTTATCCACATGGGAAAAAAAATTAAGTATCTTAGGATCAACGCAAATAATTCTGAATTTAATAACTGGGTGATATAGTCATGTCGTCCTTAAGGAATGGTTTAGTTGATACAAGAACACAACCGGCTTGTCCTCAACACAATTAAGGATTGAGCAACTTGTTTCACACTTTTGTTTTCATTGTTCTTTTAGTACTCGCAATAATCCTATCAATCTAAACACACAAACGCCACTCTTTCCAGTTTGAACAGTAATTCCTAACAAATGTCAATAGAACAATTTCTTCTGGTCCTTGTTGGGTTCGATTGTCTTCTTATCAAAAAGATCTAAAATCGATACCCAATACTTATGGGTATGAATCTCAAGAGAGCTCGTCATTTCTATAGAGGCCCTGAGCCGGCAGCATAGAGCAGTACTAGTGGCAAACATTTATAACTGCTTAGTGTGGTCGGATTGTCAAGATCGATTTCTGCCCAAATCAAAGGAGTGACTCTCATCGAAAGATTAACCCCCTAGCGAGGCACATCAATACCTTCTATCTTGATGTTCGTTGATGAATGTGTATGCAACCATGTGTAATGTTTGCTATGTGAGAATGTTTATATGCATGAATGTGATGTGAGATATGTGATATATATTCAGAATATGTGATATGTGTACTCGTAAGAAATAAAACAGTGAGTCAAAACCCTATATAGAGACACAAATGTTGCATCTTGTAATGTTTGCTAAAATGTAAGGACAATGCTTTTTTTTTCTTGTATTCCAAGCATAATCTTGTCTCAATGTTAAGAGTGCTCCAGAGTGTTTTTTTTTATTTCAGCATGGTCTTTGTGTAAATGTGAGAGTGCTCCAGAGTGTTTTTTTTTCTTTCATTGAAATTACTTTGTGTATCGCAGTGTAATTTTAGTGTTTATTTACTGCAACTTGTTAGTGAACTCGCGGTGTAAATGTTAGTGTAATTTTAGTGTTATCAATAGTGGAATTATAGTGTCAAATCTCAGTGGAATTTTAGTGTTATTTACTATATTTTTGTCAGTAAAACTACAATGCAAATTGTAGTGTAAATTTAGTGTTATTTACTAATCCCTCTGTCCCAAAATAAGTGTCTTTGATTTAGTACAAATTTAGTACAAAGTTGTACAAAATCAAAGACACCTATTTTGGGACGGAGGGAGTATCTTCCAAGTGAAATTATGGTGCGAATCTTAGTGGAATTTTAGGTTAACTACTCTTTCTCATTTGTGAATTTTACACTGTAATTCATAGTCGGCAGCATAGAGCAGTACTAGTGGCAAACATTTATAACTGCTTAGTGTGGTCGGATTGTCAAGATCGATTTCTGCCCAAATCAAAGGAGTGACTCTCATCGAAAGATTAACCCCCTAGCGAGGCACATCAATACCTTCTATCTTGATGTTCGTTGATGAATGTGTATGCAACCATGTGTAATGTTTGCTATGTGAGAATGTTTATATGCATGAATGTGATGTGAGATATGTGATATATATTCAGAATATGTGATATGTGTACTCGTAAGAAATAAAACAGTGAGTCAAAACCCTATATAGAGACACAAATGTTGCATCTTGTAATGTTTGCTAAAATGTAAGGACAATGCTTTTTTTTTCTTGTATTCCAAGCATAATCTTGTCTCAATGTTAAGAGTGCTCCAGAGTGTTTTTTTTAATTTCAGCATGGTCTTTGTGTAAATGTGAGAGTGCTCCAGAGTGTTTTTTTTTTCTTTCATTGAAATTACTTTGTGTATCGCAGTGTAATTTTAGTGTTTATTTACTGCAACTTGTTAATGAACTCGCGGTGTAAATGTTAGTGTAATTTTAGTGTTATCAATAGTGGAATTATAGTGTCAAATCTCAGCGGAATTTTAGTGTTATTTACTATATTTTTGTCAGTAAAACTACAATGCAAATTGTAGTGTAAATTTAGTGTTATTTACTAATCCCTCTGTCCCAAAATAAGTGTCTTTGATTTAGTACAAATTTAGTACAAAGTTGTACAAAATCAAAGACACCTATTTTGGGACGGAGGGAGTATCTTCCAAGTGAAATTATGGTGCGAATCTTAGTGGAATTTTAGGTTAACTACTCTTTCTCATTTGTGAATTTTACACTGTAATTCATAGTCGGCAGCATAGAGCAGTACTAGTGGCAAACATTTATAACTGCTTAGTGTGGTCGGATTGTCAAGATCGATTTCTGCCCAAATCAAAGGAGTGACTCTCATCGAAAGATTAACCCCCTAGCGAGGCACATCAATACCTTCTATCTTGATGTTCGTTGATGAATGTGTATGCAACCATGTGTAATGTTTGCTATGTGAGAATGTTTATATGCATGAATGTGATGTGAGATATGTGATATATATTCAGAATATGTGATATGTGTACTCGTAAGAAATAAAACAGTGAGTCAAAACCCTATATAGAGACACAAATGTTGCATCTTGTAATGTTTGCTAAAATGTAAGGACAATGCTTTTTTTTTCTTGTATTCCAAGCATAATCTTGTCTCAATGTTAAGAGTGCTCCAGAGTGTTTTTTTTAATTTCAGCATGGTCTTTGTGTAAATGTGAGAGTGCTCCAGAGTGTTTTTTTTTCTTTCATTGAAATTACTTTGTGTATCGCAGTGTAATTTTAGTGTTTATTTACTGCAACTTGTTAGTGAACTCGCGGTGTAAATGTTAGTGTAATTTTAGTGTTATCAATAGTGGAATTATAGTGTCAAATCTCAGTGGAATTTTAGTGTTATTTACTATATTTTTGTCAGTAAAACTACAATGCAAATTGTAGTGTAAATTTAGTGTTATTTACTAATCCCTCTGTCCCAAAATAAGTGTCTTTGATTTAGTACAAATTTAGTACAAAGTTGTACAAAATCAAAGACACCTATTTTGGGACGGAGGGAGTATCTTCCAAGTGAAATTATGGTGCGAATCTTAGTGGAATTTTAGGTTAACTACTCTTTCTCATTTGTGAATTTTACACTGTAATTCATAGTCGGCAGCATAGAGCAGTACTAGTGGCAAACATTTATAACTGCTTAGTGTGGTCGGATTGTCAAGATCGATTTCTGCCCAAATCAACGGAGTGACTCTCATCGAAAGATTAACCCCCTAGCGAGGCACATCAATACCTTCTATCTTGATGTTCGTTGATGAATGTGTATGCAACCATGTGTAATGTTTGCTATGTGAGAATGTTTATATGCATGAATGTGATGTGAGATATGTGTATTATGCATATTTAATCATAGGAGTATGAATAGAAGAGGCTCTCAGAGGGTGTTCTAGTAGAAAAAGGGTCAAATGTGAAGCACATTAGTGCCGGTTTGTAAAAAAACCGGCACTAATGTGATCAATAGTGTCGGTTCATGGCTGCGATCAATAGTACCGGTTCGTGTTGAGCAGGCTGGCGTCAGGCCGGGTCCCCACGAGCCCCTTTAGTACCGGTTTGTGTTATCAACCGGTACTAAAGGTCTAACCTGTAGTACCGGTTCGTGCCACGAACCGGTAATAAAGGGGACAAGCCTTTAGTACCGGTTCGTGCCACGAACCGGTACTAAAGGGGCCAATTTTCAAACTCGACCCCCCCCCTGGTGTATCGCCATTTCAGTTTTGAAAAAATCAAAAGAAAATGATAAAAACTTCAAAAAATAAAATCCTTTGACAGGTAGTTATATTACTATATCTACTAGTTAGGAAAATTTGAAAACTTAAATTTGGACATGTTTTGCAAAAAGTGTAGGGAAAATGTAAAACAGCTATAACTTTTGCATACGATGTCGGAAAAAAACGTATAATATATCAAAAAATTCAGCACAAAAATCCGCATCCGATGGAGACAGCCTATGGCCTGTTTGGAATTTTTTAGAATCCTCAAATTCGAAAAGGAAAAAAAGATATGGTCAAATTTCAGTTTTTTTAAAAAAAACTTGGTTAGATTTGGTCAAAATACTTATTCAAGAAGTATTAATGTTACTACATAATTATTCAAGAATATTAGTGTTACTAAATAATTATTTCAATTTTTTGAATTTTGGTCAAACTATGGTCAAACTATGGTCAAACTTATTCAAGAAATATTAGCGTTACTAAATAATTACTGTTTTTTTAGAATAATAGTTTCAAACTCAAACGGTGAAATGTGTGACTTCATGCTCAAGCTAAACTCTTGAGGGTTAATAGGATTGACATCTTACTATTGTCAGGAAAACAACAAGTGCAGACTCGGAAACGAAGGAGAATAGAACTCGAAAGTTAAGCGTGCTCGGGCTGGAGTAGTGAGAGGGATGGGTGACCGGTCGGGAAGTTAGATGATTTGAAATGAGTGATCCACACTTGAGCAGTTAAGAGAGGTGATTAGAGACTAAATCATCAAATAATTCAGAAAAATTAAAAATAGAAAAAAATTCAAAAAAACTGGTACTAAAGGGGGGGGGGCTTTAGTGCCCACACTAAAGGTCCCCCATACTAGGGCGCGAGCTCACGCCACGTGGTGGCACTTTAGCGCCGGTTCGTGCCGAACCGGTACTAAAGGGGGGGGGCTTTAGTGCCCACACTTTAGTGCCGGTTCCATAACCGGCACTAAAGGCCCTTACAAATCAGTTTTAAAGCTCCGTTTTCTACTAGTGCTCGAATCCAAGGGACTTATTTTAGTCTGACTAAAAATAGTCTCTTTAAAAGGCTAAAGTTCCAAGCACCCCTGACTAAAGAGGGGCTAAAACTAGTGTTCAAACTAAAAAAAATTAGTCAGGGGTACCCCTACTAAAATGTGGATTAGTCCTCTCTCTCCTTATTTAACTCCTCTCTTTTAACACAGGCGAGTTCTGGATTGGAGGGTTTGGAGGATAATAAATGCTCATTAACTTGATTTTAATCTCCTTAGTATTTGGATCCAAGCATGGGTGAGGCTAGGAAGTTTTAGTCCCCACTACTTTTAGTCATGGAACTAAAACGTATCCAAGCACCCTCTGAAAATCATAAGCCAAATCATTCAACGGAACAATGTCCCAAGCGTACCAAACCATGTATAATCTCTGCAGTCTCAACAACTTTTTCTCCATCACCATGCTAATGCATCCCAAATCCTAGCTAGTAGCCTTCACTAGTTCCTATCTTCTAATGCCATCACCCCATAATATATCATACCATTTAATGCATGTAGTTAGAATATAAACATGATTGCGGGGCCTTTGCTCACCCACCGTGCAGCCCTCTCACATTCAATATCATGATGCTCACAACTCATGTTACAAGGGTGCTCTCATTATGATCCACAAGGCTAAGGACATTGGTGAGTTTTACACAACCATGACTGACTATGTCACAAACGATATAAAGATATGCTATAATTCTATAGTCATGATCAGTAGCAAGTCCAAAATCTAGAGCATACAAAGATTTGCGTCATCCTAAATGAAGTAAAGAAAACTTAATTGTTTTTCACTAAATGTGAGTCATGTGGGAATACACTCAAATTTCTATGCACGAGTGAAACTGTATATGTAACCACATGAATTATTGTTAGATTTGTCTTAAAAGAATGTAATGCCTAATTAAAAAAATGTAAGGGAATCTCCAACGCTGACCCCTAAATTGTACACCGTATTCATCCGCAGACTGGTGGGGATCAGTCCGCGAACAGTGATGCGGTAGGCGACCATCAAACGTTGTACCTCAAATTTCTGTTTTCATTCACTTAAAAAACATAGCCGTAAACAAGTGATTAGGAGCTTCCACCATCCAACTACAGAAAATTGTGGAAGCTAAAAATTCCTTTAAGAGTGAAGATTTTCCTCTAGTTTCTAAACAAAGAAGTCATCCTAACTAGAGATAATCTGGCACGACGGAACTGGCATGGATCCAAGACATGTGTCTTTTGCCAAAATGACGAGTCTATCAAACACTTATTTTTTGAGTGCAAGTTCGCTCGGGTAGTTTGGGCCATGGTCCAAGTAGCTTCGAATTTATACCCATCACATAGTGTACGGAATATGTTTGGCAACTGGTTGCGGGGTATTGATAAACAATTTTCGGCAAATATTCTTGTGGGAGCGGCGGCCTTATGCTGGGCAATGTGGCTTACCAGGAATGATGTGGTTTTTAACAATAAATGTGTCTCATCTCCTATGCAGGTTATCCATGCTTGTACATGATGGCTCCATACGTGGTCTATCCTGCAGAAGTCGGAGGACAGGACCTTTTTATGATGGCGTCTACACGGCTGGAGTGTACGGTCAGGGAGGTTTTCTACCCCCATGGATGGCGGTGTGATTTACGGATAGGATCTACCGCTCCTTAGGCTAGACATTATTTATTGCTTGGCTTTGTATTGAATTATTTTATTTTTAGGGTGCTTTGGACATTTTGGCTGTATGCATCTAGCTATGCAGACGCCGGACTTTCTTTCACTACGATTGTATCATCTCGATATATCTATTCAATGAAAAATCCTTTATTGGAAAAAAAACTACGTGATTAGGAGCTTCCGCCATCAAACGAAGCAAAGCAAGGAGCTTCCGCCATTCATTACTATGAGATTAGTAGTGCTACGATATGCGCTATGTGATCAGGATCTTCCGCCATCATGTCATGCTAGTTTCCACCAAATCCTAAAGTACCACTATTCCCTCAAATGTTACCTTAAGGCTAGTCATGGTGGGAAGTATCATATATTAGTATCATGCATATGATACTAGTGTATGATACCATCCTCATAATGCATAGTATCAGAAAATAGTACTCCCTCTTTTCCGGTTTATAAGGCTTATCTCAATTTTTTTGTTTTTCCAATTTAGAGGGCTCATCTCCATCTCATTTTTAGTTTCCAATGCGCATTAAATCTTTGCATGCAAGAATTAAAAAGGAACACACTAATGCATGTAATGTTCCTACTCATCTAGTGGCCAAGCATGCATGCACTGTAATTAATCCATATTAATGCATGAGTTTAATTGGGTAGTTTTGTAATGTACGAGATACATTCCTCCACTCACAAAATGCCTTGGTTGGTGAGATTTGAGATTTGAGCCCTATAAACCGGAAGGGAGGAAGTATCATAGTTGATCATATTTATTGTCATGCATGACACAAAGTAGCATAGCATTTAACATGATACGGTATCTATCTATATTACTCAAACCCTCTCTTCTTTAATTATGTGCCACATAAGCATGTTTGCTAGTCCCAAGTACATGTTACCGGTTATGTTACCCCCACTATGACCAGCCTTAGCAGTCTTCTGTCATCATGTGTTAGTGGCTTCCGCCAAATAGCAAATAATTAGTAGAGAGAATACGTGATGTCCAGACTCCCGCAAAGTCTCTTAATTAGCGGAAAAACAGATTTTCGGACCACTCCACGGACCAATGAAGTACCGCATTGGATAGCGGTCTATACGTATATATGCGGACGGTTTGAGGGTCTGTGTTAAAGATGTCCCAATGCCTAAAAATTACTACTAATATAGTTAGCAAGTAGACATGTCCGAAACACCATATATTTTACCGATGGAGGGAGTAATTTATTTTATGAAATTGTGATGCAACCTCACTCGCATTTTTTTGTGACGCAAGTATATGGGCTAGCACAAGGAAAGTAACCTTCTCAGTCCGAGTTCAAATGAGCTCGGGTGAACAGTAAAACTAGAAAAAAATAAAAAAATTGACAAACATTGACAAAAGTTCTAAGAGCTTGCAGAATTCATCACGAAATCACATTTGTGGAAATCGTGGCAAAAAAACAAAATCACTGCTCAATACTTCCGAAAGTAGCATTTTCAAAGTATCGATTTTCTTTTTGCCATGGCTTCCACAAATATGATTTCATGACGAATCTTTACCGGCTCTTAGAACTTTTGTAATGTTTGTAAAAAAAGTCAGTTTTTTTATTTTATTTTACTGTTCGTCCGAGCTCAATTGAACCCGAGCCGAGGAACTCCACGTCCAGCCCTTTTTATCACTTGCACCTGCAAGGAACACTAAACCCCAATCATTGGACCCTTAATAAATGGGCAAAATCCAGCCCCGAGCGAACCTGCTCGTCGTTGATCTAGTGGTGTGATGGATGAATTGATGGTGGGTACACTGCACTACACACCCTGGCTAATTCCAAGTGGCCCACGGGCCTGGGTGCCTGACGCGCTCGCCAGAGGAGCTAACATCCGGCCGGCGTGCAGGCAGCGCTGCCAAACCCCTTACCTCGGCAATAAATCCCCTCGAATTTCCACATGACGGGAGCCTCAGTGTCTCAGAATTAATTCAGGCTGGCAGGCAGGGACAGGGGGTGGGGGTCCGGTACTCCGGCGTGGTACCGGACGATGTACGTGCGAACTCTGGCCTCTGGCGCTCGTCTCTTGCAATTTACTTGGCCGATGCGCGGCTATCTGGTTTTAATCTCTCGATCGGTCCATCTCTAGCTTTGCGCAGCATGCATGTTAATTCCCCAGACATGTTGTGGTACGCCGGTGTAACATTTATTTTGTCGGTCAGGCCGGCCGATCGAGCGCGCGCGCGTACGTACCACGTACGTCCTTCTGGTTCGTGCATGCACGCATGATTGTTCGTCAAGTGCCCATGCGGCCCACGCGCCCGCCCATGGCCCGGCCAGTTTGGTGCTGCCTTTCATTTTCGGTTCGGTTACTGTGGTCCAAGCAGTACGTGGCCATATATCCATGTCATGACCGTTTTTTGCTTTGTCTCAAAAAAAAGACCGTTTTTTGCTGTAGCCGGTTGCTCGACAATACCGGCGCCAGTACGGAGAGGTATGTACGATTTTACACACATACGTATGGAGTATATCGGAGTGTCGGCGCGGTGTGTTTCACTCGCGAGATTTTCCTTTTCTTTCGAAAATGAGGATAACACCGGGCCTCTGCATGGAACTTGTTTCACTCTTTCAGCAATTTGTGTGGTTCATTGGATGTACATGTTTTGTTTTACCGGACGAGCGAGCTACCGGGGGGCACTCCGAAGGCGAAGCTTCAAGAGCGTAACGTGGTGGCACTAGTGGATCGCTAGTCCACTGAGTATGCAGGGCGGGGCAACCGGCAGGGGCATGCATGCTGTGGGCAGCCAGCCGGAGGTGGGTACGGCCGGCCGGTGGGGTGTTGCGCGCGGTCCTCACGGCCGGCCGTCCGCGGCGGTCGGTCGAGATCTGCGAGAGATATGTGCAGCAGCGCTAGCAGTTGGGCGGTTGGTCGATGGATCGGCACGCCCCGGCGTACCAGAACTGCGCGCCCCAGCAATAAATAGCCGCTCGCGCGCTAATTACCCGAAATACGCCCGGGGCAGGTCCTCCTCTCCCGCTGTTAATCAGGTCCGCCCGGCCGGTGGGGCGGCAGGCTCCGGCGACACCGGCGGCATGGCTCTCGCGCGGGCTGGCACATCATTCTTCCTGGTACTCCTCGTCCTCCATCAGCCCATGCGCACGTCACGCGTGGAGATGGAGCCAAGGATCACTCAGTACGTGTAGCTATCTAGACTAGACTAGGCGCGGCCATGACCATGCAATGGCCAGCCGAACGATCGGTCCAGCAGCCAGCAGGAAGCCTGGTTCCCGTGCACACAGCTAACCTGGATGTAAAAGGTGCCGTGATTTGATCTCATTTCCCGCCCTGCACGCGACGAAGATGGCACCGACGACGTACGTACTCAGGTAACATCTGGCCTTTCAAGGATGTCAGATCAAAGGTGGTGACTCGCTTTGGGCGGTAGCGACGAAGTCACACGGTTGCTAGAGAAGCTAGCGGAGACGATTGGAACATGGAAGAAAGGACCTCACGAAAATCTCGCGACCGACGGCGTGGAGGTAGCCCAGCCCAGCGGCTCATGCTCTGATACGAACCCGAATTCAGCGCCCGTCACGTCTGCCCTGTTCATGGGGCACATGATGCACATGATCAAAGATGGACAGGGCTCTTGATCAGAAGGCGCAGTTCGGAAAACAGCCCAGTCCGTGCCCTGTACACCTGATGAGGCAAATTAGGAAACAGAAGTATGTACATACTCGTGTATCGCAACAGTAGCACGCCACGATTGACAGTGCTAGGCTAGCATGCATGCATGTATGTACGTACGTTTGGTACATTGCATAGCATACGTACAGGTACAGCTTCGGAGGGTGCATGTGCATGCACGTCGCCGGTTAATTCCGGGGCGAAGCTTGCACCGCTTTCCCGCGGCTCGGCCGTGTCTCGCTCGATATCATTTCTAGTCACTTCAAGGGTTCAACTACTGTAATGATGATAAGGAATTGGCGATGCATGGGCCTCATCGCGCGCGTACGTACGACAAGGAATTCGATCGATCGTTGTCGACCGCATTACTGAACACGAATGAACACGCGAGGGATTTTGGAAGCATAGGTTAAGTGGCTACAGCGAAGGGGCGGAAGGCGATCGTTGCCTCTCCGCAGACGCGATCAATCGACGCCCTGAGACTGCTGAGAAGTTACGGTCGGCAAGGAACGGCATGCACGCACGCACGCAGGCACGTCTGCTCGTACTCCCGGCCGGGTCCGGGAACGACGTACCGGTGGAACCAAGTAGGCAAGCAGCAAGCGCGTGCATGGGATGGAATAGCTGTGTGGGAGGTAACGTACGGTGCGTAGGGGCGGGGAGTGGCCGGACAGGGGAGAGAGCACGGAGGAAAGAACGTGAGCAAGAGGCCGGAAACCGGAGCGAGGCCACGAGGAGAGTGCTTCGCCTGCGCGCGTCCCCCTGTCGGGGAGAGGTGAATCTGCTCTGCACTTCAGCACATGCAATGCATACGAGACTTGGGCGTATTGGAAAAGGGAAGCTATGCACCTAAGACAGTGGCGTATTGTTCCAGGGAGTATTAGAGCATCTCTATCGGATCCTGCAAACGGCGGTGTCGAAAATTTCGTTTACGTAAACCCAATTTGCGGTACCGTGGACAGCACAAAAGATCAGATCTGGTAACACATACCGCATAATTTAAGCTACTATAGTTCGGGTCACATACTGACATACATCACCTAAATTCAACATAATTCATACCACAGACTTAAAACCCAAATCCACTTATCATCGTCACCGTCCTTCTTGACATGGAGATGGTACTCCATCAAGGAGTTGGAGAGGATGAAGGCGAGGTCGTACTCCTCCCTTGCCGCCTCCAGTTGCACCACGACACTTTCTTCTCTGGCGGCTGCTGTCTCCCTCGCCTCGAAGAACGCGCGCTCCTTCGCCCAGAGACACTTGGTCGTCGGCCAAAAAATCTCATGAAGGTGGTCAAAGTTGCGCCACGCCTGTCGGCCACTGATGCGGGAGAGAGTGTCGTGCTCCCGCGCCTGCACTTTGTGCCACTCCTCCACTAGCGGGGGAGGGAGGAGCTCCCCACCTCGTCGTCATGGCGGCGCTTGCGCTGCGGCGAGCCGCCGCGGCCCCCTCGGCCACCCCTCCCGCAACCAGCGCTTGACATCGGGGCGAGCTCTGGGCACCTGTGCGCGTGACAGACTGCGGCCGGAGGAAGGAGGATTTCTTGCCGGAGCTAATGATTTGTGGTGGAGGGGAAGGGGGAAATACCGGATGCGAATCCTAAATCGCGGATGCTATGGTATATATAGCGAAAACGTGGGCGGTTTATTGGGCCGCCCGTAAAAAAAATACGAACCGGGCCATTTTTCATTATCTGAAAAGGGCTGGATTTTTCACGCGTCCTGTATATCCGCCGGAATTTAACGGGGCGAAAGCTTTTGAGGGATTTGCTAGAGACACCTCTTACCATGTACGGGCAGTGTGTCCGTACGTTTTAGGTTATTACTAGCGTGTTCATATCCATACTACTGTAAAGCTAAGAGCATCTACAGCCGCAGGTAGGGATGGAAAGTGGTAGGAGATAAACCAAAATATCCGATATTCGTATCCGAGAAAATGCCTATTCATATCCGAAACATCCGCATCCGGACTAATATGGAAATGGAAACTATCCGTATCCGAATTTATTAATCAGATAAAAAAATAAAATAGGGTAGGACATTTTGACACAAAGATGGATATGGAAGTGGATACATCCGTATCCGGATAAGATTATGGGAGGTAATTTCCAAAATTCTAGCCCCAATATTCCAATTATCCAACATAAAAGCCAAATAAGTGGACAAATTCTACTCTTTGTATGATTATAAACTTAGAAATTATTATGCATTACAATAGTATTTATTCATAAACCTAATTATTATTGACTTCTTGTATGTCACAAGTTGATTATTTCACGTCACATAGCTATTGACTAAGTTACTGTAGCAATATGTCGATATTATTCGTATCCGTTTCGAATCAAGAAAACATTCGATATGTATCTGTATTCAAATAACATCCAAGCCGCATCCGTATCCGATAACATCCGTATTCGGATTCGTATTTGTTTCAAAAATATGAAAATGGAAGTGGTAAGAGCACTATCCGATCCGCATCCGATCCGTTTCCACCCTAGCCGCAGGTTACAAATCTGGCCCCTCAAACGTCCGTGAACGCATCCGGATGCGCCCGCAGACAGTGACCGGCCTAGCCTCGAAATTGACCATTTGCAACCACATACCCTATTTCCGAAACCTATTACATGCAGCGCCATGCACAACCATCATCCCATCCGTCTTGTGCCGGTTGGGCTGTCAAAACACACCGAAAATTGCTCAAAGTTAAGATTTTCGCACACATGTTAGTCCCACCTCATCGCGTGATGAGCTAGTCGACCGGCTTAAATAGCTGGGTCGTGCAGAAGCAATAAGCTTTTGACATTATTGTATCCTTTTCAAAGAAGATAGACTATTACTATGAATCTTCTATATTTATCACATAGAAGAGAAGATTTATAGTTAGGTTCTATCTCCTTTATTAGGAAAACAATCATGTCCGTACTGCATTTATGAATCACAATTTGTCAACAAAAAATGGATGAACAAAATAAAAAAGCTAATGTCATCGTAGTAGGGGTACCAATGTACATGGACGAGACGAACTTGACACTCAATGAACAATCATCAACTAATCAAAAACATTTTAGTGTCATGTTATCTCGCTCACGCAACGATAATTGATAGACCTACACAACAATAAAGAAGCTTGCCGCCATGCGCCAGCGCGGCTATTTAAGCCGGACGGCGTCCGCCTCGCCCGACGATATGGGACTAAAATTTCGATGCCCGATGAGATAGGACGGAGGTTCAATCGCTGCATGTGGGACCACTACGACCTGCATCGGGGGTTGGTGGCGTCCGGAAAACCCCATATTCTTTCCATATTTGGGCTGGATATGAAGGGTGCCGGTCAGCCTGGACGTTTGAGGCCCCTTTGAGATGTCCGTCTGGGTCAGATTTTCATGACCGGTCAGTGAACGTGCTGGCCGCCCGGGCTGTTAGAAGGGAGAGAGAGATTTGTTGGAATAGTTGTTCGTTGTATTACTTGAGCCTCGTGATCATATATATAGGAGTACATGATCATCTTGGAGTACAAGGCAAGGTAGAATAATATCGTACGCTATCCTAACTTTCCTATACAATCACGTTACTCAACATCCCCCCGCAGTCACAACGGTAGCGACGCAGACGGTGAGACAGGAGAAGAATCCGAAGGCAAGCTAACGGACACCCCCCACAGTCGTAATGGTCGATGCATCGCGGAGTCGTGGCTGGAGTGAAAACCGACGAGGTTGCTCAAGCAGGCGGTAGCCCTTTGTGTCGTTTGTCGATGTAGCCGAGAGCGTGGGTGGTGGAGCCGTGGTCGAGGTAGCCGTGCGAAGAATGCCATGGTCGATGTCGAGTCGGGGTAGCCGGTGTCGAGGAAGTCGTCGTGGAGCCGCGGGCGCAAGGAGGCGTCGAGTTAGTCGTGGGCGCAGTGGTGTCGAAGTAGTGATGCGCCAGGACGTAGATGATGTTGACGACGCGTCGCACCAGGGTTGCCAACCCTGGGGACACATCATAGACGAAGGCACGCGTTGGTGTTGCCAGCACCGGGCATGCGTAGACGGATGAAGACCAAGTTGACGAAGCGTCGCGCCAGGCTTGCCAGGCCCGGGGACACGTCGTGGACGAAGGAACACGGCGGTGTTGCCAGCACCGGGCATGCATAGACTGGGACGTGCACAAGTTGTACGCCATGTCGAAGAAGTCGGGGAGGCTAGCAGAGAAGGACTCGATGACGGTTGCGGCTGTTGGGTTTCGTAGTAATTTCAAAAAATTTCCTACGCACACGCAAGATCATGTGATGCATAGCAACGAGGGGAGAGTATTGTCTACGTACCCAACACAGACCGACTGCGGAAGCGATGACACGACGTAGAGGAAGTAGTCGTACGTCTTCTCGATCCAACCGATCAAGCACCGAAACTACGGCACCTCCGAGTTCGAGCACACGTTCAGCTCGATGACGATCCCCGGACTCCGATCCAGCAAAGTGTCGAGGAAGAGTTTCGTCAGCACGACGGCGTGGTGACGATCTTGATGAACTACAGCAGCAGGGCTTCGCCTAAACTCCGCTACAGTATTATCAAGGAATATGGTGGCAGGGGGCACTACACACGGCTAAGGAATAGATCACGTGGATCAACTTGTGTCAACTTGTGTGTTTAGAGGTGCCCCTGCCTCCGTATATAAAGGAGGAGAGGAGGGGAGGCTGGCCGGCCAAGGGGGGGAGGCGCAGGAGAGTCCTACTCCCTCTGGGAGTAGGATTCCCCCTCCAATCCTAGTCCAACTAGGATTCCTCGGAGGGGAAAAGAGGAGGAGGGGGCCGGCCACCTCTCCTAGTCCTAATAGGACTAGGGGAAGGGGGGGGGCGCAGCCCATCTAGGGCAGCCCCTTCTCTTTTCCACTAAGGCCCACTATGGCCCAAATAGCTCCCGGGGGGTTCCGGTAACCCTCTCGGTATTCCGGTAAAATCCCGATTTCACCCGGAACACTTCCGATATCCAAATATAGGCTTCCAATATATCAATCTTTACGTCTCGATCATTTCGAGACTCCTCCACATGTCCGTGATCACATCCGGGACTCCGAACAACCTTCGGTACATCAAAATGCATAAACTCATAATTTAACTGTCATCGTAACCTTAAGCGTGCGGACCCTACGGGTTCGAGAACAATGTAGACATGACCGAGACACGTCTCCGGTCAATAACCAATAGCGGGACCTGGATGCCCATATTGGCTCCTACATATTCTACGAAGATCTTTATCGGTCAGACCGCATAACAACATACGTTGTTCCCTTTGTCATCGGTATGTTACTTGCCCGAGATTCGATCGTCGGTATCCAATACCTAGTTCAATCCCGTTACCGGCAAGTCTCTTTACTCGTTCCGTAATACATCATCTCACAACTAACATATTAGTTGTAATGCTTGCAAGGCTTATGTGATGTGTATTACCGAGAGGGCCCAGAGATACCTCTCCGACAATCGGAGTGACAAATCCTAATCTCGAAATACGCCAACCCAACATCTACCTTTGGAGACACCTGTAATGCTCCTTTATAATCACCCATTTACGTTGTGACGTTTGGTAGCACCCAAAGTGTTCCTCCGGCAAACGGGAGTTGCATAATCTCATAGTCATAGGAACATGTATAAGTCATGAAGAAAGCAGTAGCAACATACTAAACGATCGGGTGCTAAGCTAATGGAATGGGTCATGTCAATCAGATCATTCACCTAATGATGTGACCTCGTTAATCAAATAACAACTCTTTGTTCATGGTTAGGAAACATAACCATCTTTGATTAACGAGCTAGTCAAGTAGAGGCATACTAGTGACACTCTATTTGTCTATGTATTCACACATGTATTATGTTTCCAGTTAATACAATTCTAGCATGAATAATAAACATTTATCATGATATAAGGAAATAAATAATAACTTTATTATTGCCTCTAGGGCATATTTCCTTCAGTCTCCCACTTGCACTAGAGTCAATAATCTAGTTCACATCGCCATGTGATTTAACAGCAATAGTTCACATCACCATGTGATTAACACCCATAGTTCACATCGATATGTGATCAACACCCAAAGGGTTTACTAGAGTCAATAATCTAGTTCACATCATTTATGTGATTAACACCCAAAGAGTACTAAGGTGTGATCATGTTTTGCTTGTGAGATAATTTAGTCAACGGGTCTGTCACATTCAGATCCGTAAGTATTTTGCGAATTTCTATGTCAACAATGCTCTGCACGGAGCTACTCTAGCTTATTGCTCCCACTTTCAATATGTATCTAGATCGAGACTTAGAGTCATCCAGATCTGTGTCAAAACTTGCATCGACGTAACTTTTTACGACGAACCTTTTGTCACCTCCATAATCGAGAAATATTTCCTTATTTCACTAAGGATAATTTTGACCAATGTCCAGTGATCTACTCTTAGATCACTATTGTACTCCCTTGCTTAACACAGTGTAGGGTATACAATAGATCTGGTACACATCATGGCATACTTTATAGAACCTATGGCTGAGGCATAGGGAATGACTTTCATTCTTTTTCTATCTTCTGCCGTGGTCAGGCTTTGAGTCTTACTCAACTTCACACCTTGTAACACAGGCAAGAAAACCTTTTTCTTTGACTGTTCCATTTTGAACTACTTCAAAATCTTGTCAAGGTATGTACTCATTGAAAAACTTATCAAGTGTCTTGATCTATCTCTATAGATCTTGATACTTAATATGTAAGCAGCTTCACCGAGGTCTTTCTTTGAAAAACTCCTCTCAAACACTCCTTTATGCTTTGCAGAATAATTCTACATTATTTCCGATCAACAATATGTCATTCACATATACTTATCAGAAATGTTGTAGTGCTCCCACTCACTTTCTTGTAAATACAGGCTTCACCGCAAGTCTGTATAAAACTTATATGCTTTGATCAACTTATCAAAGCGTATATTCCAACTCCGAGATGCTTGCACCAGTCCATAGATGGATCGCCGGAGCTTGCATATTTTGTTAGCACCTTTAGGATTGACAAAACCTTCTGGTTGTATCATATACAACTCTTCTTTAATAAATCCATTAAGGAATGCAGTTTTGTTTATCCATTTGCCGGATTTCATAAAATGCAGCAATTGCTAACATGATTCGGACAGACTTAAGCATAGATACGAGTGAGAAACTCTCATTGTAGTCAACACCTTGAACTTGTCGAAAACCCTTTTTGCGACAATTCTAGCTTTGTAGATAGTAACACTACTATCAGTGTCCATCTTCCTCTTGAAGATCCATTTATTTTCTATGGCTTGCCGATCATCGGGCAAGTCAACCAAAGTCCATACTTTGTTTTCATACATGGATCATACCTCAGATTTCATGGCTTCAAGCCACTTTGCGGAATCTGGGCTCACCATCGCTTCTTCATAGTTCGTAGGTTCATCATGATCTAGTAGCATGACTTCCAGAACAGGATTACCGTACCACTCTAGCGCGGATCTTACTCTGGTTGATCTACGAGGTTCAGTAGTATCTTGATCTGAAGTTTCATGATCATTATCATTGGCTTCCTCACTAACTGGTGTAGGTGTCACTGAAACAGTTTTCTGTGATGAACTACTTTCCAGTAAGGGAGCAGGTATAGTTACCTCGTCAAGTTCTACTTTCCTCCCACTCACTTCTTTCGAGAGAAACTCCTTCTCTAGAAAGGATCCATTCTTAGCAACGAATGTCTTGCCTTCGGATCTGTGATAGAAGGTGTACCCAACAGTTTCCTTTGGGTATCCTATGAAGACATATTTCTCCGATTTGGTTTTGAGCTTATCAGGATGAAACCTTTTCATATAAGCATCACAATCCCAAACTTTAAGAAACGACAACTTTGATTTCTTGCCAAACCACAGTTCAGATTGTGTCGTCTCAACGGACTTAGATGGTGCCCTTTTAAACGTGAATGCAGCTGTCTTTAATGCATAACCCCAAAATGATAGTGGTAAATCGGTAAGAAACATCATAGGTCGCACCATATCTAATAAAGTACGGTTATGACGTTCGGACACACCATTACATTGTGGTGTTCTAGGTGGCGTGAGTAGTGAAATTATTTCACATTGTTTTTAACTGAAGACCAAACTCGTAACTCAAATATTTGTCTCCACGATCAGATCGTAGAAACTTTATTTTCTTGTCACGATAATTTTCCACTTCACTCTGAAATTCTTTGAATTTTTCAAATGTTTCAGACTTATGTTTCATCAAGTAGACATACCCATATCTGCTCAAATCATCTGTGAAGTTCAGAAAATAATGATACTTGCCGCGAGCCTTAACACTCATCGGACCGTATACATCAATATGTATTATTTCCAATAAGTCAGTTGCTCGCTCCGTAGAACGGAGTCTTAGTCATGTTGCCCATGAGGCATGGTTCACAAGCATCAAGTGATTCATAATCAAGTGATTCCAAAATCCCATCAGCATGGAGTTTCTTCATGCGCTTTACACCAATATGACCTAAACGGCAGTGCTACAAATAAGTTGCACTATCATTATTAATTTCGCATCTTTTGGTTTCAATATTATGTATATGTGTATCACTACGATCGAGATCCAATGAACTTGTTTCATTGGGTGTATGACCATCGAAGGTTTTATTCATGTAAACAGAACAACAATTATTCTCTGACTTTAATGAATAACCGAATTGCAATAAACATGATCAAATCATATTCATGCTCAACGCAAAAACCAAATAACACTTATTTAGGTTCAACACTAATCCCGAAAGTATAGGGGAGTGTGCGATGATGATCATATCAATCTTGGAACCACTTCCAACACACATCGTTACTTCTCCCTTAACTAGTCTCTGTTTATTCTGCCACTCCCGTTTCGAGTTACTAATCTTAGCAACTGAACTAGTATCAAATACTGAGGGGTTGCTATAAACACTAGTAAAGTACACATCAATAACATGTATATCAAATATACTTATGTTCACTTTGTCATCCTTCTTATCTGCCAATCACTTGGGGTAGTTCCGCTTCCAGTGACCAGTCCCTTTGCAGTAGAAACACTTAGTCTCAGGCTTAGGACCAGACTTGGGCTTCTTCACTTGAGCAGCAACTTGCTTGTCGTTCTTCTTGAAGTTCCCCTTCTTCCCTTTGCCCTTTTATTGAAACTAGTGGTCTTGTCTACCATCAACACTTGATGTTTTTCTTGATTTCTACCTTCGTTGATTTCAGCATCACGAAGAGCTTGGGAATTACTTTAGTCATTTCTTGCATATTATAGTTCATCACGAAGTTCTACTAACTTGGTGATGGTGACTAGAGAATTCTGTCAATCACTATCTTATCTGGAAGATTAACTCCCACTTGATTCAAGCGATTGTAGTACTCAGACAATCTGGGCACATGCTCACTAGTTGAGCGATTCTCCTCCATCTTTTAGCTATAGAACTTGTTGGAGACTTCATATCTCTCAACTCGGGTATTTGCTTGAAATATTAACTTCAACTCCAGGAACATCTCATATGGTCCATGACGTTCAAAACGTCTTTGAAGTCCCGATTCTAAGCCGTTAAGCATGGTGCACTAAACTATCAAGTAGTCATCATATTGAGCCAGCCAAACGTTCATAACGTCTGCATCTGTTCCTGCAATAGGTCTGTCACCTAGCGGTGCATCAAGGACATAATTCTTCTGTGCAGCAATGAGGATAAACTTCAGATCACGGATCCAATTCGCATCATTGCTACTAACATTTTTCAACACAATTTTTCTCTAGGAACATATCAAAATAAACACAGGGAAGCAACAATGCGAGCTATTGATCTACAACATAATTTGCAAAATACTATCAGGACTAAGTTCATGATAAATTAAAGTTCAATTAATCATATTACTTAAGAACTCCCACTTAGATAGACATCCCTCTAATCTTCTAAGTGATTACGTGATCCAAATCAACTAAACCATGACCGATCATCACGTGAGATGGAGTAGTTTTCAATGGTGAACATCGTTTATGTTGATCATATCTACTATATGATTCACGCTCGACCTTCCGATCTCCGTGTTCCGAGGCCATATCTGCATATGCTAGGCTCGTCAAGTTTAACCTGAGTATTCTGCGTGTGCAAAAACTGGCTTGCACCCGTTGTAGATGGACGTAGAGCTTATCACACCCGATCATCACGTGGTGTCTGGGCACGACGAACTTTGGCAACGGTGCATACTCAGGGAGAACACTTCTTGATAATTTAGTGAGAGATCATCTTATAATGCTACCGTCAATCAAAGCAAGATAAGATGCATAAAAAGATAAACATCACATGCAATCAATATAAGTGATATGATATGGCCATCATCATCTTGTGCTTGTGATCTCCATCTCCGAAGCACCGTCATGATCACCATCGTCACCGGCGCGACACCTTGATCTCCATCGTAGCATCGTTGTCGTCTTGCCAATCTTATGCTTTCATGACTATCACTACCGTTTAGTAATAAAGTAAAGCATTACATCGCGATTGCATTGCATATAATAAAGCGACAACCATATGGCTCCTGCCAGTTGCCGATAACTTGGTTACAAAACATGATCATCTCATACAATAAAATTCAGCATCATGCCTTGACCATATCACATCACAACATGCCCTGCAAAAACAAGTTAGACGTCCTCTACTTTGTTGTTGCATGTTTTACGTGGCTGCTACGGGCTTAAGTAAGAACAAATCTCACCTACACATCAAAACCACAACGATAGTTTGTCAAATAGACTCCGTTTTAACCTTCGCAAGGACCGGGCGTAGCCATACTTGGTTCAACTAAAGTTGGAGAGACAGTCGCCCGCAAGCCATCTCTGTGCAAAGCACGTCGAGGGAACCGGTCTCGCGTAAGCGTACGCGTAAGGTTGGTCTGGGTCGTCTCGTCCAACAATACCGCCGAACCAAAGTATGACATGCTGGTAGGCAGTATGACTTGTATCGTCCACAACTCACTTGTGCTCTACTCGTGCATATAACATCAACATCAATAACCTAGGCTCGGATGCCACTGTTGGTTTTCGTAGTAATTTCAAAAAATTTCCTACGCACACGCAAGATCATGTGATGCATAGCAACGAGGGGAGAGTATTGTCTACGTACCCAACGTAGACCGACTGCGGAAGCGATGACACGACGTAGAGGAAGTAGTCGTACGTCTTCTCGATCCAACCGATCAAGCACCGAAACTACGACACCTCCGAGTTCGAGCACACGTTCAGCTCGATGACGATCCCCGGACTCCGATCCAGCAAAGTGTCGAGGAAGAGTTTCGTCAGCACGACGGCGTGGTGACGATCTTGATGAACTACAGCAGCAGGGCTTCGCCTAAACTCCGCTGCAGTATTATCGAGGAATATGGTGGCAGGGGGCACCGCACACGGCTAAGGAATAGATCACGTGGATCAACTTGTGTCAACTTGTGTGTTTAGAGGTGCCCCTGCCTCCGTATATAAAGGAGGAGAGGAGGGGAGGCTGGCCGGCCAAGGGGGGAGGCGCAGGAGAGTCCTACTCCCTCTGGGAGTAGGATTCCCCCTCCAATCCTAGTCCAACTAGGATTCCTCGGAGGGGAAAAGAGGAGGAGGGGGCCGGCCACCTCTCCTAGTCCTAATAGGACTAGGGGAAGGGGGGGGGGGCGCAGCCCATCTAGGGCAGCCCCTTCTCTTTTCCACTAAGGCCCACTATGACCCAAATAGCTCCCGGGGGGTTCCGGTAACCCTCTCGGTATTTCGGTAAAATCCCGATTTCACCCGGAACACTTCCGATATCCAAATATAGGCTTCCAATATATCAATCTTTACGTCTCGACCATTTCGAGACTCCTCGTCATGTCCGTGATCACATCCGGGACTCCGAACAACCTTCGGTACATCAAAATGCATAAACTCATAATTTAACTGTCATCGTAACCTTAAGCCTGCGGACCCTACGGGTTCGAGAACAATGTAGACATGACCGAGACACGTCTCCAGTCAATAACCAATAGCGGGACCTGGATGCCCATATTGGCTCCTACATATTCTACGAAGATCTTTATCGGTCAGACCGCATAACAACATACGTTGTTCCCTTTGTCATCGGTATGTTACTTGCCCGAGATTCGATCGTCGGTATCCAATACCTAGTTCAATCCCGTTACCGGCAAGTCTCTTTACTCGTTCCGTAATACATCATCTCACAACTAACATATTAGTTGTAATGCTTGCAAGGCTTATGTGATGTGTATTACCGAGAGGGCCCAGAGATACCTCTCCGACAATCGGAGTGACAAATCCTAATCTCGAAATACGCCAACCCAACTTCTACCTTTGGAGACACCTGTAATGCTCCTTTATAATCACCCATTTACGTTGTGACGTTTGGTAGCACCCAAAGTGTTCCTCCGGCAAACGGGAGTTGCATAATCTCATAGTCATAGGAACATGTATAAGTCATGAAGAAAGCAGTAGCAACATACTAAACGATCGGGTGCTAAGCTAATGGAATGGGTCATGTCAATCAGATCATTCACCTAATGATGTGACCTCGTTAATCAAATAACAACTCTTTGTTCATGGTTAGGAAACATAACCATCTTTGATTAACGAGCTAGTCAAGTAGAGGCATACTAGTGACACTCTATTTGTCTATGTATTCACACATGTATTATGTTTCCAGTTAATACAATTCTAGCATGAATAATAAACATTTATCATGATATAAGGAAATAAATAATAACTTTATTATTGCCTCTAGGGCATATTTCCTTCAGCGGCGCCAATCGGCACGGGGCCAATGTCGTCCGCGGTTGTCGGAGTATATGAAGCGGTCGGGGTAGATGACGGCGACGCTGGCGACGGGCTGGTGCTGGATGAAGACGAACGGGTGGACGGGCGGCGGCGGCTTCGGGGGTAGCGGCAGCGGTTAGGTTAGGTTATGAGCGCGGCGGCGATGCTTGAAGTAGGCGAAGAACCCTGACAGCATGACGAAGACCGGCGCGGACGGTGGCGTTCCCGCGCCAAAGGAGGTGGTGCGGCGCATGCCAAGGGAAGTCGACGCGTGGGGACGACGGTGGACCGCGGGCCGCGGCGCTACGGCCCGAAGGGGCGACGCAGCGGCCGCGGGCAGGTCGGGGCGACGACGGAAGACCTTGGGACGGTCGCAGGGACCGCGGGCCGCGGTGCTACAACCCGAAGGGGCGGCGCAGCGGCGGAGCGCGGGGTGGTGCAACCGCGTGGACGGCCTCGAGACGGCGGCGTGGACCGCATGGCACGCTCGCTATGGCCCGACGGGGCGACGCAGCGGCGACGCGAGGGTCGGTGCAGCCACGGCGACGGCCTGGAGCGGACGGCCTCGGGGCGGCGGTAGACCGCGGCCGCGGCACTACGACCCGAAGGGGCGACGCAGCGGTGATGCGGGTCGGTGCAGCCGGGAGAAGAACCATGGGGCAGCGGCCCGACGGGGCGACGCAGCGGCAGCCCGTTGCTCGATCAGCGGAGGGGCGCGCTGAACTCGGAGACGATCTTCACGGGACCTGCGGAGGCACGCGTAACTGACGGGCCAGGTCGGTCGCGCGGCGTAGATGAGGGGATTGCGACGACGAGCAGGTGATCAAGCCGATCGCGCGCGAGGTCGGGGACACCGCTTGGTGGAGGCGCGGTGGCGGCGGAGGCCGAGATGAAATCGGCGACGGCGGGCGGCAGGGCGGATATGATTGGCCGCCGCATGGCGCGAGGCCACCTGGTCAGGGTGATGCAGGAGTCCCGGTCGGAGCGGGGCGGTGACAGCCGGCGTAGATCGACGGGCGGGCCGGCGCGCGAACGGTGACGGTGAAGGGCCGCCGCATGACGCGAGGCCGCCGGGTCGGGGCGACCGGCGGGCAGACGCACGGGCGACGCGCGAGGCCGCCGGGTCGGGGCGACCGGCGGGCAGACGCACGGGTGACGCGCGAGGCCGCCGGGCGGTGAAGGAGCCGGCCGGTCGGGCCGGTGTCGGAGTAGAGGCACGAAGTGTCGACGACGGCGGTGGGCGATGCAAACCGATTCAGTGGATCGGGAAACCAAAAAGTAGACGCCGATCAAAGTGACCGACGAAAGAGAGAAAAAACCCGGATCAAAGGATCGGGAAAAAGACTCTCTAGGGCAGCCGGCCAACACGGCCGGCGGACGAACCCTAGGTACGGGCGGTGCGGCCCCCGGCGGCGGTCATGGAGACCGACCGCCCCGGGGGCGGCGCGCGGGTGCGGAAGCGGCGGCGGCTAGGGTTTAGAACCCGGAAACTGATACCATGTTAGAAGGGAGAGAGAGATTTGTTGGAATAGTTTTCCGTTGTATTGCTTGAGCCTCGTGGGCATATATATAGGAGTACATGATCATCTTGAAGTACAAGGCAAGGTAGAATAATATCCTACGCTGTCCTAACTTTCCTATACAATCACATTACTCAACACGGGCGTTTGAGGCTGATTCGGGCCGCCAGCTATAGATGCTGTAAGTGACCATCGTGCCCCAAAAATTAAACAGTACAACCTAATGTTAGGCCCTGTTTGGTTTCAAATAAGTCACCAACTTATAAGTTGAAAAGTGAAAAAAGTGACTTATTTTGCCAAATAGACCCGACTTATAAGTCACCCCAACTTATAAGTCATAAGGGCCTGTTTGGTTTCAATATGTCACCTAACTTATAAGTCAGGTGACTTAAAACCAGTGACTTATAAGTCACACCCGTTTGGTTGTCACCCGACTTATAAGTCACCTTCCCACACCTTCCCACACCAATCAACATCATACAGGTGGTTGGACCCATGCAAAAGAGGGTGACTTATAAGTTTTAAGTTGGGGTGGAACAACTTATGACTTATAAGTTGGGGTGACTTATAAGTTGGGTCTGTTTGGCAAAATAAGTCACTTTTTGCACTTTTCGACTTATAAGTTGGTGACTTATTTGGAACCAAACAGGGCCTAAGTTGCTCCACCCCAACTTAAAACTTATAAGTCACCCTCTTTTGCGTGGGTCCCACCACCTGCATGATGTTGATTGGTGTGCAAAGGTGTGTCAGGTGACTTATAAGTCAGGTGACAACCAAACAAGTGTGACTTATAAATCACTGGTTTTAAGTCACTTTACTTATAAGTCAGGTGACTTATTGGAACCAAACAGGCCCTTAGATGAGTCATCAGTGGAGTATGTAACTCAGGGGCATCTCACGCTGGTGGGTCCCACCCTGGCCAGGGCTCGGTTTGACTTCAAACGCGTGCACAGGTGAGGGATCGTTGTCTGTCGTCCGTGGAACGGAAAGCGGGCCTGCGTCTGGCTCGATCGATCGGCCCGAGGCGCAACAGCGTACGCGTACATACACAGGAAGAAGACGATTGAACGACTTGACTCGTCAACGTCCAGGAGCAGCGGCGACAGTGCGTCTCCCCCATGCCCTCCTCCTTGGACTTCGGGAGGATACGCGAGTGAGTCGGGAGTCCGGCTGGGACGGGCGCGGGGACAAAATGGAGGGAGGCAAAGGCGGGCCTTGGCGAGCGAGAAATTATTAACCTGCTCTGCTCAGTCCTCTCTCGCCCTCTCTCCCTCCTGCTCAGCTAGCGCGCGCGCGCTCTCTCTCTTTCTTTGTGTGTGTGTGCAGTGGATGCCCATACTATCTCTGCCTCCGACTGTTTCAACATGTTTGTTCTTGCCCCTGTTGGGAGTAGAGATCGGGATGAATGAATGAATGTACTGCAGGCGTGAGGGGATGTGCCGTCCCATCTCTCGATCCCTTGTTAGGGCAGCTACTACAATTCAAGATGGCAACGGGGTGCGAACCAACCTATGGTTGGATGGTTAGAGCGATCGTGGTATCTCAGCCCACCAGGGTTTAAATTCTGGTGCTCACATTTATTTCTGTATTTATTTCAGGATTTTCGGTGATGCCCATTCAGTGGGAGGAGATGTGTGTGTGTGCGTTCACGTGTATATGAGCGCTTGTGTCTGTACTGATGTTAAAAAAAAAGATGGCAACGGGGTTTTGCATGCCATCCCTATCCATGCGAGAAAACCGCAAACCCATCCCCGTGCGCGGGGCCTGCTTTTTGCCTATCCCCCCAACCCGTTGGGTTTTCTGTACCCGCGAGAAACCCGTCCCCGCGAGCGGTCAGCAAAACTAGCAGCATTTTTTAAGAAAAATAGGAGTATATTTCAGCTATAGCAGCACAAAAAAAGCCCATGACATTTCATCAGCAAAAACATGAGTCCAATAGCAGCCATAGAGAATAGCATTTCATCAGCAAACATGAGTACATTTCAGCAATGACAACAGCAAAACATGAGCATATTTCAGCACAAAACAATAGCATATTTCAGCAACAAAACATGAGCATAGTACCATAGAGTGAATACTTATTTATTTGTCTATAGAATCCCAATACAGAACTGTGGACAAGATACTACAAGTGCATCTCTCTTAATTTAATGAAATGCAGTGTCTATTTCATGCCTAGTTGTCATTGTAGTGTACTAACTATGATACTCCTGCTACGGGAGGTCTTAGCGAAGCATGCAAAGTGGAGTAACTGACTAGGGAGAAAAATAAGAAAAATGCTTAGACTGTTTCCCTTAATTAATGATCACACAACTTACATAATAGGAATATCTAGTACCAACGAGCCGACTGAAATCCCCACCTGAAGGATTGTGTATTAGTTACAGTTAATTGAAATTGTTAGTTACTTCAAGAAAATTGAATGTTCATTTCGACTGCAGTTTCACCTTTAATATATACTAGGGTGGTCTGATCATTCGATGAGATGATATCGGCTTTTTGAAGGAGACTTTGACAATCCGACTACACTGAGCATTAGACAATGCGCCTTAATAGTCTCTAAACCTAACTTCGACATGGTTATTGACAGTGTTGAAAACATGATCATCTTATCATCAAAATTAATCTATGCATGCAATCAAAGAACAAACAAGAATTTAAGATATACAATTTAAATGCGGGTATAAGATGAAGTACTCAATTGTTAAATTGGAGCTTTGTTGATGCATAGCATAGGAGGTCTTGCTGAATCGCGTCTATGGTTAGGAGTAGCATCATGTAAAAGTCAATCAAGCAAAACTCAGACCGTAACTCGATGCTCG
>NC_041381.1:494490704-494492112 GCF_002162155.2 Triticum dicoccoides
AAGGAGGTACTATGGGGGTGTCGGCCATTCCAAGGGGGAGGCCGAGACCAGCCTTAAGTTGCTCTCCTCTCTGAATACATACTCTAAAAAATGCACATATTCTTTTACTCTGAAAATACATGCATGGACCTGACTCAACACCTATAGGTGATTACGGGTGAAATTATAAAGTGTAGTCTTCTATATTCCATCCATGTCCTCGGATGTTATCATGGTGGCTTCAAAGTCATGAAACCTCCACTCGACACGTTGTCTTCGCTCCTTGTACACATGTTGTTTTCTCCATGCTTGATCATACTCCACTTTATGTTCCCATTGTCTTCCCTCGGTTATTCATTTCTGAAAAATACAAAATATATCCTACTTAGACAATATCGTATTCTCGAAAGCAGTTGGAAGAGTTCTTAAGAACCAAAGTATATGATATTTCAGTTGGCATGTGAGAGATCTAACTGTTGGGCCTTGTGTTTCTCAAACTTGAGTTAGCTTACTCACAATGATGCATGGATCTGTAAGGGCATCTCCAAGGCAGACCCTCAAATCGACGGCATAAGTCCGGACTGAGTTGTTTGAATGCATTTTGCCATCCAACGCGGACTTGTATATGTTCATGACGCGTCCGTTTGTTTGAAATCCCGCAACCGGAAGCAAACCTACAGGGTGTGCTCTCCTGCTTCCATGGAGTGCGGAAATAATTGGGCATGTTTTACGGAAAGAAGAAAGTGCAACTTGAATCGAACCCTTTTCATCTTGAATCTTGCTTAAGGATTCTTCTTTGCTAGAGATCCGATTAAAAAATGCATCTTTACAAATGTTTTGATGTAGAGATATATTTATTATCTGTTGCAACTAAAGCACTAAAAACATTGCGATCCGACTCTATAAAACATAAAATTCAGTAAATCTTTTGTGAAACGACAAAACTGTCGTAGTTTCTACCACTTGTCTCATGTGGATTTCTCTTTTTTTTTGCGAGGAGTCTCATGTGGATTTCAACACATGGTTTACATGAAATAGATTAACGGAATTGCTAATTTACAGCCGGATGAAAACAATTGGTTTTCATCCGTTTTATGAGCCGTGCGATTTCTGTGATAAGATTCGTGCATATATATTTTTTCTTCCCTCCCGTCGGGTGCTTCTCTTATCGGGCCCGCTAAATTTTCCATGAGACCCGTTATGTTTTCCCTCGCTGTGAGCCCCGCCGGTAGTCTTTTTTTCGTTTTTCCTGTAGCTGCCCCTGTCTCTTCCCCTCCTTGTCGTTTTCGCTTCTCACTTCGTACAGAACAGAGGGCAGGGAGAGAGAGAGCCATGGCGATTTGGGGATCCCCTCGCCGCTCGCTCGAGTAGGTAGTGGCCAGGCGTCGGGCCCTCTCCCTCTAGCTGCCCCGATGTATCTCCCGCCTTA
>NC_041381.1:494492472-494510127 GCF_002162155.2 Triticum dicoccoides
CACACACACACCCTCCCTGGCCCTCGTCTCCCCCGCCTGCCGCTTCTGTTCATCTTTATTTTGGTACCTTTGATGCTTTGTTATGCTTCTCAGATCTGTTTGTTAGTTATGTGTAGAGATTTTGCGGTCAGTACTGTTGTTTACTCCCCCTTTGTTAGCTTCGTGTGTTGATCCCCCCGCAGCTATTCATGTATTTGTATTCGATTGTCTTGTTTGTGGGATTGAAATCCGCCTGCTATGTGTGCTAGTTCCCCAGTAGGAGTGATTTGATTTGTTATTTGGGTTAGTTGGTGGGAGTTAATTTGATTAGGCTGTCTCGTTTAGTTGTAGTAGTTTGTGTAAATGCTCAATTCGAAGATGCTAGATCATGTTCAGTCCCCTGGTCGTTTGGATTGTCATGCGGTTTTTTGTGTGTGGATATAGGTTGTATATACCCTGGGCCATTTAGTTTTGTGCTGTTGCTCTGAATTCATGTTCCATTTTGTATAGAGTTGCAGGTAGTGTCAGTGTTGTGTTTGAATATTCAGAAAACAAACATAGCTTGGAGTCTCAGTCCTATTTTCAGGCATGGTTGTTTGCAGTGTATATTTTTAGTGTAAACCTCACTTAGTCATTACTTACAGTGTTTTTTACACTGTTAGTAAGTGGTTTTAATGTGTGTGTTTTTAGTGTGTCATCAGTGCTTTTTTTTTCTTGTATTCCAAGCATAATCTTGTCTCAATGTTAAGAGTGCTCCAGAGTGTTTTTTTTTTAATTTCAGCATGGTCTTTGTGTAAATGTGAGAGTGCTCCAGAGTGTTTTTTTTTCTTTCATTGAAATTACTTTGTGTATCGCAGTGTAATTTTAGTGTTTATTTACTGCAACTTGTTAGTGAACTCGCGGTGTAAATGTTAGTGTAATTTTAGTGTTATCAATAGTGGAATTATAGTGTCAAATCTCAGTGGAATTTTAGTGTTATTTACTATATTTTTGTCAGTAAAACTACAATGCAAATTGTAGTGTAAATTTAGTGTTATTTACTAATCCCTCTGTCCCAAAATAAGTGTCTTTGATTTAGTACAAATTTAGTACAAAGTTGTACAAAATCAAAGACACCTATTTTGGGACGGAGGGAGTATCTTCCAAGTGAAATTATGGTGCGAATCTTAGTGGAATTTTAGGTTAACTACTCTTTCTCATTTGTGAATTTTACACTGTAATTCATAGTCGATTCTTTAGTGTAATTACTCCATCTTATCATTGAATTTACTCTGTGATTTGTAGAGGATATCTTAGTGTAATTAGTATATCTTATTAGTGTAATTACCTGTAGTGTAGTTTTACTCTAGCTCTATGATTTTGATTTACACTGTAAATCCTACTGGAATTTTAGTGTGGTATCACCGTAATTTTTTAGTGTATTTACTTTGTCATGTCTTTTGAATTTATACTGTAATTCATAGGGCATTTTTTAGTGCACTTTACTCTATCTTATCAGTGATTTTACACTGTAAATCTTAGTGGACTTGTATTATAATTAATTATTTTATCATTAAATTTACACTGTAAATCATAGTGTAATTTTAGTGTGATGTTCACTGTAATTATAGTGTGTGTTTTTGTGGTCTTTTGCTATTATGCTAGAGCTATGCTTTGTCTTGGGTTGCAACTGCTAGTCGTTTTAGTTCATTCTTGTTTTGCTTATTGGTATTCTGTTGTTGTCATGCTTTTTGTGCTAATGAGTTTTTGATATTTTGCAGGGTGTGTGGAAAGTTGCCTGATAATTTTTGTTAGTCCTACTTTTCCCATGTTGTCTATGTTGGGTAACAAACTATCCCTTTAGATACTATATTTTTCTTTGGCGGGCGCGGAAGGGGGGGGGGGGGTGTCAATGTTTTACAGTAATATGTTCTTCGGTTTGTAGGCGTTTATGTGTTAGGAAGAGGGAGTTGCATGTCAGTTCAAATTCTTAGGGAAATTTACAGTAGAATTACACTGTAAACCTATTGTAAATAACATTCTAATTCAACTATAATACTATTGTATTTATACTCTAAATCTAATGTAAAATGTCACTAGGATTCAGCTGTACTTATATTGTATTTACACTGTAATTCTAGTGTAAACTAAAATGTAAATCTACTGTAATTACTGTCAAACTCACTGCCCATTTGCTCTATAATACTATTGTATTTTACACTGTAGTTCTACTATAAAATACATTGTATTTACACTGCAGTTCCAGTGGTTTAGCACTGGAATTACAATTTGCTTACACTGTAATTCCAGTGGTGTAGCTATGTAATTCAAACTGTAATTACAAAGGATTTTTCACACTGGTCCACTACTGTAATTGCAGTTTGTCTGCCATTGTAAATTCCTTGTCTGCGAGTGTAATTTAATTTGACAGCAGGTTCTTTTTCTGTTCCTCTGTAACTACAATGTAAAAACACTTGTTAGATTTTTCTTTTGTGTAGGATTTACTCGTCTGTATATGTTGTAACATTCAGTGAACTAGTGAATGCTAGTTCTTATTGGTTTCTCTGCTGATCTCTGGATTTTAAGTTTATAACTAGAGTACTCTGTGGATTGTGATCTGTTCTTTCTCTTTGGTAGACACCCGCTGCTCAAAGTAGAACAATATTTTTTGCATTAACTAATGAAAATTTTCGCAGGATTTCTGTCCCTGTTGTTTTATATGTAATTTTCACAATGATAGTACCTTGTACATCATTTGCGCCTGAAGTAGATGAGTAAAAGAGTATGCCCCCTATTTTGTCAAGAATCAAGTTAGAAAAGCATGATTGAATATGTTTGTTCATTTTTTCCAGGTTTTTTAATGCTATACTAAAGTCAAACATTAAGGAAATCAGCTTTGTCATGTTCGAGGTACATCTCCCCATTCATGCTAGATTCTATTCCCTTTGATCCCATTGCTGGCACCTGTGCATATTATTTAAAAAGAAGTATAAGCAGTGAACTGTTATTGACTAAAGAACTATCTACATTGTTTGTGCCAATTAGTGTAAGTGCATAGCCTGATATTTTTCCAGTCTTTTTATCTGACCATAGTCCTAAATGATATGTAATGATCATTTAATCTCAGTGTGTACTCATTTGAAATTAGAAGTAAAAGGTCATAGCTTTTCGAACTTCAACAACAACAACAACAACAACAACAAAGCCTTTAGTCCCAAACAAGTTGGGGTAGGCTAGAGGTGAAACCCATAAGATCTCGCAACCAACTCATGGCTCTGGCACATGGATAGCAAGCTTCCACGCACCCCTGTCCATAGCTAGCTCTTTGTCGATACTCCAATCCTTCAGGTCTCTCTTAACGGACTCCTCCCATGTCAAAATCGGTCGACCCCGCCCTCTCTTGACATTCTCCGCACGCTTTAGCCGTCCGCTATGCACTGGAGCTTCTGGAGGCCTGCGCTGAATATGCCCAAACCATCTCAAACGATGTTGGACAAGCTTCTCCTCAATTGGTGCTACCCCAACTCTATCTCGTATATCATCATTCCGGACTCGATCCTTCCTCGTGTGGCCACACATCCATCTCAACATACGCATCTCCGCCACACCTAACTGTTGAACATGTCGCCTTTTAGTCGGCCAACACTCCGCGCCATACAACATTGCGGGTCGAACCGCCGTCCTGTAGAACTTGCCTTTTAGCTTTTGTGGCACTCTCTTGTCACAGAGAATGCCAGAAGCTTGGTGCCACTTCATCCATCCGACTTTGATTCGATGGTTCACATCTTCATCAATACCCCCATCCTCCTGCAACATTGACCCCAAATACCGAAAGGTGTCCTTCCGAGGTACCACCTGGCCATCAAGGCTAACCTCCTCCTCACAGCTAGTAGTACTGAAACCGCACATCATGTACTCGGTTTTAGTTCTACTAAGCCTAAACCCTTTCGATTCTAAGGTTTGTCTCCATAACTCTAACTTCCTATTTACCCCCGTCCGACTATCGTCAACTAGCACCACATCATCCGCAAAGAGCATACACCATGGGATATCTCCTTGTATGCCCCTTGTGACCTCATCCATCACCAATGCAAAAAGATAAGGGCTCAAAGCTGACCCCTGATGCAGTCCTATCTTAATCGGGAAGTCATCGGTGTCGACATCACTTGTTCGAACACTTGTCACAACATTATTGTACATGTCCTTGATGAGGGTAATGTACTTTGCTGGGACTTTGTGTTTCTCCAAGGCCCACCACATGACATTCCGCGGTATCTTATCATAGGCCTTCTCCAAGTCAATGAACACCATATGCAAGTCCTTCTTATGCTCCCTATATCTCTCCATAAGTTGTCGTACCAAGAAAATGGCTTCCATGGTCGACCTCCCAGGCATGAAACCAAACTGATTTTTGGTCACGCTTGTCATTCTTCTTAAGCGGTGCTCAATGACTCTCTCCCATAGCTTCATTGTATGGCTCATCAGCTTAATTCCACGGTAATTAGTACAACTCTGAACATCCCCCTTGTTCTTGAAGATTGGTACTAATATACTCCGTCTCCATTCTTCTGGCATCTTGTTTGCCCGAAAAATGAGGTTGAAAAGCTTGGTTAGCCATACTATCGCTATGTTCCCGAGACCTTTCCACACCTCAATGGGGATACAATCAGGGCCCATCGCCTTGCCTCCTTTCATCCTTTTTAAAGCCTCCTTCACCTCAGACTCCTGGATGCGCCGCACAAAAAGCATGCTGGTCTCATCAAAGGAGTCATTCAGTTCAATGGTAGAACTCTCATTCTCCCCATTGAACAGCTTGTCGAAGTACTCCCGCCATCTATGCTTAATCTCTTCGTCCTTCACCAAGAGTTGGCCTGCTCCGTCCTTGATGCATTTGACTTGGCCAATATCCCTCGTCTTCCTCTCCCGGATCTTAGCCATCTTATAGATGTCCCTTTCACCTTCCTTCGTGCCTAACCGTTGGTAGAGGTCCTCATATGCCCGACCCCTTGCTTCACCAACAGCTCGCTTTGCGGCCTTCTTCGCCATCTTGTACTTCTCTATGTTGTCTGCACTCCTATCCAGGTATAGGCGTCTGAAGCAATCTTTCTTCTCTTTAAGCGCCTTCTGGACATCATCATTCCACCACCAGGTATCCTTATCTTCGCTTCTCCTTCCCCTGGACACTCCAAACTCCTCCGAGGCCACCTTACGAATGCAAGTCGCCATCTTCATCCACACATTGTCCGCATCCCCTCCTTCCTCCCAAGGGCCCTCCTTAAATACCCTCTCCTTGAACACCTGAGCTACCTCCCCCTTGAGCTTCCACCACTTCGTTCTAGCGACCTTGGCACGCTTATCCCGCTGGACACGAATCCGAAAGCGGAAGTCAGCAACCACCAGCTTATGCTGGGGTACAACACTCTCCCCAGGTATCACCTTACAGTCTAGGCACGCACGCCTATCTTCTCTTCTCGAGAGGATGAAATCAATCTGGCTGGAGTGTTGGCCACTACTAAAAGTCACCAGATGTGATTCTCTCTTTCTAAAGAGGGTGTTAGCTACAATCATGTTGTAGGCTAGAGCAAAGCTTAAGACATCTTGTCCTTCTTGATTCCTGATGCCATAGCCAAAGCCCCCATGCGCCCCTTCAAAACCTGTGTTAGATGTACCCACGTGGCCATTGAGGTCTCCTCCTATGAAGAGCTTCTCACCAATCGGTACACTCCTAACCATGTCTTCCAAGCCTTCCCAGAACTCCCTCTTGGTGTTCTCATTGTGGCCTACTTGCGGGGCATATGCGCTGATAACATTGAGAACCAAGTCCTCAGCTACCAGCTTGACCAGGATAATCCGGTCCCCACGTCTCCTGACGTCTACCACTCCATACTTGAGGCTCTTGTTGATCAAGATGCCTACGCCATTTCTGTTTGCAGCCGTCCCCGTGTACCACATCTTGAAGCCGGTATCCTCCACCTCCTTCGCCTTCTGTCCTCTCCATTTGGTTTCTTGGACGCAAAGGATATCAACACCTCTCCTCACTGCTGCATCAACTAGCTCCCGAAGCTTCCCTGTCAGAGACCCTACGTTCCAGCTACCTAAGCGAATCCTCCTAGGCTCGGCTAGCTTCCTTACCCTTCGCACTCGTCGAGTCAAATGCGAAGACCCTTGCTCATTTTCCACTATATCCGGGCGCCGATGTAGCGCGCCACTAAGGATGCGACGACCCAATCCTCGCTCACTTGCCACCGTATCCGGATCAAGATACGGCGCGCCACTTGGGGGGTGACGGCCCGGCCCTTGCCCATTTTCCACCACACCCGGGTTCCGATGTGGCGCGTCGCTGAGAGGGTTACGCCCCAACGAAAATCTTTTGGGTTTCATCTCCATAAGAGTGGCTGAGTTTTTACGTTGGCTCGCCAAGCCTATCACAACCCTCCTCCTTTACCCGGGCTTGGGACCGGCTATGTTGAGCATAGCTTTTCGAACTTCAATTAAAAATAAAAGGTATTTGTATACAATTCCAAAGTTTCTAAAATTCAGTTAGATTCATTGCTTTTCTTCAGGAGTAAATTTGTAAACATCATCGTAGTTTCTGATTAGTGTAAATTTTTCGTCAGTGCCAAAGTGTCTGAAAATATATTCATAGCTTTCTGAAAATACAATATTCCTAGCCTATTTTGTTCAACCTTTATTTTTCCTAAATGATTTCATATCTTCCTGAACATGCTCCCCCAATTATTTTCTTCTTTTGACCTGTTGTAACTGTAGTTATGAATTCAGAAACTTGCAAGTAGTTTCTCTGTTCCTATCTCCCTAGACTACTTTGGTCTTAGTATTCTACCTGGTTCTAGTGTTCTTTTTGTGACACATAAGTACAGTTCCAGAGCTCAATTTTTGGTCCTTGTAGCAAGTGAGGATTTGAACTGTGTTATATTTTCTTACAGTTTTAATAAGTTTTTTTTCATGATTATCCTGCCTATGATCTTAGATTTGGTTTGTGAATCTGGTGTGTTTCTTCAGCTATGTAATGATACACACACAGTTGTTTCTTTCAAATGTACAGAGTCATGAGAGAGATCTGTTTTACTGATGCTAGATGTGTGGTGAATGCAGAAGAAGAGGGTGTTTAGCTGTGAATCCTGTGCCTCTTCAGCCATGATCTTCTTCAAGCTTGTCTCCCAGATCGTGGAGGAAACGCCATCACTTTTTGCTTTTCTGTCCGGGTTGGAAAAGGACGGGGGTTGGACCCGTTAAGTTCGTATTTGACCTGTGCGGCTTGTTTAAAAGTGGGACAGGAAAATGAACATACAGGGTACAAGGGACAGTGAACAGTTGTCACATTCTAGATTGCTGAAAAATCCGGCTGAAACCCAATTGGTTTTCAGCCGGATGTCAATTAGACAGTCCCTAGATTGAACATCTCACACAAGTTTACCAAATTCCACGGAAATATAAAGTCAGCAAGCGATTTCATGCTACGAAACAGGTCCCGGCACCCTTACTACAACCTCATAGAATCTGTCTCCTATATGATCTTCCCGTGATGACGTGGCATATTATCCGTGATCATTTGATTTTGATCGTCACAGCCTCCAGGGAAAACCCAGCCTGTTAGATGAAATCGGAACGCAATGATAGCCTTCTAAAAGGTAGGCCGCGCTGCCCAGCACACATGGAACAAGTGTACTTCCGTGCCATCGCCATCCGAGTCCGAGTGTGTGCCTGCTGCCCACAGCCCTGCCCACATATGTGTGGTGCTCGATTGTTAGGCAACGACGTCGACGGAAAGGGCCTGGCTTTCCTTAATTTCGTGCCGAAGATTAATGGCCTGAAGCTTGTTATCACGATGAAACACAGATGAAAACTCAAGTTTCGGTCAGAGTGTGGGAGGAAAGCTCTCTTTGCTTCAAGTTCGAAAAAGAAGCTGGCGGGTTTTTGTTTTCAAGCCGCCGATTTCGTGGAGGTTTGGCTAATGTGTATGGCCTCTGGCCTAGATTAATGAGGTACGCTGATTAATTAGGAGTTCTAATCAGTAAACTTGCCTCACGAGATGATCTACGCATGTTGAACGAGAAAGAGCAGCAAATTATATACTCCCTCCGTTCCTAAATAGTTGTCTTTCTAGATATTTCAACAAGTGACTACATACGGAGCAAAATGAGTGAATCTACACTCTAAATATGTCTATATACATCCGTATGTGGTTCTCCATTTGAAAATTCTAGAAAGACAAATATTTAGGAACGGAGGGAGTAGGTTTTTAAAAAGGAGCAGCAAATTAACGACATTTGGGCTGGAACAAGATGGGCGTCTTTTCATTTGTTCCAGCAAATCACGCCCGTCAAACTCAGACAAGCTGTGAACATGCGATTTTGTGGGATTTAACCATTCATAATCGTCGGCATTCCATATTGGAATTCCCTATAGGCCGCCTATTGCGGCAAGTAGTCGTGGCTTTGCACAGGGCGCAGCTCACCCTGGGCCGGCCCGTTAGCAGTGATTTCGCTTCGCGAGATAAAAAAACCCAGCAAAAACAGTTCGTGCTAGGGATCGGAACCGACCACCTCCTGTATATGTACACGGCGGGCTAGCCACCGCGACTGGCTTGTACAAGTGAAAGAATCACAACTTAAAGAAACTAACAGCAGCGACAAACCTTAAAACCACTTTGTGGAATTTCCAAAAAAACTTTTGTTGCTTCTTCTGTTTTTTTCAGGTTTTCTTCACCGTCTTTTTCTGTTTTTTTATTTTCATTGTTTTTTTTCTTTTTTGATATTAATTTTTATTTTTCTTTTTAAGCTTTTTGAAAAGTTCAAATATTTTTCAGAATTTTCAAATATGTTTTTGTCGTCAAAATTTGTTCATATTTTTTAAATAATGTTCAGATTTTCAAAATTTTGTTCACAATTTCCAAAAATGTTTGGAATTTTAAAAATTGTTCATTTATTCAAAAATGTTTTGGAATTTTGTTCATGTTCTAAATTTTTTAAAAAATTCAATTTTTCAAAAATTGTTGCCAATGTTAAAAAAATATTCAAAATTTCGAAAGAAAATCATGTCGAAAAATGTTGGAGTTCCAAAATTTTGTTCATATTTTCAAAAATTGCTCACATTTTAAAAAATGTTTTGAAAAAAACTTTAGAATTTCAGATGTTGTCCATTTTTCTACAAAATAATCCGATAAATTTGTTCATGTTTTCAAAAAAGTTAGGAGGTTTAAATTTTGTCTGTTTTTTCAAAATTTGTTTGAATTTTCAAATTTTGTTCATAATTTCAATTTTTTGTTCTCGTTTTTAAAAATTTGTTCCAATTTTTTCAAAGATTGTTTTGTGTTTTCCAAAAATTACTCGTTTTTTCAAAAGAAATTGGAATTTAATAAATTGTATGTGTTTCTTAATTTCTTTGAGTAATGTTGAGTTACGCTGCTTCTCTTTTGTTCTTTATATTTCGTGGTACCCTTGTTTCATAACCAGTGAGTTAGTTCGATAAGTAGGGATGGTCCATCCTCAATAGCAGCTCTCCGGATCGAATCCTGGCCCGCACACATATCTTTTCGGATTTTTTGTGCCCGACTATAAGTAAGGGTTTGACCCCAATGGTCGGCCCAATCGGGCGTGGTATGTGCGAACAGGCAACTATTTGTCGCAGAATGCGGCAAATAGGAGCCCCATTCCATATTTGCCGCTTCAAGCGTCCGTTTTAGTCTTTTTACACATGGGCAGACACGCCCCGACTTGTTGGGCCGGCCCATTTGCCTTTTTCCCTTTTTCTATTAAACTGCAAAACGTGCCCTCACGCAGAAGCAAAAACCTGATCTCTTCCACAAGTATAAACCACGGTAACCATTCGGACAACATAGCACTCGTGACTTCTCGCTTCTTTTTCTTTGTTATATTCAGTTGGAGGAAAGCCCCTGGTTTCTGGACCACTTTTTAGTTTGATTTTTTCCTTCCTTTTCTTTTCTTCTTTAATCCTTTTTCCAAAATGCTTGAACTTTCTCAAATTCGATGAACTTTTAAATTTGATGAAATTTTCAAATTCGATGATTTTGTTTTCAAATTTAATGATTTTTCCGAATTTGATGAACATTTCTTCAAATTTGATGGTAATCGATGAATGTTTTAAAAATATGTAAACTTTTTTTCAAATTCGATGATTTTTTTCAAATTCAAGAACTTTTTGAAGTTTGTGAACTTTTTAAAAATGCATGAACTTTTTCCCAAATTCGATAAAAAATCAAATTGGTGAACTTTTGCAAATTTTGATGAATTTTTAAAATTCAATGATTTTGTTTTCAAAGTTAATGATTTTTTCAAATTTGATGAACATTCTTTCAAATTTGATGAACTTTTCTTTCAAAATTGTGAGCTTTTTTTCAAAATCGATGAAAAAAATTTCATATTTGATGAAGTTTTTAAAATTTTGTGGTATTTTTGCAAATTTTGTGAACTTTTTCAAATTCATGAATTTTTTTGAAGTTTGTGAACTTTTTTCAAATCCGTGAACATTTTTTAATTCACGTTTTTTTCTTTTTCCCTGAAAGTAACGGTTGATCCGTCAACCGTGACCAATCAAGCGTGATTAGACCCAAAAAAACGACCGAGCGACCATGGGAGCACTGTCTTCTTTGGCCGACCCAAGAGCAGAGGCATGTGGGCTCCAGACCCTGTTCGTGCGCTTAAGGCGTCGAACAGGAACTCCCGGAATCATCTATCTAATGATATCAAGATGATATTTATAGGTGGGTCATGGGCCTAGCTTAACGGTTCACTGCGGGAATTTTGTAGACTATGTTGTCTACGTAGTTATTGCGTTTTGCTCCAAAAAATGTAGCCGCTGCGTTAGTTTGTCTTGAGCATAATGGAACATATCTTGGATCGTCTAAGTTGGTGATTCATGGTTTATCACAACTGGCCACTCAAACCTATTGCATGTCAAGAAGCTCTTGCCCTAGCAGATGGTCTGGGTGTCCGAAATTTATTTGGTGCCTCGGATTGTAAGACGGTGATCAAGGGTATACTTGATGGAACAGGAGGTTCGTATGGAGGTGTCGCCAATGAGATTCAAAGTTGGATGAAGTCCTTTACTACATGTAGTTACACTTATAAGAATTACTACTTCTTGAGCTTGCGTTGGTTTTTTTCTTGAAGAGGAAAGGGTGATGCAGCAAAGTAGAGATAAGTATTTCCCTCAGTTAGAAAACCAAGGTATCAATCCAGTAGGAGAAAACGCAAAAATCACCAATACCCTGCACAAACAATCAAACAACTTGCATCCAACGTGATAAAGGGGTTGTCAATTCCTTCATGGTCACTTGCAAAAGTGAGATCTAATAGAGATAGATGAAACTAAACAAAAGATAAAGTAAATATTTTTGGTATTTTTGATTTATAGATCTGAAAATAAAATATTGCGAAATAGTAGATCGGAAACTTATATGATGGAAAATAGTAGATCAGAAACTTGTATGATGGAAAATAGACCCGGGGGCCATAGGTTTCACTAGTGGCTTCTCTCAAGATAGCAAATAATACCGTGTGTGAACAAATTACTGTCGAGCAATTGATAGAAAAGCGCAAAGTTATGAAGATATCTAAGGCAATGATTATGAAATATAGGCATCACATCCGTGTCAAGTAGACCGAAATGATTTTGCATCTACTACTATTACTTCACACATCGACCGACTCATGCCTGCATCTAGAGCATTAAGTTCATAAAGAATAGAGTAACACATTAAGTAAGATGACATGATGTAAAGGAATAAACTCAAGCAATATGATGTAAACCCCATCTTTTTATCCTTGATGGCAACAATACAATACGTGCCTTGCTGCCCCTACTGTCACTAGTAAAGGACACTGCAAGATTGAACCCAAAGCTAAGCACTTCTCCCAATGCAAGAAAAACCAATCTAGTTGGTCAAACTAAACCGATCGTTCGAAGAGAATTACAAAGATATCAAATCATGCATATAAAAATTCATAGAAGATATAAATATTCATAGATAAGCTCATCATAAATCCACAATTCATCGGGTCTCGACAAACACACCGCAAAAGAAGATTACATCGGATAGATCTCCAAGAACATTGAGTAGAACATGGTATTGAGAATCAAAGAGAGAGAAGAAGCCATCTGGACTCGTAGGTCTGAGGTAAACTACTCACGCTTCATCGGAAGAGCAATAGAGTTGATGTAGAAGCCCTCCGTGATCGAATCCCCCTCCGACAGGATGCCGGAAAAGGCCCTTAGAAGGGATCTCACGGGAATAGAAGGTTGCGGCAGTGGAAAAGTGTTTTCATGGATGCTTCTGATGGTTTGGGGATATATGTGAATTTATAGGACGAAGAAGTAGGTCGGTGGCGTCACGTGGGGACCACAAGGCAGGGGGCGTGCCCTACCCCCCTGGGCGCGCCCTCCCCCCTTGTCGCCGCCTCATGGCTCTTCTGACTTGACCTCCAAGTCTCCGGGGTGTCTTCTGGTCCAAGAAAAATCATCACGAAAGTTTTATTCCGTTTGGACTCCGTTTGGTATTCCTTCTCTACGAAGCTCAAAAACAAGGAAAAAAAGCAGAAACTAGCACTAGGCTCTAGGTTAATAGGTTAGTCCCAAAAATAATATAAAATAGCATATTAATGCATATAAAACATCCAAAACAGATAATATAATACCATGGAACAATCAAAAATTATAGATACGTTGGAGATATCAAGCATCCCCCAGCTTAATTCCTGCTCGTCCTCGAGTAGGTAAGTGATAAAAACATATTTTTTTATGTGGAATGCTACCTAACATATTTATCCATGTAATTTTTCTTTATTATGGCATGAATGTTCAGATCCATAAGATTCAAAACAAAAGTTTAATATTGATATAAAAACAATAATACTTCAAGCATACTAACAAGGCAATTATGTCTTCTCAAAATAACATGTCCAAAGAAGCTTATCCATACAAAATTATATAGTGTGGCTATGCTCCATCTTCATCACACAAAATATTCAAATCATGCACAAGCCCGATGACAAGCCAAGCAATTGTTTCATACTTTTTGGTGTTCTCAAACCTTTTCAACTTTCACGCAATACATGAGCGTGAGCCATGGACATAACACTATTGGTGGAATAGAATATGGTGGTTGTGGAGAAGACAAAAGGAGGGAGATAGTCTCACATCAACTAGGCGTATCAATGGGCTATGGAGATGCCCATACTTATATATCTATTTGAGTGAGTAGGGATTGCCATGCAACTGATGCACTAGAGCTATAAGTTTATGAAAGCTCAAAAAGAAAAACTTAGTGGGTGTGCATCCAACTTGCTTGATCATGAGACGTAGGGCGATTTGAGGAAGCCCATCGTTGGAATATACAAGCCAAGTTCTATAATGAAAAATTACCACTAGCATATGAAAGTGACAACATAGGAGACTCTCTATCATGAAGATCATGGTGCTACTTTGAAGCACAAGTGTGGAAAAAAGGATAGTAACATTGCCCCTTCTCTCTCTTTTTGGCTTCTTTGGCCTCTCTTTTATTTTTTTTATTTCCTCACATGGGACAATGCTCTAGTAATGATGATCATCACACTTTTATTTACTTACAACTCAAGAATTACAACTCGATACTTAGAACAAAATATGACTCTATATGAATGCCTTCGGCGGTGTACCGGGATGTGCAATGACTCAAGAGTGACATGTATGAAAGAATTATGAAAGGTGGCATTGCCCCAAATACGATGTCAACTACACGATCATGCAAAGCGATATGACAATGCTGAAGCGTGTCATAATAAACAGAACGGTGGAAAGTTGCCTGGCAATATATCTCAGAATGGCTATGGAAATGCCATAATAGGTAGGTATGGTGGCTGTTTTGAGGAAGGTATATGGTGGGTGTATGTTACCGGCGAAAGTTGCGCGGTACTATAGAGGCTAGCAATGGTGGAAGGGTGAGAGTGCGTATAATCCATTGACTCCACATTAGTCATAAAGAACTCACATACTTATTGCAAAAATCTATTAGTTATCGAAACAAAGTACTACGCGCATGCTCCTAGGGGGATAGATTGGTAGTAAAATACCATCACTCGTCCCTGACCGCCACTCATAAGGAAGACAATCAATAAATAAATCATGCTCCGACTTCGTTATATAACGGTTCACCATACGTGCATGCTACGGGGAAACACATATTATGTGGTGATAAAAATATAGCCTCAAGTAAAGTTACCGATAGACGAAGACGAAAGAGGGGATGCGTTCCGGGGCATCCCCAAGTTTAGGCTCTTGGTTGTCCTTGAATATTACCTTGGGGTGCCTTAGGCATCTTCAAGCTTAGGCTCTTGCCACTCCTTATTCCATAGTCCATCAAATCCTTACCCAAAACTTGAAAACTTCACAACACAAAACTGAACATAAAATCTCATAAGCTCCGTTAGTATATGAAAAATAAATCACCACTTTTGGTACTGTTGTGAACTCATTCTTTATTTATATTGGTGTAATATCTACTTAATTCCAACTTTTACATGGTTCATACCCACCGATACTACCCATAGATTCATCAAAATAAGCAAACAACACACAGAAAACAGAATCTATCAAAAATAGACAGTCTGTAGTAATCTGTAACTCTCGAATACTTATGTAACTCCAAAAATTCTGGAAAATTAGGAAAACCTGGGAAATTTGTGTACCAATATTTTTCACAAAGAATCAGATCAAAAGGAAGCTTCTGTGAATTAAGAAAATTATTTTCCTGAGTGCAAAAGTTTCTGTCTTTCAGCAAGATCAAAACAACTATCACCGTAAGCCATCCCAAAGGTCTTACTTGGCACACACACTAACTAAAACACAAAACCACATCTAACCAGAGGCTAGATGAATTATTTATTGAAAAACAGCAAGAAAGAATATTGGGTTGTCTCCTAACAAGCGCTTTTCTTTAAAGCCTTTTAGCTAGGCATTGAAAATTTCAATGATGCTTACATGAAAGACAAGAATTGAAGCACGAAGAGAGCATCATATAGCATGTGAAAAACACATCTAAGTCTAACATACTTACTATTCATAGGCATTTATAAGCAAACAAATTATCAAGACAAGCAAAAGCTAGCATATGCAAGGAAGAAGAAAGAGATGATAGCAATCTCAACATGAAGAGAGGTAATTTAGTAACATGAAAATTTCTACAACCGTATCTTCCTCTCTCATAATAATTACATGTAGGATCATAAAAAAATTCAACAATATAGCTATCACATAACATATTCTCAAGACGGTCCACATGCATGCGAAGTTGACACTCTTCCAAAATAGTGGGATTATCATTATTAAAGTCATGACCTCTCCAAACCCACTTTTATCAAAAAATCCATAAGATTGAAAATTCTCCAAATATGTGGGATCTAAAGTTGACACTCTTCCAAAACCATTTTTAATATTATTGCAAACATTATTATCAATCTCATATGCATCATGGGGCTTAAATAAATTTTCAAGATCATACGAAGAATCACCCCAATCATGATCATTGCAACAAGTAGTGGACATTGCAAAACTAGCATCCCCATGCTTAGGGTTTTGCATATCATTAACACAATTTACATTAATGGAATTTATAATAACATCATTGCAATCATGCTTTTCATTGAAGGAGCTATCGGGTGTGGGTGCAATAGCAATAATTTCATGTTTAACATAAGGAACTATAGCAAGTTCATCTCCATAAGCATAATTAATATTAGCATCATGTTCATCAATAGAAGATATCTCAATCAAATCAACGGAATCATAATTATCTATAGATTCATGCATATCATTATTTTCTTCCAAAGCAATGGCCATTCTCTCAATAAATTATTTCACATAGGCATTGTGAGCATAGTTTTCGTAGCAATATTTAAGTATGTCAAAATTTTCAGATTTGTAGAGAGTATATCATACTTTTCAATCAAAGAAGCAACTTCATAAGCACCCTTAAAAGCAACAAATTCTTCAATTTGTTCGATATCATAGTAACTATAAACTCCCTTTTCATAAGAAGATAATATTTCATTATCATTAAACTCACATAGGTAGGGAAGGTGTTTTTAGGGTTCTCACAACAACAAGTAAAATCACAAATTTCACAAAGATTCCAACCATAGCATAGCAAACAATTTATTTGATTCCATAGGAGTCTCTGTCGGCGTCCTGGATTCGGGGGTATCCAGCCCTGCCTGCCTGCGGCCCATCGCGTGACTCCATCGACGGCCAGGTACGGCCCAGCGTCAACACCAACACCGCAAGACCCTCGCGAGGGGCCAAGCCTCGCGAGGGGACGGAGCCAAGACCCCCGAAGGAAGTGGCCTCCTCAGGAGAGCTCCTCAGGGGTGGAGAGTTCTATGCGAGATATCTCATGAGGCTCGGTCTGACGTGAGCCATGACGACCAAGGCCAGACGGGCGCCAGGTGGGCGCAGAGCGTAGGTTTCCTCTTCGGTGCAAGGGGGGAAAGCTACAGGCGCGGAGTCCTGAGGAATCAGCCAAAGGTTTCCATTATGGTGCAACGAGACCAAGACCGCCAGGACGGCAGGACGGAGGTCATCACCGAGCCCACCGCAACGTCACGACCAGAGGCTTTTCGCAGGCGAAGACTACTTTTGTCAGGATAGACTGTACTGCTTGTCCCGTTTCAAATCCCGCCGTTGTGGAATCCCTTCCTGCTCATATTTGGGAAGAGGACCAAGGCCACTATATATAGGACTCAGCCACCACCATAGGAGGGGGACCGAAATCAGAACAAGTAGAGTGCCACAGCAGCTCAAGAACACCTCACCTCCTGAGGCTTGTTCATCCTTTGTACTAGTTCATCCATTGCCCCTCGAGGCAATCCACCATACCACACTGGATTAGGGTATTACACCACAACGGTGGCTCGAACCAGTATAAATCTTTGTGTCTTTGTGTCTCCTTGAGTTCGATGCGCTAGGCTAGGGAGGATCGCGAGTAGGCAGGCTGGGCAGGTTGAGATCTCCGCACGCACCCCATAGTTTGAATGTAACGCCCCAGTTTTGATGCGCCAGGTGTCTGCCAGTTATTCGCCGTTGTTGCCATGTTGTTTGCTTGCATGTTGCATTTTGCCATGTCATCATGTGCATTGCATTGCATACTATTCGTCTCATGCATCCGAGCATTTTCCCCATTGTCCGTTTTGCAATTCGGTACTCCTATGTCCTCCGGCGTCCCCCTTTTTGTCTCCTATTGTGAGCGGGTGTTAAACTTTCTCGGAATGGTCCGAGGTTTGCCAAGCGGCCTTGGTATACCATCGGTAGACCGCCTGTCAAGTTTCGTGCCATTTGGAGTCCGTTTGATACTCCAACGGTTAACCGGGGAACCGTAAAAGCCTCTTTTGTGTGCAGCCCAACACCCCTCCAAAATAGCCCATGAGCCCATCCAAACCCCCCTCCATGCTCTCGGTCGTTCGATCACGATCGTGTGGGTGAAAACCACACTCCATTTGGACACTCCTAGCTCCCTCTACCTATATAAGCACCTCCCCCTCCGAAATTCGCGGTGCAAACCCTAGCGTCTTCCTCCTCGCGCCGCCGGACGCGTCCGCACCGTGCCGGACATGTCCGCGCCGCCGCCTCCAGCCAACCAGGGCTTGCCACGTGGCACCCAGCCGCCTCCTTCCGCCCAGGCCCGCGCGG
>NC_041381.1:494510399-494524098 GCF_002162155.2 Triticum dicoccoides
CCACCGCGCTGACGCCGCTCCCCGTGCGGCTCCGCCCCGCGCGCCGCCCAAGGTCGCCGCCCCGTCGCCCGTCACCGCCTCCCCGCTCGCCGTCGCCTCAGATCCGGCGAGGCGCCGCCAGATCCGCCGTCCCTGCCCACTCCGGCGAGCACTCCGGCTGCCTCGGTTCGTGTGGCCACGAGGAACCCTAGATCTGGAGGTCCAGATTTCTTCCAAGTCTTTTGCATCTGCTATATTTTCAAGCACTATTCATTGCATCATAACTCCATGCATACACCTCCGATTCAGGCATATGATATATCAAAATGTTCACCATGAGATGATCTTAATTTTGTTCCATTGTGCCATGCTTGTTTGAGTTCATCTTGATGCCCTAATCATCATTGCAAGAGTGCTATATGATGTTGACTGCTGCCTGTTAACAGAACTTGCTGTTTTGTCTTTTTCGTTGCATTTTGTGTGTGCATCCTTTGAGCTTGATGTCTACATGAGTTTTGAGATACATCATGCCATATTTACAATGGTGCCATCCGTGTATTTTTGTGAGTCTTGTAGTGAGTGCATCAAGCTCGTGAAGTAGGGTACTTGCTGTTGCTGTTTTGCTAAGCTGAATCTGTTACATGATGATGCTATGTAAACCTGCTTCTACAAGTCATTCTATGCATAATCTGGAGATGCTCACTAAGTATGTTTTGTTATACATGTCATATTCTATCCAACCATGCCACTGGTTGCATATATAGCCTGCTATAGCTTGTTGTAATCTTGCTCTCAAATTGCTAAATAATGTTGCTGTCAACCTGTTAACATTAAGTTCAGTTTTGCCATGAGCTTTGCTAGTGATCCATGCACCCTATGAACTTGATATTTCCATGATTAGCTTCATAAGTATGCCATATTATTGTTGGTCACCTTGTCGTGCCATGTATTGCTCTGTGGTGAGTGGTACAAGCTTATCAACATGCCTACTTATTGTTGTTCCTGCCATATCTGAATCTGTCATATCACTTACCATGTTTGCATGGATGCTACCATCTTTTCTGTTGATCTTTGGAATTAGATCAGTAAAGTAGTTTTGTTCTTTGTCTTTAGTACTAGCATTACATGGCTTTGTTAGCCATGATAAGTTCCTGTAGCATGTTGTTTGATAGCTCTAAGCATTGCAAACTGATGTTATTTCTGCTAAGCCTGAAACTGTTATTATTTGCAATCTTGCCATGTCCTTTTGAGAATGTTCTAGTGATTTCTGGAGATAGCTAAGTGTTCATGTTTTGTCATGCTTTACCTGTACTTCATGCCGATGCCTTTTGTTGTTATGTTGGGATGCTGTACCATATTGTTTTGATGCTTGCTAGATGCCTAGTTGCTGTTTTGGACACCTTGTCCTTTAAACTTGTATAGTGTGTTGAACCGTTGCTCCGTTTTGAGTGTGCTCTATATGAAACTTGCTTAATTTTGCATGTAGCTTCATATTACCTTGTTGCATTCATGTTTTGAGTGTGTTTGCTTGATGTTTGAATGCCTTTTGCATCAATGCCAGGCTTAACTTGTTTTGCTCATATCTTCTAGGCCGTAGCTCCGAATTAAATGAACTTTATATTAAACTTGACTAGAATCTCGTGTAGATCATCTTGGTGCATCTTAACTTGCTGTTTAACAACTTGAACATAAGGTTTATTCAGATCTGGACCAATTTCGAAATTTGCATATGAGGACTTACCGGAATTGTTATATGTTGTTCCCGGCCTCATTTAAACTTGTTTTGAGGTGTTGCTCTTGTATGCATCATCTCTTGCCATGAGTAGCTTCATGTAGCCTTGTCATGCATCATACTTGGTTGAGCATCATGCCTTGTTCATGTGTGGTGTGTTTACTATGTTGTGCCCTTCTTCTCGATAGTTCCCGTTTCGTTGTGATCGTGAGGATTCGTTCGTCTACGCTTGGTTCGTCATCGTGGCTTCATCTTCTTCATGGAGTCGTTCTTCTTCCTTGCGGGATTTCAGGCAAGATGACCGTCACCTTGGATATCACTACTATCATTGCTATGCTAGTTGCTTCGTTCTATCGCGATGCTGCGCTACCTATCACTTGTTCTTCAAGCCTCCCAACTTGCCATGGCAGCCTCTAACCTTTTCACCCTTCCTAGCAAACTGTTGTTTGGCTATGTTACCGCTTTTGCTCAGCCCCTCTTAGCGTAGCTAGTTGCAGGTGAAGTTGAAGATTGCTCCATGGTGAACAGGATTATGTTGGAATATCACAATATCTCTTATTTAATTAATGCATCTATATACTTGGTAAAGGGTGGAAGGCTCGGCCTTATGCCTGGTGTTTTGTTCCACTCTTGCCACCCTAATTTCCGTCATACCGGTGTTATGTTCCCGGATTTTGCGTTCCTTACGCGGTTGGGTGATTTATGGGACCCCCTTGATAGTTTGCTTTGAATAAAACTCCTCTAGCAAGGCCCAACCTTGGTTTTACCATTTGCCTTACCACCACCTATACCTTTCCCTTGGGTCAGCCAACCCGAGGGTCATCTTTATTTTAGCCCCCCCCGGGCCAGTGCTTCTCTAAGTGCTGGTCCGAACTAAGCTGCCTGCGGGGCCACCTCGGGGAAACTTGAGGGCTGGTTTTACTCGTAGCTAGTCTCATCCGGTGTTTCCCTGAGAACGAGATATGTGCAGCTCCTATCGGGATTGTCGGCACATCGGGCAGCTTTGCTGGTCTTGTTTTACCATTGTCGAAATGTCTTGTAAACCGGGATTCTGAGACTGATCGGGTCTTCCTGGGAGAAGGAATATCCTTCGTTGACCGTGAGAGCTTATAATGGGCTAAGTTGGGACACCCCTGTAGGGTATAAACTTTCGAGAGCCGTGCCCGCGGTTATGTGGCAGATGGGAATTTGTTAACGCCCGGTTGTAGATAACTGACACCAGATACGAATTAAAACGCATCAACCGTGTGTGTAGCCGTGATGGTCTCTTTTCGGCGGAGTCCGGGAAGTGAACATGGTTTTGGGTTATGTTTGACGTAAGTAGGAGTTCAGGATCACTTCTTGATCATTGCTAGCTTCACGGTTGTTCCTTTGCTTCTCTTCTCGCTCTTATTTGCGTATGTTAGCCACCATATCATGCTTAGTCGCTGCTGCAACCTCACCACTTTATCTCTTCCTTTCTCTTTAAGCTTTGCTAGTCTTGATACCCATGGTAATGGGATTGCTGAGTCCTCGTGGCTCACAGATTACTACAACAATAGTTGCAGGTACAGGTTATGCGATGATCATGACGCGAGAGCGATGTTTGCTTGTTTTGGAGTTCTTCTTCTGCTTCTTCTTCAATCAGGGGATAGGTTCCAGGTCGGCAACCTGGGCTAGCAGGGTGGATGTCGTTTGAGTTTCTGTTTGTGTTTCATCCGTAGTCGGATGGTGCTCTTATGTAAGGTGATGTTGTATTCGTGTGGCATTGTATGCCTTTTGCATGTATCCCCATATATTATGTAATGCTGATGTAATGATATCCACCTTGCAAAAGCGTATCAATATGCGGTTCTATCCTTGGTGGGACCTTCGAGTCTCTTTAGGATAGTATCGCATATTGGGCGTGACATTGAACCTCTCAAGGGTTGCCTGATCCCTAAATCCGACATTTGGCGCCCCAGGTAGGGCGGCGTGAGATCCTCTCTTCCGTCCTTCGATCCTTCTCCGCTCCGACATCTCCATGGCCGACGCGCGCAGGGCTCGCGCCGAGTGTCAGGCTGCAGTCGCTGCCCGCGTCGCTCGGACGGCTCTGGCTGGTGACGGTTGTGCCCGCCGCGCTCCCTCTCCGGTGCCAACGCCGCCACGGGCCCTGCCGGCCACGAGCAGGAAGCTTCATCGCTGCACCCATCGGTGCGCCGTGACGGCCGTGCTGCTACTCCATCACTGACCCCAGCAGCTTCGTTGGCCCACGTGCGCCGCGGCCAGGTGGACGCGCAGGCCACTCTGCTCAAGGCACGGGAGCTTCTTCGCTACCGTCCGGTGGGTGATCTCTACGAGGAGTGTCTCAAATGGATCGCCGAGCTCATCAACGTCGCGCACGGGGGCTCCGACAGGCCGGCTCGCTCGTCGCCTCAGCAATCGCCTGCGGCGGGCGATGTCGCGCACGGGGCTCCTCCTCCACCTCTGGCCAGTGTGCCATCATTGAGCCAAGGCGTATGGCTCCACGGCGCAACCCGCAGCACCCGGCGCCGGCTCGAGAGGATGTGAGCTGCCATGTGGTGTAGCATCCCCAAGGAGAAGCATGCGTGCTTCCAGCACCCCAGCATCAGGCTCGCGCGCCGCCACAGGAGGTGGCAGTGCGCGTGCACTAGGACCACATTCCACCCCCTCGACGACCTCCGGTGGCCATGACAGGGTGCCGCGCGTTCACTGCGGAGCTCCGCAACATCGTCTGGCCGAGCAAGTTCAAGCCTGACCTGCCTCCACGCTACGACGGCACCGCAGACCCCGCCAAGTTCCTACAGCTCTACGAGCTGAGCATCGAGGCGGCCAACGGCGACGAGAAGATCATGGCAAACTGGTTCCCGACGGCCCTCAAGGATGGCGCGCGTTCTTGGCTCCTGAACCTGACCGAGGGGTCGGCTTCTTCCTGGGAGGAGATGCACAGCCGATTCATCGCCAACTTCCAGGGCACCCGCAACCGTCCGCTAGCCGCGGGCGACTTGCGCCGCGTCAAGAAGCAACCTGGAGAGACCCTCCATATGTATATCCAGCGCTTCAACAACGTCCGCCTCAAGATTCCCAAGGTGTCTGACGAGGCCATCATCTCCGCGTTCACCGATGGCGTCCGTGATGTCAAGATGAAGCAGGAGCTCACCATCCATGAGGATCTCTGCACCGCTCTGGAGATGTTCAACATGGCAAACAAGTGTGCAAGGGCTGAGGAGGGACGCCTCTCCCCCCTCGAGCTCCCTGATGCTGACCCAGAAGACAAGAGGACCAAGGCCAAGGACACGAAGCGCAAGGGGCCAGCCGTGCTTGCGGCCGAGCCAGAGACCAAGCGTGGCTGCGACCACCCCGAGTCGTCCAAGGGCAAGCAACCATTCTGTGCCTTCCACAATGTCCACAGCCACAACACCAGGGACTGCCAGGAGCTCAGGGCTCACCACAACGGGCCCCTCGGTCGATGCCCCGAGCGCAACGATCGGGGCTACGGTCGCGGAGGTGGCCGAGGTGGAGGGCGCTGGGATGGACGCGACTGCCGTCAGGAGTGGCGCGACCAGCCTTGTGAGGACCGTTGGCAGGACCAGCCTCGTGAGGGCAATTGGAGGGAGCAGCCTCGTGAGGACCGCCCTCAGGGCAACGTAGCTTTGCCTCCTCCGCCTCCACCGCCAAGAAGGAACGAAGATCACCACCAGGGCGAGGGGGCTAGGGGCTTCTAGGAGCCTCGGGCCATTGCCTGCATCTTGGGCGGCTCGTAGGGCCCGGCTTCCCACCATGTCTTCAAGTAGTTTGCGTGCGAGGTGAATGCAGCGCTCCCAAAGCCCGAAGCGATTCACCCTCTCAAGTGGTCCATGTGTGCCATCACATTCGACTCCTCAGACCGTCTCAAGTGTGCGGCCACTGCAGGCGCACTCCCCATGCTCTACTCTCCCGTCATCAGCAATGTGACCGTCACCAAGACTCTCATCGATGGTGGAGCAGGGATCAATGTTCTCTCTGTTCATAAGTTCGATAGGCTTCAGGTGCCATACTACCAGTTGCACCCCACCAAGCCGTTCTCAGGAGTGACCGACGGATCAACACACCCGATCGGGCAAGTTCGCCTCCCTGTCACCTTCGGCGAGAACAACAACTACCGCACCAAGCTCATCAATTTCGACGGCGCCAACATTCGTCTTCCCTACAACACCATCCTAGGGTACCCAGCACTGGCCAGGTTCATGGCGGCCACACACCACGGCTACAATGTCCTCAAGATGCCAGGAAGCGGCGGCATCATCATGGTCGCCTGCCAAGAGAAGGATGCAGTGTGCTCCCTCGAGCGCGCCTTCCAGGCTACAGCAGTTGAGAACCCGGAGGATGAAGACGACGCCCTCCCTCCTGAGGTCGCCCCCAAGACGAAGAAGCTGTGAAAGTGCAACTATCCCTAGGTGGTTTTGGTAATTCATAACAACATATAGCTCATTGAGCTAATGCTATTCCAAGACTATTATTTCAGGAAAGCTTAATGAATGGCATGGCATGGATGATGAAAGTGGATCCCTCAAAATACTAATGACAAAGGATTGGCTCAAGCTCAAAAGCTCAAGACTCTTCATTTTACATTTTAGTGATCCAAGATCACATTGAGTCTATAGGAAAAGCCAATACTATCAAGGAGGGATGAGGTGTTGCTTAATGAGCCTCTTGCTTCATGTGCTTGGTGTTATGCTCCAAAAACCCTCAACTACTTTCTCACATCCACAAATGACCTAAACCTAAAGCCAAAATCGGTCACACCGATTCTTCCTATCCGGCGCCACCGAGTTCATATGTCATAGCCACTGCCACAAACCCTAGGCAAATCGGTCCTACCGATAGGGATCTCGGTCTCACCGAGATGGGATTGTAATCTCTCTGTTTCCCTTCGTAACATTTTGGTCTAACCGAAGTGAGTGATCGGTCCCACCAAGATTGCAACGTAAACTCTCTCTTTCCCTTTTGTAACATTTCGGTCTCACCGAAAAGAGCAAATCGGTCCCACCGAGTTTACCTGACCAACTCTCTAGTTAGCTAATTACCAAAATAGGTCCCACCGAGTTTGTGTAATCGATCTCACCGAGATTATGTTATGCCCTAACCCTAACCATATCGGTCTTACCGAGTTGCATTTCGGTCCCACCAAAAATCCTAACGGTCACTAGGTTTACTAAATCGGTCCAACCGAGTTTGATGATTCGGTCCCACCGAGTTTGGTAAATTGTGTGTAACGGTTAGATTTTGTGTGGAGGCTATATATACCCCTCCACCTCCTCTTCATTCGTGAACAGAGCCATCAGAACAGACCTACACTTCCAAATTACCATGTCTGAGAGAGAACAACCTACTCATGTGTTGAGGCCAAGATATTCCATTCCTACCATATGAATATTGATCTCTAGCCTTCCCCAAGTTGCTTTCCACTCAAATCTTCTTTCCACCAGATCCAAAACCTATGAGAGAGAGTTGAGTGTTGGGGAGACTATCATTTGAAGCACAAGAGCAAGGAGCTCATCATCAACGCACCATTTGTTACTTCTTGGAGAGTGGTGTCTCCTAGATTGGCTAGGTGTCACTTGGGAGCCTCCGACAAGATTGTGGAGTTGAACCAAGGAGTTTGTAAGGGCAAGGAGATCGCCTACTTCGTGAAGATCTACCGCTAGTGAGGCAAGTCCTTCGTGGGCGACGGCCATGGTGGGATAGACAAGGTTGCTTCTTCGTGGACCCTTCATGGGTGGAGCCCTCCGTGGACTCGCGCAACCATTACCCTTCGTGGGTTGAAGTCTCCACCAACGTGGATGTACGATAGCACCACCTATCGGAACCACGCCAAAAACATCCGTGTCTCCAATTGCGTTTGAATCCTCCAAACCCTTCCCTTTACTTTCTTGCAAGTTGCATGCTTTAATTTCCGCTGCTTATATACTCTTTGCATGCTAGCTTGAATTGTGTGATGATTGCTTGACTTGTCCAAAGATAGCTAAAATCTGCCAAACTCTAAAATTGGGAAAAGGCTAAGTTTTTAATTGGTCAAGTAGTCTAATCACCCCCCTCTAGACATACTTCAAGGTCCTACAAGTGGTATCAGAGCTTTGGTCTCCATTTTCTTTGATTTCCATAGCTGTTGGTGGCCATAGCCTTGGTTTCACAACCTAGGAGAGTATGGCGTCTAGTGAGGGAAATTATCACCATAGAGGTCCTTACTTTGATGGTACTAATTTTGCTAGTTGGAAGCATAAGATGAAAATGCATATTCTCGGACATAACCCCGCTGTTTGGGTAATTATTTGTATTGGCTTGCAAGGTGAATTCTTTGACGGGAGAGAGACGAACCGTGAAGCTAATGCGGAAGAACTGAAGATGCTGCAGTACAACGCTCAAGCTTGTGATATCATCTTCAACGGATTGTGCCCCGAAGAATTCAACAAAATCAACCGTCTTGAGAATGCAAAGGAAATTTGGGATACTTTGATTGATATGCATGAAGGTACCGACTCCGTCAAGGAATCCAAGTTGGATGTGCTCCAAAGTCAGCTTGACAAGTTCAAAATGAAGGATGGTGAAGGTGTCGCTGAAATGTACTCTAGGCTTGCACTTATCACAAATGAGATTGCCGGCTTAGGGAGTGAAGAGATGACAGACAAATTCATCATCAAGAAGATCCTAAGAGCATTGGATGGAAAGTATGATACCGTGTGCACATTGATCCAAATGATGCCAAACTACAAAGATCTCAAGCCAACGGAAGTCATTGGAAGAATTGTTGCTCATGAGATGTCACTTAAGGATAAGGAGGAACTTCACAACAAGTCAAGTGGTGCTTAGAAAGCCTCATGTGAAGCCCCCACATCATCAAGTGAGAAACAAACCTTCAATGAAGAATTGAGCTTAATGGTGAAGAACTTCAACAAATTCTACAAGAGTAGAAGCAAAGAACGAAGCTCCAAGTCAAGGTCTTACAATGACAAAAGATCTTCTAGTTGAGAGTGAAATTGCTACAATTGTGGGAGACCCAGACACTATTCCAATGAGTGTACGGCACCCTACAAAAGAAGAGAAGATTCTCCAAAAAGAAGAAGCAAAAGAGAAGAATCACCACCAAGAGAAAGGAGGAGTAGAGATGATCGTTATGAACGAAGACCCTCACGGAGAAGCAAGGATTCGGAAAGGAATGACAAGTCATCAAGGAGCTACACAAAACGAAGACATCAAGCTCATGTTGGTGAATGGGTATCCGGCTCCGAATCCGACCATCACTCCGAGAGAAGCTATCACTCCGACTCCGAATATACTCAAGATGAAGGTGTTGCCAGTCTAGCACTTGTGTCAACCAACTCCTACGACATATTTGATTCACCAAATGAAGGAATTGGAAGATGCTTCATGGCCAAAGGTCCAAAGGTAACACATCCCGAGTATGTTGATTTCAATAGTGATGAAGATGACTTGCTTGTGGATGATGATTTACTTGTTGACAACTCTAGTGATGAATACTATGATGAAACGTCAATTAATCATGCTAATCAAGATAAAATGAATGACAATAATAAGGAGAAGATTGAGCTTCTAACTAAAGAGCTAAACACTCTTAAGTTGGCTCATGAAACTATCTTCGAAGATCATCGAGAACTTTTAAGGGCTCATGAGAAGTTACGCTTTGAAAAGCTCAATCTTGAGCAAGAGCATGAGTTCTTAAAAGCAATCAATGATGATCTCCGCAAGAAAAGTTCTTCTTACATTGCCAAGCATTTACTCTTGTCTACTTACATGCCTCAAGTCAAGTCTAGTAACAAGTACAAGAAAGATACTTCCTCTAGTAGTAACAATAATAATGTCAAATCCAATATTGTTGCTTCTAGTAGTTCTCTTGATTCCACTAATGATTCTCTTAGCCAAGTTACACTTGAGCAAGAAAATAGCTTGTTGAAGGGAATTATAGAGAAAGGTGTTTACAAGAGCCTTTCCGGGAGTAAGCAATTCAATGAAATTGTACGCAAGCAAGGAAGGCACCGGAAGAATCAAGGTGTTGGTTTTGAACGAAAGTTCAATGCCAATGGAGTTGAGTGGGAAGAAGATCAATACCCCAAGACGAAGTTTGTTCCTCAACAAGAGAAGTATGAGCCTACTTCCTTCAAAAGAACACAAGCACAAGATGATCTTCCACCACAAGACCACAAGAACAAAGGCAAGGACAAGCTTCAAGAAGAGATTGATGCATTTGAAGAAGCACATAAGGTCTCGGTCAAGTGGGTTCCCAAGACTACGTCAAGTTCTAATTCATCAAGTACAACTACAACTCCAATGATTCCCATCAAGATGATGTGGATCCCGAAGAAGAAGAACTAGAGAGTTCTTGAGGGTGACTCTGCCAACATTCTTCACTCATATCTTTTTGGCAACAACAAGTGCAATCAACTTCCACATCTTGCACTAGTTCAAGGAGTCACAAACCCTCATGTTGGTAAGGCAAGGGACAAGGTAACCTAATGATTTCATGGACATTATCTTGTGTGTGCATCACTCTATGTCTATGGATATTCTTGTTTGTTACTTGTGGGACTAACCCATGTAGGTATGTTGAAAGTGCAACTCACTCCAAAGGATTGCTCCAAATGATCTACATCAACCTTGAGCATCCACATCTTCAACACCTACATGAAGTCATCATCGACAAAACCCAAGGTTAGTTCATCCCTCTAAAAGGGGATCTCACATCTAGGGGGAGCTTAACTCTAAGAATTGAGTCAAAGAAACTCTAATGGTGTGAACACATCAATGCATTATGTAAAAGTGGTAACCCCACTTGAGCTTAAACAATGAGTATGACCTATGATCAAATGTTTTCATTTGACTCCTAAGTCAATATACTCATATATAGATGACCTAGTCATCGCAAATTGATTTGATAGATGCTAGAATTGGTTGTGTATGTTTTGCCACATATTTCATTTGCCATCTTATTGTGTGAGCATGTTGGTGCATATTTTACTCATTCGAGGACATCCACTTGTTGTTTTGATTGTTTGGTTCCTTTTTATTTTTGCCAAGTGGATGGAAAAGAATGCCTAAGAACCTTCTCTAGCTATCTATGTTTTTCTCGTCTTAAACTCTATTCATGCTACATCACAAAATTTGATCAAGTCAGATTCGAACCACTCTGTGTGAGGAGCACTCGGAGTCCCCGATTCGTCATAGACTTAAACTTCCAAAACTTCTTTGTGATTCTCGGTCTGACCGAATCCTCCATTTCGGTCCCACCGAGATCACTAAGTCGATCTAGGTTTTCAATCTCGGTGCAACCGATTTGAACTTTTTGGTCACACCGAGTTGCTGTAACTGTACACAGTTATGCATCTCGGTGCCACCGAGTTGTTCCACTTGGTCACACCGACAGGGTCGGGCTATATATAGTCATGGGCAAAAATTTGGAAATTTCTCCGAACCTCTTCGCCCATGCAATAGCTCGCTCTGCCATCAGGGTCTCCAGATCGTCTCCTCGTCGCTAGCCGCCTCCTGTCGCTGGTCTCCGCCACCGTCAACGGATTTCACCCCCGCTGTTGCCACCGTAGCGAGTTCATCGCCAAGTAAGGGTATGAACTCGATCACTGTGCTATCCTCGTCTGATTCCTAGCACATTGTGTTCTTAATGATTCTTGCCACGATTGAAACACTCCTATCCAGTCAATGCAATCCTTAGATTAGATGAGATTTGAAAATTTAGGGTTAGGTTTCTGCCGAAACCATCTCAGACCCACCGAGTTGAAAAATTTGGTCCCACCAATTTGGCTAATGCCATTGCACTAGTAACTCTCGGTCTGATCGAGAATTGCTAATCGGTGAGACCGATTTTAGGACTTTGTGAAACCCTAGCAGTCTCGGTGCCACCGAACTGTGACTCGGTCCAACCGAGTTCATCAGTTTAGGTTCCAAAACTGCTTCGATATCACCGAGTTTGAAAATAGGTTGATCCGAAATGCTTTCTGTGGAAAACTAAAACTGAATTTTTGGATCATTCTTTTGCAAAAATCTCTACATTTTGTGATGCTCATCCATTCTATCTCATCTTTAACTCTTCACAGGGTCAGCAGTTAGTGATTTGCAGCATGTCAGACCAAAGTGATAGTCAGAACAGGTCAGAAGAGCAGATGCACATGAGTGAGGGCACTAGTCCCTCTAGCACTTCAGATGAAGGCAGCAAGAGCACCCCAAGCAACCTGCCTAAAGCTGCCACCAGGACAAGGAAGAAGAGAACCTTAGATTCTGAGGATGAGGATTACATGGCAGAAGAGGATGATGCTACTTCCAAGAAAGTAGAGCTCAAGAGGAAGTTCAGCTCAACTGCAGTAAAGCCAGACATGAAGATTAAAAGGCCTGCAGGAAGACAACCAATGTCCAAAGCCAGAGTCTCCACTCAAATTCCTTTGGAATCCCAATCCAAAGGGCCTGCTGCAGAAGGAAAGAAAAGGAAGGAAAGGGTCAAAAAGACCATAGCCAGAGTTGTTGGGCAACCTTCCATGATGGAAGAGGAAGAAGTGGTTGCTGCACCAGCACCCAAGGCACAAAAGCTTATGGGTGATGCAATTAAGCCAGGGGCTGCAACATCAAAGCCCAAGGAAGCACCCAAATCTGCCCCCAAGCCCAAGCTTGCACCAAAGAGGAATACCAGGAGTATTCCAGCTGCTGAGAAGAACAAGGCCCCAGTGCCTGAAGTTGCTGATGAGGAAGATGAAGAAGGACAAGTCCCGAGGAAGCTCAAGCCCAAGATACCAGACCATAATGATGCCCATCCTGTGGCTGAAGACATGAACATCAGAAGAGACTCAGGGTTGAGGCTATGGAGGATGACAGATCCATATGCCACAAGGAGAAGGACTGCTGTTGATTACAGGTTCCATACAAAGGAACAACAGGACTTCTATGAGACAATTTTGTTGGACAAGAAGCCCATAGTGTGTGATATGAGGTGGGTCGACTGGACCTACATGAAAGAAAATGAAGAACACTATCCTGGAGTGCAAGACAGTTTTGTTGCATGTGGAGTTGCAGATTTTGTTGGGCAAAAGCTCACCAACTGGAATGATGAACTCATTATGCAATTCTACTCCACAGCACACTTCTATCCAGATGGGAGGATAATTTGGATGTCTGAAGGTACAAGGTACCAGTCAACCATTAAGGAGTGGGCAAAACTGATCAATGCCCCAAAGGAGAGTGAAGATGACTTGGATGTGTATGCCAAGAAGAAGATGGACCACAATTCCATGGCACACATGTACAAGGAGATCCCAGACAAAGCCATTGAGACACATAAGTTTGGGTCAGTCCACTTTCTTCTGTCAGGGCTGCCAACAATCAACTGGATCCTAAGGCACACTTTGTTACCCAAGTCTGGTGACCACAACATGATTAGAGGGCATCCAATCAACATGTTTAATTTGTTTGATGCACCACAGAAATTCAAGGTCATGAGCCTTATGGTTGAGACCATTAAGAGGACAGCAGCAGATCAAAAGAGAACCTGTGGATATGCCCCTCAGATTTAGGAGTTGATTAACTCAAAGATGGGCACAGGAAAATATCTATTGGATAAGGAACATTTTCCTCTTTATCCAGATTTTAAGGACAATCAGGTTGTCATGAATGAGAATGACCCATCATTAGTACAAGCTCAAGAGAAGAAGGAGAAGGCAAGGAAAGACAAGGCTGCCAAGATGCCAACTCAAGAGGAGGCATCTGAGTACTTTCTGAAGAACAAGCAGGAGCAGCTTGGTTACTTGATAGCATCAACACTGAGGATTGAGAAGGGATGGGCCACCCTAACTCAAAACCAGGAGAGCATGGAAAGAATCATGGAACAAAAATTCTATGATTAAGCCACACTCTCTCGATCGCTCACTCGCCCAACTGCTGATGCTGCTCTCCCCCTCGCTCGTGCCGCTGCTCTGCTCCGATTAAGCCACACTTCAGTCGACTGAATCGACTTTT
>NC_041381.1:494524350-494590433 GCF_002162155.2 Triticum dicoccoides
GGGGACGGGGGCTCGCCGGAAAGGTACTCCACTATCTATCTTAGGGTTCAGGGTGGGGGGCGGGGGGCCTAGAGGGCTGGCCGGGGCGGCGATGGCGAGTTGTTTCGGGGCGGCAAGGCGGCGCTGGGGCCGGCGGTTCGGCCGGTGGTGGCATGCGGCTCACGGGTGTGCAGGTTGAAGATGAACTGCAGGCCCTCCCTAAACTACATGTCAAGTGTCTCTCTGCTACCATTGCGTTCAGTTTCGACAGTAGCATTCAGATTCCACAGTTAATTTCAGTTTCGACAGTTAAGTTCAGAGTCAATAGTTTTTACCTCATCTGTTGTAGCCAGGTGGTTTTCGGTGATGTTAATTTTACATCCATTTTTCATCATCTATTGGAGATGCTATTAGAATCCCACTTGAGATTGACGAAGTATGTCTTGTGCTGCTTCAGCCTTGACGTCTTACGGCTCACCGGAGCTGCTCCAACGACAGAACAGTCCATCACAATAGAGCAGTGCCCTGGACGCCGTCTATAGATTCCTCAGATCTTCCTCCACACCTCTGATAGCCACCTCTGCCTCAACTACTCCAGCGACCAACCAAATGATGCTGAGGTCGACACGGCTACGGCAAAGAGGTTGTACACTTGTTGCATCACTTATTACTATACATTCACATCGATCCATTAGGGCTATTTTGGTTCAACAGAAAAACGTCAATCCACTGGTTGTTACCATCACTCTAAATTTCTGCATGCTCTCCTTACATAATCTCACCATATTTTTTTCGTATGCATGTCAGATATTGTACACAGTCATGCTGAACATGTAGAGAAAAAGAGAAGAGTTTTGCGCGGCAATACAATGTCATGCAGACATCGCTCCATGGTGGGTTCAATGGCAAACCCTCCCCACTCCTCTCCAGATTGTAATCCAGAGGAAGATATCTGTTCTGAGGCGTATTCAGACGCCGCTGACCACTCCTATTTACCCCCCAAGGTGTTTGCTCTACCTTGACATGATGATGTTAGTCATATCATGCATATGTTGCCTTGCAGTGCCTACTTTTGACATCATATATGTCATCTGCTTAGTTTAGACATGTCCTGTTTAGTTTCTATATCATATATGGGAATTATGTAGTCTCATGTCTTTTAGCCAGCCATAATATATGTGAAATGTGCAATGCCATCCTATTTAACCAGGCATCATATATTTGAATGATATCTTGCCCATCCTTTTCTTCATTACATTTCCATTTGTCGACAATGTTTGTACATTAAACTACTCTTCCTGTGAATCAGCCATTTGGGTGGGAGATGGAAAAATCTGGAGTGAAAACAAGGCCTTCAGAGCAGACAGTGCTACGTGTCGAAGCAGATCTCTTGTTGGGTCCCGATAGCTTCTCAGAGATGGATTCAGAGACAGATGACCAGTCCTATTCCCCCACTGAGGTGTATGCTCTAACTTGGCATGGTTATACTGCTCATATCATGCATACGGTGTCTTGCATTGCATAGTTTAGACATCATATACACAATATTCAACACCATGTTCTTAGTTCAGACATCATATCGAATGCCCTCTATTTAGCATATAAATCACATATGTGAATTAAATGATGCGATCCAGATTACTTAGGTAACATGTAGGTGAATTATGTCATGCGATCTTGTTTAGTTATTCATCATATCTTTGAATTATGTTATGCTATGCTATCCAGTTTAGATAGACATCATATATGTGAAATTATGTCATGCTATCCATTTTAGCTAAACAATATACATGTCAACTATTTCATGCCCTCTTTTTTCCACACTATCTATTGCATCTGTCTCTCGTACAATGTCTGTACATTCAACTATGTGTCCTGTTTATCAGCCATTTGAATTGGAGCGGGTGATGCCAGTATCTAGCGGAATAAAAACACGGTCTTCAAATAAAACAATGCTACCTCTTGGTGGAGATAGCACCCCAGTTGTACATGCACAAGAACCAGCCCTACCACACATAACCCAAACTCTCGCAGATTGTACCCCTACTGCGATGGACAGAGAACCAGCTTCACCCAATCTAACCCCAACCCCAGCCGATAGTAACCCAGTTCCTGTTGACACAACACCATCTCCACCACAGAGCTCCCAAACAACAGCAGTTAGTAAGACAGCTCCAGTGCCCAAAGGGCCAGTACTATCACGGCGAACCCCAACTCCACCAGTTAGTACGCCTATTCCTGTGGAGGAAGCACAACCAGCTAGTCGTAGTTTAGCATCTATCACATTTGATGTTGTTAAATCGTATGTGCGTATCTTCCCATCTTGGAAATATTATACTGAAGATGAAGGAAAATGCCAATTGCAGGTGTTTGTCCAGGAGTTATGTGTAAGTAATGTTATTCATGGCAATTACTTTGCTTTCTCCCATACATCCTACCTCCATGATGGTTATAATACAGCAAATTTTTCCATTTTTCTCTATAGAGAAGGACCGATTTGGAAACTCAGGATGAGGTAACCTGTGCTAATACCTCTGCTATCTTCAAGAATGCTTGGTGGCAGTATCGGAATTACCTGAAGAAAACGTACTTCACCGGCAAAGAAACTCATCAAATTCCCTTACGTTCTCCTGAGACACATTTATTGGACGATGACTGGGAACGCCTTGTTCTGTACTGGTCCCGAACCAAGAATGTGGTAAGGTCTATGAGCTCATTTTCTATTTTTAAGTATTTTATTCTTGCGTCTTATTGTACTCCGTTCATGTAGAACAAGTGCCTAAACCTGAAGAACAACTGTTCTAATTTAAGATTCCATTGCTATCATAGTTCAAAAAAGCACTAGGCGTTAATTGTGCGTTTTGCCACCGCCTTGCGCTTTACTGACCAAAGCGCATGCTTATGCGCAGTTATGCACAGATTATGCGTAGTTATGCGCAATGCGTTTTGCCAACGCCTAGAGCCTAGGCGCGCTTAAGCGCTCGCTTAGGCGCGCCTTTTTTTAACTATGATTGCTTTGCTCTTGTATCACTATATTTACTGATATGAACTTATTTTTAAATTGAAGGATCCAATCGAAACTCCAATGGCACAACAGGTATGTTCACACATGTTTCTTTAACAGGTTTGCTCTTATCAATAGCTCTATTGATTTCAATTTCAATTGTGTATATAGTTGACTTTCATATCATGCACATTACTAGCATCACAACAGAGCCAATAGTGTTGTTGTACATGTAGACCCGTGGTACCCATCTAAAATCTTGTTGTGCCGTGTAGTTTCCCATGCTTTGTATTCTTTCACTGCTGCTTTGTCTTGAACTAATATGATTTGAACCGTGTCTCTATTTTGATTTGGCAAGACAATGCAGTGACCATAGGACATAGATATATGTTTGTTTGATGCTTTTATTATGTACTAGTACTTGGCAATAGAAGACTTGGTAGTTTAATCCTGTCCACCTTACTAATGAACTGGTTCACCGAAATGAGTTTCATATACTAGTACATGCTAAACTTGTTATGTGTCTGCTTGTTTCTTCTTTTAGAATGCTGACAGAATATTGGGGAAGAGTGCCTTATTAAGCAATGGTAAAGGAAGTAATGCAGATAAGGTTCAGGATAGTGACACATCCTTGTTGGTCTCCAACAAAGCTGATAAAACAACTAAGGAAGACTATCTTGAAGATAGTGAGACAACCCCAAAGTCCTGTCTTGGTTTAGCGTTCGAGTTACTGGCCACTACCGCATGCACAAGATATTCAAACTCACTGTCTGAATCAGTACGGTTTCTTGAGTCTCAACTACAAGCTGAAAGACATCGATCAGCTGTGCTGCGACAAGAAGCGGAAGGACTGCGGAAGTCCCTGGAGCATTCAGATACATACTTTCTGGTGCAACAACAAGCGTTGGAGGATTTTAGCGCCAAACAGGACAAAGCTAATCAGCTTGCTAAGCTTATTGCCAGCATGGTGGATACCTAGGATAACATTTCTTTAGCTCTTCTGAAGTTGTTTCAGTTATGCTCTTGTTTTGCTGCCGCGTTTATTTGCACTGGTGGCCAATTTTGACGGCCAAGTGTATGTAATATGCTGCTTTGTTCCCTATATTTGCACTGGTGGCGAACTTTGATGCCCAGTGAATGTAATATGTGTAATAGCGGTAATAGGCTAGCCTTAATTGCTTTCTTATTTATTTCCTTATTGTCTTGTTTAGTTGTTTGCTTGTAGTCACTGCAGTTCTTTTTCTGTGTTTTTCTAGTGGCCACAATAGCCTATTTTTGGTAACTAGGCCAAAATAATCATGGCAACACATGGACTGTTGTAACCATGGGCCTCCTGCAGGACGTATGATCCATGGGCCTTCGTTTGGCCGTAGGACCATTGGCCTTCTATACGGGCCATAGGATCCATCAGCCTTCTATACGGGCCTTAGGGATCAATGGGCCCTCTAGGGGCCGTAGGGTCCATGGGCCTTCTACGGGCCGTTATCCATGGGCCTCATACGGGCCGTAGGATCCATGGGCCTTCTACGGGGCGTATCATCATTTTGCCAATCATGGGCCGTACTATTCGTGGACCATAACGGGCCGTTAATAGGCCGTATTTGATAACTCTATGAAAACAGCCCAACGGGTTTTTTTTGACATGAAAACGGCCCAACATATTAACGGTCCGCAAATGGGCCGACTGTAACGACGGGCTGAATTTGGCCCACAAGCAGAAAATGACAGTAACGGGCCGTATGTAACCGAATGCTGCAAATGAGCCCAAGAATCAATGGGCCCTGAGAAGGCCGAAAGATAACTTGGGCTGGAAACGGCCCAATGGAATAACGGGCCGTTAATGGGTATAAAGTGATACAATGTTCATTACGGGCCAGTTTCACCACGGGCCGTTAATGGGCCAAGAGTTACAAAGGGCCTCATATGGGCCGAAAGAAGTCATGGCTCACACATGGGCCGGAAGTTAAAACGGGCTGAATCATATTGGACGGCCCAGATGACGCTACTGGGCCTAATTCGGATAGGGCGTAACGGGCCCTCGGTTAGCGGGCTATAAATGGGCTATAAGCGAATAGGCCGTTAACATGCTTTCCGTGGGCCGGCCCGCCACCTTTTGACCAAGTCAAACAGGCTGGCCTTTTCACCGGAATGGGCCTCTGTTGGGCCGTGCCACGTGTCGCCGTATCATAGGCGCCTTCGGTCCAATGAGCGGATGACATCTGTCCCAACGGTGAGCCGACACGTGTTTGCTCGAGCCAATGATGATTTTACACGTGGAAAATTCCCATTGGTCGGGGCTGTTAACGGGTTATCGGATCCAAAACCTGACCCGATAGCTTAACGGCATTCCGTTACGGTGGATGCCACGCGTCAGTCACCCTTGACAAAAGCAGTTCTGTGACGCGTGATTTATCGTCATGGAAGTGGACACTTCCGTGATGATAATTTTGGAAATGTCATGGAACACTTCTACGACAGCACAGGTATGACTATCTTGATTCTGTCATAAATTTTTCATGGATGTACATGCATGACAAAAAACGCGACCTACTATGACAAACACGTATCATCACAGAAGTGTATTTTTTTTGTAGTGCATATCCGGCACCCACTACGGCGTCCCTCGAGCTGTCTCCTCTGGGGCAGCATTCCAGCCGCTCGCCCTCCTTGTTGAAGATCTTGAAGAACAGGGTGGCCGCACCATCATACTCGAAGTGGATCGCCAGGGCCCCTTCAGCGCGGCATGCCCGGGCGATCTCGCCCCATCCTCGCATCATGAAGATGTCTCCAGGCGGAACCACCTCGACCTTAGCTCCAGTGGCGAAGCTGCTGCACCCTGCGTGCTACAGCCACAGCTCCACCGGTCCCCTCGGAGGCAGCTTGCTGGCGAAGAACCGCAGGAGTCGGATCCAGGTGTTGGGGGGCATTGCCGCCCACACCATAAACTCATGCGAGCTACCCTCGGCATGGGTCCGTGGTGCTGTCGGCAAGGCAATGGCGGCCCTGCCATTATCATGAGGCGCCACTCAACAGCGCACTCCTTCACCCTAAGCGTGGGAGTATAGGAGGAAGCTAGGCGGAGGCCTCGATTGCCAAGGCCCGGCCACCTCTCGCCCCGCGCCGACGTTGTCAGGGAGGCAGAGCCGTTTCTTTTGTGGGAGAGGGTCAGGCCCCTCCCTAGGAGCCTTCCCCTTCTCTGCCACAGAGAACCTCCTGATCGGCGCCATGAGAGCGAGATGGAGAGGAGAAGAAGTAGGTAGGAGCAAGATGAAGGAGAGATGGGCAGGGGCTCCACCCGCTCGCACATTTATAGCCAAGAGAAGGTAAATCGTCGGCCTCCCACGATTTCCAGTAATGATGATCCTCTCTGCATGCAGCATGCAGTTGTCAAGTCGAGCAGTTGTCGAGGCAGCGTGGGGAAATGGAGTCGCCCACGTCCAATCAATCGCCACGCATCATCAAGGCTGCAGGCGGTTAGGGCCCGTGGCGCTCCGCACTTGCCCTTTGGCTTCGCCTGGAAGCCAAGTCCGAGCGTGCCTTGGGCCCGGGGGCTACTGTCGGTGTCCTGGATTTGGGGGTATCCAGCCCTGCCTGCCTGCGGTCCATCGCGTGACTCCATCGACGGCCTGGTATGGCCCAGCTTCAACACCAACACCACAAGACCCTCGCGAGGGGCCAAGCCTCGCGAGAGGGACGACGCCAAGACCCCCGAAGGAAGTGGCCTCCTCAGGAGGACTCCTGAGGGGCGGAGAGTTCTATGCGAGATATCTCATGAGGCTCAGTCTGACGTGAGCCATGACGTCTAAGGCCAGGCGGGCGCAGAGCGCAGGTTTCCTCTTTGGTGCAAGGGAGGCAAGCCACGGGCGCAGAGTCCCGACGAATTAGCCAAAAGTTTCCATTCTGGTGCAACAAGACCTGAGACCGCCAGGACGGCAGGACGGAGGTCATCACCGAGCCCACCGCAGCGTCACGACCAGAGGTTTTTCGCAGGCGAAGACTACTTTTGTCACGATAGACTGTACTGCTTGTCCCCTTTAAAATCCCGCCGTTGTGGAATCCCTTCCCGCTCATATTTGGGAAGAGGACCAAGGCCACTATATATAGGACTTAGCCACCACCATAGGAGGGGGACCAAAATCAGAACAAGTAGAGCGCCACACCAGCTCAAGAACACCTCACCTCCTGAGGCTTGTTCATCCTTTGTACTAGTTCATCCATAGCCCCTCGAGGCAATCCACCGCACCACACTGGATTAGGGTATTACACCACAGCGGTGGCCAAAGCCAGTATAAATCTCTGTGTCTTTGTGTCTCCTTGATGTAACGCCCCGGATTCGATGCGCCAGGTGACTGCCAGTTATTCGCCGTCATTGCTATGTCATTTGCTCACGTGTTGCATTTTGCCATGTCATCATCTGCATTCCATTTGCATGTTTTTCAAAACTTGCATCCGTTCGGGTTCTCCGATTCTTTCCGTTGTCCGTTTGGAGTCCAATCCACACTCGCACGCGCCCGCGTCACCTCCGAAATATTATTTTATAAGTGGCATAAAAGTGTTCTCGGAATGGGTTGAGAGTTGGCGTGCGGTCTTATTATAGTGTAGACAGGCCGCCTGCCAAATTTCGTCGCATTCGGAGTTCGTTTGACTGCCCAACCGTTAAATATATAACCGCGATATAGTCGGTATATTCGTCGGACGTTTCGGTCTCCGAAACTGCTGTCGGGCCTCTCTCTCTTTGCTTCTTCGGCCCTGGCCTTTCTAGCATAGCCCACCTAGGCCCAGCCTACTCCTCGTGTCCGGAGCCGTCCGATCGTGATCCGAGGGTCCGAAAATGGATGAAAACCCCTAACCCTAGTCCCCTGCCTATTTAAGAAGCCCCCTTGCCATTTTTGGGTGCCCTTAGCCTTCCCCTACCCTCAGCCGCCGCATCCCCATCGAAAACCATGCCACCAACCAGATACATCCACCTCCTCCTCCGTTTCCGCGCCCGGCCAGCCGTCCACCTCTACTTGGCGCCGTCCAACGGGTCAGTGCCGCCGTCCCCGCCGCCCTCCACCAACCAGAGGCTGCCACGCGCCCCCGCAGCCCTCCTCCCTCCACCAAGCCCACCGGAGCCCATCCGCGGCCCGCCCCGGGCCGATCTGGGCCCGTGGCGCTCGCACCGCGCCGCCCCTGCTCCCCAAGCTCCAGATCGGGAGAGGAGCTCCCGATCCAGAGCTCCACCGCCTCGCTGCCGGCTAACTCCGGCGACCGGGTCTCGCAGGAGCGCGCCCCCGCCGCAGTCTCCCCTCGCCGCCTCGCCAGACTTCACCCGCGCCATCGCCCGGACCTCCCCGTCGGTTCCCTGCCTTCCCACGTCGCGCTGGAGTCCATGGGACGCCGCCCTCCGCCTCGATCCGGCCAGAAACGGGACCCCGATGCCCGTCCGCGCCCGGATCCACCCTCCTGCTGCCCTTTGTCGCCTCGCCGTTGTCGTCCTACCATCACCAGAGCCGCCATGAGCCGCCGCCAGCGCCGCGCCGTGGCCTCGCTCGACCTCCTGTCGGGGAGGACGAGGAGCGCCCGAGGCCTTCGTTGGCCGCGAGGGACGCCCTCGTGGGCCTTGCCTCCCTAGGGCCCAGCTCAGCCGGCCTGCCTTCCTTCTCTGCCTCCAGATGGGCCGAGCCCATGGTGAGAACCCGTGAAATCCCACCCCTGTCGCATTTTAGTTATCCCGCACTCGTCCTTTTTTTAGAAACCTGGTAAGTCCCTTAATATGCATATTCTGGTGCACTATTCATCGCATCATAACTCCATGCATACTGCTCCGTTTTGTGCGCATGATACATCAAATTGTTCGTCTCAACGAGTACTTCATTTCATTCCATTGCATCGTGTTCATTAGAGTCCATCTTGATGCCTGAATCATCGTTGCAAGAGTGGTATATGATGTTAATCTGCTGAAACTGTTATAACTTGCTCATTTCTCATTTTTGTTGCATTTGATGTGTGCATCCGATGAGGTTGATGTCTACATCTGTTTTGATCTATGATATGCCATCTTTACAGGGGTGCCATCCATGTATTTTTGTGAGTTGTGTACTGAGTGCATCAAGCTTGTTAAGCAGGGTACTTGTTGTTGCTGTTTTGCTAAGCTGAATCTGTTATTTCGTGATGCTATGTAAACCTGCTGCTACAAGTCATTCTATGCATAATCTGGAGATGTTCACAAGGATGATTTGTTATACATGTCATGCTCTATCCATCCATGCACATGGTTGCATTTATAGCTTGCTATAGATTGTTGTAATCTTGCTCTCAAGTTGCTAAATTATGTTGCTGTCAGCCTATTAACATTAAGTTCAATGTTGCCATGATTGTTGTTAGTTATCCATGCACCCTATGAACTTGATCTTGCCATGCTTAGCTTCATAAACATGTATTCTTTTCTTTGGTTGCCTTGCCATGCCATGTATAGCTCTGTGGTGAGTGGTTCAAGCTCACCAACATGCCTACTTATTGTTGTTTCTGCCATGTCTGAATCTGTCATATAACTTGTCATCTTTACATGGGTGCCATCATATTTTTTGTGCCTTTTTGGCTCATGGTCAGTAAGGGACTTTTGATCTATGCAATTAGTAGATTCATGCCATGCCTTTGTTTGCCCTGTTAAGTTCCTGTAACATGTTGTTTGATAGCTCTAAACATTGCAACTTGATGTTATTTCTGAAAGTCTGAAACTGTTATTGTTTGCAATCTTGTCATGTGTGTTTGAGCATGTTCTCGTGATTTCTGGAGATAGCTCAGTGTTCATGTTTTGTTATGCTTTACCTGTACATCATGTCCATGCCTTTTGTTATCATGTTGAGCTGCGGTAGCATATTGTTTTGATGCTTGCAAGATGCCTAGTTGCTGTTTTAGACAGATTGTTGCTATATCTTGTTTGGTGTGTATGTGTTGAACCATTGCTCCGTTTTGAGTGTGCTCTATATGAAACTTGCTTGATTTTGCATGTAGTTTCATATTATCATGTTGCATCCTTGTTTTGAGGTGTTTGCTTGACGTTTGAATGCTTTTTGCATCAATGCCATGCTTAACTTGTTTTGCTCATATCTTCTAGGCCGTAGCTCCGAATTAAATGAACTTTATATGTAACTTGACTAGAATCTCGTGTAGATCATCTTGGTGCCTTTTAACTTGCTGTTTAACAACTTGAACATAAGGTTTATTCAGATCTGGACCAATTTCGAAATTTGCATATGAGGACTTACCGAAATTGTTATATGTTGTTCCCGGCCTCATTTAAACTTGCTTTGATGTGTTGCTCTTGTTTGCATCGTCTCTTGCCATGAGTAGCTGCATGTAGCTTTGTCATGCATCATGCTTGTTGTGCATCATGTCTTGTTCATGTGTGGTGTGTTTACCATGTTGTGTGCTTCTTCTCGATAGTTCCCGTTTCGTTGCAATCGTGAGGATTCGTTCGTCTACGCTTGGTTCGTCTTCGTGGCTTCATCTTCTTCATGGACTCGTTCTTCTTCCTTGCGGGATTTCAGGCAAGATGACCGCTACCCTGGATCTCACCACTATCATTGCTATGCTAGTTGCTTCATTCTATCGCTATGCTGCGTTACCTATCTTTTGCTCATCAAGCCTCCCAAATTGCCATGAACCTCTAACCTTTGACACCCTTCCTAGCAAACCGTTGCTTGGCTATGTTACCGCTTTGCTCAGCCCCTCTTATAGCGTTGCTAGTTGCAGGCGAAGTTGAAGATTGCTCCATGGTGGACAGGATTATGTTGGGATATCACAATATCTCTTATTTAATTAATGCATCTATATATTTGGTAAAGGATGGAAGGCTCGGCCTTATGCCTGGTGTTTTGTTCCACTCTTGCCGCCCTAGTTCCCGTCATACCGGTGTTATGTTCTCGGATTTTGCGATCCTTACGCGGTTGGGTGATTTATGGGACCCCCTTGATAGTTCGCTTTGAATAAAACTCCTCCATTTGCCTCACCACCACCTACATTTCCCTTGGGAGTAATTAACCCGAGGGTCATCTTTATTATAGCCCCCCCGGGCCAGTGCTTGTCTAAGTGTTGGTCCGAAGCAGAGCCACTTGCAGCGCCACCTCGGGGAAACTTGAGGGTTGGTTTTAGTTGTACGTATTGTTCATCCGGTGTTGCCCTGAGAACGAGATATGTGCAGCTCCTATCGGGATTGTCGGCGCATTGGGCGGTCTTGTTGGTCTTGTTTTACCATTGTCGAAATGTCTTGTAATCCGGGATTCTGAGACTCACCGGGTCTTTCTGGGAGAAGGAATATCCTTCGTTGATCGCGAGAGCTTATCATGGGCTAAGTTGGGACACCCCTGCAGGGTATAAACTTTCGAAAGCCGTGCCCGCGGTTATGTGGCAGATGGGAATTTGTTAACGTCCGGTTGTAGATAACTTAACACCAGATCCGAATTAAAACACATCAACCGTGTGTGTAGCCGTGATGGTCTCTTTTCGGCAGAGTCCGGGAAGTGAACACGGTCTTTGGGTTATGTTTGACGTAAGTAGGAGTTCAGGATCACCTCTTGATCATTGCTAGCTTCACGACCGTTCCTTTGATTCTCTTCTCGCTCTTAGTTGCGTATGTTAGCCACCATATATGCTTAGTCACTGCTGCAACCTCACCACTTTACCCATTCCTTTCCCATTAAGCTTTGCTAGTCTTGATACCCATGGTAATGGGATTGCTGAGTCCTCGTGGCTCACAGATTACTACAACAACAGTTGCAGGTACAGATTATGCAATGATCATGACCCGAGAGCGATGTTACTTGTTTTGGAGTTCTTCTTCTGCTTCTTCTTCGATCAGGGGATAGGTTCCAGGTCGGCAGCCTGGGCTAGAAGGGTGGATGTCGTTTGAGTTTCTGTTTGTGTTCCATCCGTAGTCGGATGTTGATCTCTTGTAAGATGATGTTGTATTCGTGTGGCATTGTATGCCTTATGTATGTATCCCTATCTATTATGTAATGTTGATGTAATGATATCCACCTTGCAAAAGCGTTCAATATGCGGGTCTATCCTTGGTGGGACCTTCGAGTTCCTTTTGGATAGGGTCGCATATTGGGCGTGACACTTGATCTCGACGTGCTAGGCTAGGGAGGATCGCAAGTAGGCAGGCTGGGCAGGTTGAGATCTCCACACGCACCCCAGAGTTCGAACCTCTCAAGGGTTGCTGGATCCCTAAATCTGACAGTCTCCCTTTTTCATACAAACGGTGGCGCACAGAATGAGCATGCTCATCTAAAGATTTTCCCTCAACTAAACAAGTTGGGGTTTCAGCACGAGCACATATGGATCAAAGATGATCCAAGTAGAAAACTTTAAGTGGATCCATGAACTTTGTTTCTGATTTTCAATAAACACACAATTATACCAAGCAAACGAGCAGACAAACAAGGAAAGACATAAGGGCAAATGAAAAGACGAACAGAAGAACGACAAAAGAAAAGGCAAATCTTTTCGAAAATCATTTTAAAAGTGGGGGATAGGAAAATGACAGGCGAATGGCGAATAATGTAATGCAAGAGATGAGAGTTTATGATGAGTACTTGGTATGTCTTGACTTGGCGTAGATCTCCTCGGCAACGATGCTAGAAATTCTTCCTGCTACTTCTTGAGCTTGCGTTGGTTTTTCCCTTGAAGAGGAAAGGGTGATGCAGCAAAGTATAAATAAGCATTTCCCTCAGTTAGAGAACCAAGGTATCAATCTAGTAGGAGACAACGCACAAATCACCAATACCTGCGCAAACAATCAAACAACTTGCACCCAACGCGATAAAGGGGTTGTCAATCCCTTCACGGTCACTTGCAAAAGTGAGATCTAATAGAGATAGATGAAACTAAACAAAAGATAAAGTAATTTTTTTTGGTATTTTTGATCTATAGATCTGGAAATAAAAGATTGCAAAATAGTAGATCGGAAACTTATATGATGCAAAATAGTAGATCGGAAATTTGTATGATGGAAAATAGACCTAGGGGCCATAGGTTTCACTAGAGGCTTCTCTCAAGATAGCAAATAATATGGTGGCTGAACAAATTACTGTGGAGCAATTGATAGAAAAGCGCAAAGTTATGATGATATCTAAGGCAATGATTATGAAATATAGGCATCACGTCCGTGTCAAGTAGACCAAAACGATTCTGCATCTACTACTATTACTCCACACATCGACCGACTCCTGCCTACATCTAGAGTATTAAGTTCATAAAAAACAGAGTAATGCATTAAGTAAGATGACATGATGTAGAGGAATAAACTCAAGCAATATGATGTAAACCCCATCTTTTTTATCCTGGAAGGTAACAATACAATACGTGCCTTACTGCCCCTACTGTCACTGGAAAAGGACACCACAAGATTGAACCCAAAGCTAAGCACTTCTCCCATCGCAAGAAAAACCAATCTAGGTTGCCAAACTAAACCGTATTTCAAAGAGAATTACAAAGATATTAAATCATGCATATAAGAATTCAGAGAAGATTCAAATAATATTCATAGATAAGCTGATCATAAATCCACAATTCATCGGATCTCGACAAACACACTGCAAAAGAAGATTACATCGGATAGATCTCCAAGAACATCGAGGAGAACATGGTATTGAGAATCAAAGAGAGAGAAGAAGGCATGTAGCTACTAGCTATGGACCCCTAGGTCTAAGGTAAACTACTCACGCTTCATCGAAAGGGCAATAGAGTTCATGTAGAAGCCCTCCATGATCGAATCCCCCTCCGACAGGATGGCGGAAAAGGTCCCTAGATGGGATCTCACGGGAACCGAAGGTTGCGGTGGTGGAAAAGTGTTTTCGTGAATGCTTCTGGTGGTTTGGGGATATATGTGAATATATAGGACGAAGAAGTAGGTCGGTGGAGTCATGTGGGGCCCACAAGGCAAGGGTGCGTGCCCTCCCCCCTTTTCGACACCTCGTGGCTCTTCTGACTTGAACTCCAAGTCTCCGGGGTGTCTTCTAGTCCAAGAAAAATCATCGCGAAAGTTTTATTCCGTTTGGACTCCGTTTGGTATTCTTTCTCCGCGAAGCTCAAAAACAAGGAAAAAAATAGAAACTGGCACTGGGCTCTAGGTTAATAGGTTAGCCCCAAAAATAATATAAAATAGCATATTAATGCATATAAAACATCCAAAACAGATAATATAGTAGCATGGAACAATAAAAAATTATAGATACATTGGAGACGTATCAAGAATATGCGTTGTAATTATGAAGGTCATTATCTGGCTAGACACTTGTTATTTTTAGGTCAAGGTCGTCACATTTGGTCGCGTCATCCCCATGATCTTAGCATCATCACTTTAATTATGTCATGTGAGTAACAAAGTCTAGTGGATTGCCCTAAAAATGAGTGCCACGTTAGTGTGGCACCCCGATTCAGAGAACTGGAGCCCTCGTGATTCAGTTTTAGATCAATGTCTTCTGAAACACGGTATAGATTGATACATATAAAACCACGATAATATGGTACTTAAATAGTACATTGTCTTAATAGTACAATACTATTGCAAAGCAAGGTAACACCTCTGGTGTTACTAATATTGGTACATTATTCTCCCAACGACTTAGCGTCGGTATACTAACGACAGAAGTGGAAATAACATAGCGAAAGACGTGATTGGGACTCCAATCCAAAGGGGCACTGTTGGGATATCATCTAGTCCACGTACTCGAATGACAAGGGATATTCCTGTACAGGCTCTCCTGCATTGATGACCCACCAGTATAGGGGATCAATCATAGTCATTTCGATTAAGTAAGAGTGTCGAACCCAACAACGAGAAGAAGGGAATGACAAGCAGTTTTAGCAAGGTATTCTCTGCAAGTACTAAAAGTAGTGGCAACAAGTAGTTTGATAGCAAGATAATTCATAACGAGTAACAAGTGACAGTAGTAACAAAAGTTCAGCAAGGTGGCCCAATCCTTTTCATAGCAAAGGACAAGCCAAAGTACTTCTTATAGTGAGAAAGCGTTAACAAGGAGACATGAGAATTCTCATCTAGTCACGTTCATCATGTTTAGTTGATCTGCCTTCGCTACTTTGATAATTTGATATGTGGGTGGACTGGTGCTAGGGTGTTGTTCTTACTTGAACAAAGAACCCTCTTATGATTACCCTATCTGGCAAGCATCCGCAACTACGAGAGAAGAACTAAGATAAATCTAATCATAGGGTGAAACATATGGATCCAAATCAGCCTCCTACGGAATAACGCATAAACTAGTGGTTAACCTTCTGTCACTCTTGCAACCCATCATCTACTTATTACTCACCAATGCCTTCCCTTAGACCCAAGTATGGTGAAGCGTCTGTAGTCGACGTTCACATGAACCACTAAAGGAAGAACAACATACATATCATCAAAATATCTAACAAATACCAACCTCACATGATTACTTATAGCAAAACTTTTCCCATGTCCTCAAGAACAAAAATAACTACTCACAAATCATATTCATGTTCAAGATTAGAGGTGTATTTAATATGCTTAAGGATTTGAACATATAGTCTTCCACCACTTCAACCAATTAGCATCAACTACAAGATGTAATCAACACTAGTAGCAACCTGCACGTACCAATATGAGGTTTTGGGACAAAGATTGAATATAATATATGAACTAAGGTTTTGAGATGAGATGGTGCTGGTGACGATGTTCATGAAGATTGGTCCTACCATGATGAGAGGACCGTTGGTGATGTCGATAGCTTTGATTTCCCCCGCCCAAAGGGAAGTATCCTCGGCGGAATCCTTCCACCGAAGAGCAAAAGTGCTCTTGCCCAGGTTCCGCCTTGAGACGATGGCGCTTCATCCCGAAAGTCTTCTCTTCATTTTTCTAGGGAAAATGGCATCATATAGGAGGAGGGCCACAGAGGCCTGCTGGTTGGCCCACAAGCTTGGGTGGCACCCCGAGGGGGTGCCACCTAAGCTTGCGCCTCATTGGTGGGTCCCCTCCCGATTCTTCTTCTTCGAGTATATTTTTATTAATTTCAAAATAATTCTTTGTAAACTTTCAGGTCATTTGGAGCCGTGGAGAATAGCTATCTCTGTTGTAGCTTTTTTAGGTCCAGAATTCCAGCTGCCGGCAATTTCCCTTTTCATATAAATCTTGCAAATTAAGAGAGGAAAGACATTAGAATTGCTTCATAAACTAAAATAATGACCCAAAACATAATAAATAACAGTAGAAAAACATGATGCAAAATGGACGTATCAACTCCCCCAAGCTTAGACCCCGTTTGCCCTCAAGCAAATATCAAACTCGATAATCATGACCACATGTATATATAGAGAGAGGTGTCGATAAAACAAAATACGGACATGGTAGGATCATGATCTTTATTATAACAACAATATATCATGATATAACTTCTCATGATTAAGTAATAATTCATCCACAATGCTAAAGCATTAACCATAAGCTTTCTTGAAAACCAACTATGCTCACAGTCATTGAAACAATTATAGTTCATCATATTTTCGGAAAGAGTCTATGTAAGAGCTTTTGTTTAGCAAGTTCCACGTACTCAACTATCATATAGTCTTCCATGATTGCTGACACTCATGGCATATTTACGGAGCAAAAGTTTCAGTCACACACATAGGAAGATGGGGTATTATTGTTTTCACCTGCCAACTTATTTACCTCGAGGATAATGTCAATAATAATAACTCACGATTACCTACATCCAACTGGATATATGTGTGTGGGTCTTTCCCTGCCACATGATGCTTGCCAAGTGGAGAATAATTGAGAATGGAATAGGGATGAACATTATTGGCTCTTGCATAAAAGTAAATACTGAAAAGTAAAAGATAGGCCCTTCGCAAGAGGAAGCAGAGGTTGTCATGCGCCTTTTATTTTTGGATGTGCAAACTCTTAATGGAGAGGAACATTACTTTATATTGCCCCTTGTGATAGCAACCTTTATTATGCAGTTTGTCGCTTTTATTTCTTTACCATAACAAGTTCATACAAAGCTTATTTTCCCATACAATAACATATCAAACATATTTAGGAGCAATTTTAATTTCTTTTTGCACCAATGACTTAGATATGGTGGACTCTCATGGCAAGAAACTGGGTTCAAGGGTTTTTGGATGCACAAGTAGCATTTCTAGTTAGTACGAATTTTAGCTAGCTAAAGATTATAAGCAAGCACCACATGTTAGAGGATCCATGACAATATAACTTCTATGTGAGTATAAGTAAACATAACCGATTACGTTGTCTTACTTGTCCAACATCAACTATTTGATCAAGCATAGAACATTTGATGGGGGCTTACAATCATAAAAGATGTCCAAGATAGTATATTTATATGTGAGACATCTCTTCCTTTATTACTTTTTCATGAATTCCATCAATAAATAATGCTATGTTTGTTAACTTTCAAATTTTATCAATTATACTTCTTTTATGTGAAGTCAATACTCCCCACGGGATTAGCATATGATTATATAACTCTCACACTCAATTACATAGATAGATAGATCACGAAACAAGGACTCGAAACTAAATCATACTAAAACTTTATTCTTATAAATCATGATATAGCCAAGAACGAACTAAAATAGATAATGACGATGAAAGTGATGGTGATACGATACCGTGGCACCTTCCCCAAGCTTGGAACAAGCCAAGGGTGGTGCCCATACCCGTGTACTCAAGTTTCTTTCTTCTATGATGGTGGTGATGAAGTGGTAGGCTTGTCCCTCATGATGTTAATCAAGAGCTCCTTTAAAATCTGAATTTCTCGGAGCACATGCTGGATCATCTTATTATTCCTTTGGACTTTAGCCATAATGTGCTTATTCTCTGCCCCCAAGCGTTCTTTCCTGCATCACTTTTACTTGGACGGGAGATGTCCCAATTGGAAGGTATGTGCATACGAGGAGTATTCTAAACTGTAAGTGCATCTAGTGCCCCTTAGTGATTTTGGTGTATTGAAGACTTATAGGTTAAGATACTAATATGTTTGTGAGTGTACACAGGCTCTACAAGTCGATGAGGAGTTTGATATTTACAGTGAAAGTCGACCCCTAAAAATGAATGTCTTCAGCTGAAGACTTTGGTTCTCCTGAAGACTTTGAAAGTGATGAAATTGGTGTGACCTTGAAGACTTGGATATTCATGCAATGATTATGAAGTGTGAAGACTTTTGTTTTCGTAGTTTCATTTTATCTTTCTTGAGTCATAGGAAACACCGTACTGTTAAACGGGGTCGAGGTAATACTAAGGAAACTGATTTCCAAGTGATGCTCATCTCAAAATCCTACACCTACCCTATCCTTTCGAGTGAAGCCATTGGAAATCTCATATTAGTTCAGTCAATTTCTTTAGTGATAGAGACAAAGATCTTCTGGTCTTTGAGGAATTTGTTTTGACCGAGGAGTTAGGAATTCGCCAATGCGGATTGCCTACACAGTGAGGAACATGATAGCCCTGAGGAATTCGAACCTCCAATCCGACCATTGTTGTGCTACGTGCCAGCTGTTCAAAATATCCTACCACCTAATGTTCATATCATTGAAGGGCATTTCTGTCTTATCATGTCGGGCTGCTCCCTAGGCTATAAATAGCCGTCCCCTTCAACCGCTAGCTGGTTGGCTGCTCCGAGAGAAACTGACACTTGTCAATTGAGAGCATCCCATCCTCCAAGGACTTTGAGCGAAAATCATCAAGTCAGGAAAACACAAAACCCAAAGCCAAACACCTACAAACCCAAAGTGATTGAGAATCACTAAAGAGATTGTTCCTGTGTGGAACCGATGCTTGTTACCCTTGAGGACTGTGTATCCTCCAGACGGTTAGGCGTCATAGTCTGAGCATCTAAGAGGAATTGTGGATCACCGAATGACCAAGTCTGTGAAGGTTTGGAAGTCACCTATGAAGACTTACGACGAGTGTTGTGCGAGGTCTGTGTGACCTTAGCTCAAGGAGAATATGGTGAGGATTGTGTGTCCGGGACTGTGCGTCCTTGAGTTTAAATACTCAGCCGTTCCAACCAGACGTACAACTATCACAACAGTTGGAATTGGTCTACCAAATCATTATCTTCACCAAGCCTACTGGTTCTATTTCCTCAACCCTTTCATTTCCTCATTCATGTGTTGATGAACCCGATCATTACTATTTGAAGACTTTGACTGAAGACTTTCTCTATTTCCTCAATCCATTTTCTTCAGTCACACTGTCTTCACCCTACTTATCATGTGTTTACGCTACTTGTGCTCTGTGTTTGTTTTTCATATCATCATGATGACTATGTTGTTACTCTGTTATGCTTACACTTGAGCACTTATTCCGCTGCTAATTGTTCGTGACTTAGGAACTTCTTCACCCTGAAATTCCTTAGTGACAAATTTGTAAAAATCGCCTATTCACCCCCCTATAGTCGACTTAACGCACTTTCAATTGGTATTAGAGCAAGGTACTCCCTTGTTCTGTGTGATTTTGGTTTAACTGCCAGGAGTTTTAGTTATGTCGACTGCAGGAATGAAGAAAGTGACATGCCCCATCTTTGACGGTCATGAGTATCCCAAGTGGAAGGCCATGATGAAGAAGCAACTCATGGCGATGAACAACAAACTGTGGACCGTCACTGAGATTGGTCTTACCAATCTATGCAAGATGGCGGAGGCTGATGATATTCGCAAGTACACTCTACTCAACCTCATGGCGAAGGATATCATTTGCTCCTGTTTGTCCCAAAATCAGTTCAGGTACATCATGCATCTCAACCATGCGAAGCTTATTTGGGACCGACTCTCTGAGGTCTATGAAGGCCATCGTACTCGTCATGATCCTTGGTTTGAGGATTTCAAGGAATCTCTCAAGGAGATGACTTTTGCCCCAGAATCATCATCCACTGCACCATGCCTTATGGCAAATGGTGCCAAGGTAACTGAATGCTACCTTTCCGAATCTAGCGATGATGAATCGGGTGATGAATTTGGACCTAGCTACACTAAACTTGCTTCCCTTGCCACTAAACAACAAAGAGCTCTTGAAAAATTTCAAAACATGCTTGATGAAAGCGATGATATGTTGGGTGAGGAATTGAATCAAACTAAGACCTTGACTGATAGTCTTGAGAGACTCCAGTCTAGGTTTGACAACCTTCAAAATCATCATAACACTCTCTTACGTGATCATGAGAAGTTCTATTATGAACTTCTTTAGAGAAAGCAAGATCTCGAGAAGTTAAAAGTGAGTTATGAAGATCTTCAGAAGGAAAACGATTCATTGCTTGCTCAACAGATCAGTTCCGCTCAGGAAGAATTTATTCCATGATGTCTGAAATGCATTGAGAGTAAATTGGCTAATTCTTCACCTGAATGTTCAAATGCTTCTATTGCTGCAAATTCTTCATCTATCTCAGTGGTCACAAATTCCTCATCTGAGGATACCGCATGTATCACTGACGACAATGCAGGGCTGAAGGAATTGTATGTGATAGGCATATACAAAAGCCTCAAAGGGCATCAAACTCTTTGTGATGTGCTCAAAAAGCAGATCTTGAATAGGAACCCTAGGAAAGAGGGTATTGCCTTTGAGAGGAAACTCAATGTTGATGGGACCTACTAGAAACCTGAGCAGTATCTCAAAACCTCACGGGTTGCTGCGAAAGGACCTCCTGTAGATCCATGCACTTTATCTGGCTTTACTTGTGATTCTTCATATTCCTCTGATGAGTCATTTGACTCCAACTATAAATTGTTCAAGAATCAGAATGGTGAAGTATTTTCTCGATATGTTGGAACTAACTGCAGGAACGGTCCCCCTATGAAGAAAATCCGGGTCCCCAAAAGGTGCCTTGAAAATCTTCAGGTGAATGTCATCATTACACCACCTATGGAGAAAAGGAACCCCAGATCAAATTCTTCATATGGACCAAATTCTTCATCTGGATCAAATTCCTCACGTGGATCAAAATCCTCATATGAACATCATTATGCTAACCCTTCTGTTTCACAGGGAAAGTCTAAAGGCTATGAATATGTGCATTATTCTTCAAACCATAATGTTCATAAGTCCTCGAAGAATTTCTCTGCTTATTCATATGCTTATCCAACTCTCTTCCGTGAAACGAAGTGCACTGGCTTCAATGCCATCTTTTTCTTATGGAGCTCGCAGAATGATGAACTCTTTGCCACCCCTCTAGATGTGGGTGGTGAAGAAAAAGAACTAATCTCTTATGCAGGGTCAGGTCTCCATACAAACTTAATCGTCTGAAGAATTTGCTGGAGACCTGAATGTGCTTGAACGAACGCAAGCTAATCATGAAGAAATGAATCACTCATTTCTCTCATCCTCATATTGCTATATCTGTTACCATTTATGAAATTGATATCATATTCTTCACTAATGAAGTATATGGGTTCGTAAGTTGCACTAATTCATCTGCAGGATGAACAACCTAAAGCTACTGAGTGGGTCCTTGACAGTGGATGTACAAATCACATGACCGGTGACAGGAACTTATTGATGGGCATTGATTTGTCTCCATCTCATCTGAAGCATATCACCTACGCTGAGAAAGGAAAAAGCAAGGTATTGGGTCTAGGTAAGGTTGCGATCTCAAAGGATAGACACATGGACAAAGTCATGCTTGTCGAGTCCTGAGGATTCAACCTCATGTCTGTCCAATGCTTTGTGATCTTGATATGTTTGTCGTCTTTGGCAAATACCGTTGCATTGTGCTAATGGAATATGACAATTCCAAAGACTTCCAAGGCTTTAGGAAAGGAGACTTGTATATTGTTGATTTCTCTGCAGGACTACAGCCTGCCACATGTCTACTTGCAAAATCTTCAGAATGTTGGCTATGACATCGAGACTTGGTCATGCTGGGATGAGGAACTTGCATACGCTCGCGAAGAAGAAGCATGTCATTGGCATCGACGGTGTAAAATTCCTCAAAGATCATCTTTGTGGGGCTTGTGAGGCTGGAAAGATCACCAGAGCCAAGCATCCCTCAAAGACTATAATGAGTAGGTGGTCCTCGCTGAGAAAATGAATGGTGGAAGTGTAGTTTCGTTCTGATGCCTCTCTTAAAGAGTAGGTGGGGGTGGAGGGTGAGGGAGTCCTGGATTAGGGGATCCTCGGACAACCGGACTATATACGTGGGCCGGACTGTTGGACTATGAAGATACAAGATAGAAGACTTCGTCCCGTGTCCGGATGGGACTCTCCTTTGCGTGGAAGGAAAGCTTGGCGGTTCAGATATGTAGATTCCTTTCTCTGTAACTGACTTTGTGTAACCCTAGCCCCCTTTGGTGTCTATATAAACCGGAGCGTTTAGTCCATAGGACATCAATCATAATCTCATAGGCTAGGCTTCTAGGGTTTAGCCATTACGATCTCATGGTAGATCAACTCTTGTAATACTCATATTCATCAGGATCAATCAAGCAGGAAGTAGGGTATTACCTCCATAGAGAGGGCCCGAACCTGGGTAAACATTTTGTCCCCCGCCTCCTGTTACCATCAGCCTTAGACGCACAGTTCGGGACCCCCTACCTGAGATCCATCGGTTTTGACACTGACATTGGTGCTTTCATTGAGAGTTCCATTGTGACGTTGAATATAGGCTTGATGGCTTGCCTTGTTATCAAGGACAACATAACCTCTGGGGAAGCCCTGGCCTCAGGCCAAACCTTCCGGTTGGGAGGCTTCACTATGACCGCTCACTCGTCCGTCGGGCCGACGATGACTTCTCGAGTCATCGAAAATCGCCTCCGCGTCAGCGCAGAATACTCCGAACAGATGGATCCGGCTGAGTTGTCATCTTTAAATGAACTCCTGGATTGCATCGCCGCCTTGGGAGTTGCTACGGACTACGATCAGATTGGGCTTAAACCCGATCAGAGAGAAATCGAATCTCCGTCGATCACCCATCAGATAGCGGTAGTGGAGGAGCAATGTGACGACTCTTCCTCTATATTGAGGACGAACTATGTTCAGATTTCCGAGCTCACAGAGCCGGATACCCGCTCGCGGGAAGACATGCCCTGCATTCCGAACCTAGAGGCGGACTGTGGGCCTGAAAAATTGGTGGATATCCCGGAGTCCGAACTGTTAGGAACGGAAATTTCTCGAACTCCGGATCCAAGATTGGGTGAGGGTTCGGACTTAAATCCACCCGCCCACCCAGATACAAGCGATCTTATCCACGTTAGACAGCTGTCCCAGGAAACGGTCCATCACTTTTGGGCCAGATTCCTCCTTGTCAAGGACAAGATCAAAGACTACCGCGATGAAGACGCAATCTTATTATTCTGCAAAAATTGCACGGACGAGGGAATCCTCAATGCAATCAACCACCGTCACGTATCACACTTCATTGACTTGGAAACAATAGTACAAAAGTATTGCGTAATGGAAAGCGCATGGAAAATCAGGCAGCCTCTTGGGAGCCACCGGTTTCCACTAAACCCCTCGTCCGGACAAAAAGGATGCACCCTCGTCGGTTGCCTGGTCCAATAACTAAAAAATCGAAGCCCGTTATGGGGTGCGGAACCGTTCTAGAGGGATGGCTCGATAGGCCATGCAAAATACACACAACACCAGATACCGTACCAACCCATAGCCTTAGAGCATGTTGGATACTCCGGCAGGTGGCCAAGAGCGGTGAGGATATCCTCACCAAAAATACCGCAGAGCAACATCCCACAGAAGACAACAAACCTACTGTATTGACAGTCTTCAAGACTTTCACCTCAAACAATAGGCACAAAAGGGCACTCCGCGGCCTCGCTGAAGTCTGCCAAGTTGCAGCAATAAACCCCTATAACGACACGACCATAACTTTTAATGCCAGTGATGAACCAAATTTCAGAACAGTTCGGGCACCAGCCGCATTGGTCCTCAGTCTAATTGTGGACGGCTCTCGGCTTACCAAAGTTCTCATGGACGGCGGCAACGGACTAAACCTCATTTACGAGGAAACTCTCAACAAAATGGAAATAGACAAGAGCTGCATTGAGCAAAGTAGCACGGCCTTCCAAGGAATTATTCCCAGTCAGGAGGCGCGATGTGCGGGAAAAATCACACTCGATGTGGTATTCGGCACCCCGAAGAATTATCGATCCGAAGAGATAACCTTTCAAGTGGCCCCTTTTAACAGTGGATATCACGCCCTTTTAGGGCGAGATGCATTTGCAAGCTTCCAAGCTATACCCCATTACGGGTACATGAAGCTCAAGATGCCCGAGCCCAATGGAATCATCACTCTTGCCAGTGATCCGAACATAGCACTCCGTGCCGAAAAGAAAACCGCCGCCTTGGCCCTTGAGGCATTGTCTGAAGCCCTCGCGATCGAAGAATTAACCGTGTTGCGCTCCATGGTGGATAGGGACGACGTGATCCTCGATAAGCGATCCAAATCCACCTCCTTTAAACCAGCAAATGAAATAGTCAAATTCCAGGTCCACCCAACGGACTCCATGAAGACATAATCCATCAGGGCATACCTGGACCCCACGGTTGGCACCGCACTGCGGGCGTTCCTACACAAAAGCTGGGACATATTTGCCTGGCACCCTTCTGATATGCCAGGGATTGCACGTAGGCTGGCCGAACACAGCCTGAACATACTGAAGGGATATAAGTCGGTCAAGAAAACATTACGGCGCTTCTCCGAACCTAAACGACAAGTCATGGGAGGGAGCTAGCCAAGTTACTCGAGGCCGGATTCATCAGAGAGGTAAAACACCCGGATTGGCTAGCAAATCTGGTAATGGTACCAAAGAAGGATAAATCCTGGCGCCTATGTGTCGATTTCAAAGACCTTAACAAGGCCTGCCCTAAGGATCCCTTTCCCCTCCCCCGCATCGATCAGGTTATCGATGCTACTGCAGGACATGACTCACTATGTTTCCTCGACGCATACTCCGGATACCATCAAATCAAGATGAAGGAGTCCGATCAGGCCGCAACGACATTTATCACCCCATACGAGCCTTTGTGCTTCAACACCATGCCTTTCAGGCTCAAAAACGTCGGTGCCACCTATCAACGCATGATTCAAAAATGCGTGGAGAAACAAATCGGCAAGACAGTTGAAGCATACGTGGATGACGTAGTCATCAAAACTAGGCACGTTGAGTCCTTAATAGACGATCTGCATCTCACATTCGACAACCTCCGAACATATGACATCAAGCTCAATCCGGAAAAGTGTGTTTTTAGCATTCCCGTTGGAAAGCTTCTGGGCTTCATCGTTTCCAATAGAGGAATTGAGGCAAACCCAGCTAAAATCCGAGCTTTGTCACAGTTGGCTATGCCAATAGACCTTAAACAAGTCCAAAAATTATCCGGATGTGTGGCAGCTTTAAGCCGCTTTATCTCCAGACTAGGAGAAAAGGCATTGCCACTCTATCGCCTTCTCCGATACACTGATCACTTCCAGCGGACGGACGCGGCAACAGCCGGATTGGAAGAAATAAAGGCTCTTCTAGCAAGCAACCCAATCCTGGCCGCGCCAAACATCGGCGAACCCATGTTATTATACATATCGGCCACACACCAAGTCGTGAGTGCAGTGCTCGTCGTCGAACGAGAGGTGGACGGACACAAATTCCCGCTTTAGAAGCCGGTATACTATGTATCCACTGTCCTCACATGATGCAAATCCCGGTACCCACATTACCAAAAAATAGCATACGCGGTCTTGATGGCATCCCGGAAGCTACGACACTACTTTCAAGAATGCTCCATAACATTGGCCTCCGAGGTACCACTCAATGACATAATAAATAACCGCGATGCCACGGGCCGGATTGCCAAGTGGGCCATTGAGCTCCTCCCATTCAACATTACATACAAACCACCGAGGGAGTCCTGGATTAAGGGGTCCTCGGACAGCCAGACTATATGCGTATGCCGGACTGTTGGACTAAGAAGATACAAGATAGAAGACTTCATCTAGTGTCCGGATGGGACTCTCCTTTACGTGGAAGGCAAGCTTGGTAGTTAGGATATGAAGATTCCTTTGTTTGTAACCGACTCTGTGTAACCCTAGCCCCCTCTGGTGTCTATATAAACCAGAGGGTTTAGTCCGTAGGACAACAACAATCATAACCATAGGATAGCTTCTAGGATTTAGCCTCTACAATCTCATGGTAGATCAACTCTTGTAATACTCATATCATTAAGATCAATCAAGCAGGAAGTAGGGTATTACCTCCATCGAGAGGGCCTGAACCTGGGTAAACATTGTGTCCCCCGCCTCCTGTTACGATTGGCGTTAGACGCACAGTTTGGGACCCCCTACCCGAGATCCGCCGGTTTTGAAACCGACATTGGTGCTTTCATTGAGAGTTCCACTGTGACGTCAAAGATATGGTTGATGGCTCGCCTTGTTATCAAGGACAGCATCACCTCCGGGGGAGCTCTGGCCTCAGGCCAAACTCTCCGGCTGGGCGGCTTCGTCTTAACCGCCCGTTCGGCCGTCGGGCTGACCATGACTTCTCAAGTCATTGAAAACCGCCTCCGCTTCAGCTCGGAATACGCCGAGCAGATGGATCGTACAGAATTATCATCTTTAAACGGGCTCCTGGATCGCATCACCGCTTTGGGAGTTGCTTCGGACTACGATCGGATTGGGCTTAAACCCGACCAGAGAGAAATTGAATCTCCGCCAATCACCCATCAGGTAGCGGTGGTGGAGGAGCGATCCAACAACTCTTCCCCCACATTGAGGATGAAATATGTCCGGATTTCCGAGCCTACCAAGCCGGATACATGCCCGCGGGAAGATGTGCCCCGAACTCCGAACTTAGAATCGGACTATGGGCCGGTAAAATTGGTTTACATCTCAGAGTCCAAACTATTAAGTTCAGAAACTCCTCAAGCTCTGGGTCACGAATCATATCTGGGTCCGGACTTAAATCCACCCACCCGCCCAGACTCAAGCAATATTTCCCGCATCAGACAACAGTCCCAAGAGACTGTACAACACTTTTGGGCCAGATTCCTCATCGTCAAGGACAAGGTCAAAGGCTGTTGCGATGAAGACGCAATCTCACTATTCTAGAAAAATTGCACGGATAAGGGACCCCTCAATGCCATAAATCGTCGTCACATATCATGCTTCAATGACCTGGTGATCATAGTACAGAAGTACTACGCGATGGAAAGCGCCTGGAAAACTCAGGCAACCTTTTGGGATCCACTGGCTCTCGCTAAACCCCTCGTCCGAACAAAAAGGGTGTACCCTCATAGGTCGCCCGATCCAATCGCGAAGAAATCGAAGCCCACTTCAGGGCGCACAACCCTTTTGGAGGGATGGCTCGATAGGCCATGCAAAATACACACCACACCGGATACCACACCAACACACAGCCTTAGAGCATGTTGGATACTTCGGCAGGTGGCCAAAAGCGGCGAGGATCTCCTCATAAAAATAACGCAGAGCAACATCCCACAGAACACAACGCTACAGTATTGACTGTCTTCGGGACTTTTGCCTCAGGTAATAGGCGCAAGAGAGCACTTCGCGGCCTCGCCGAAGTATGCCAAGTCGCAGCAATAAACCCCTGGAACGACACAGCCATAACTTTTAGTGCCAGTGATGAACCGCAATTCAAGACAGTCCAGGCACTAGCCACCTTAGTCCTCAGTCCAATCGTGGATGGCTGCCGGCTTACCAAAGTGCTCATGGACGGCGGTAGCGGACTAAACCTCATTTACAAGGAAACTCTCAATAAAATGGAAATAGACAGGAGCCGCATTGAACAAAGCAGCACAACCTTTAGAGGAATTATTCCCAGTCGGGAGGCATGATGTGCGGGAAAAATCACACTCGATGTGGTATTCGGCACATCGGAGAATTATCGATCCAAAGAAATAACCTTCCAGGTGGCCCCTTTCACCAGTGGATATCACGCCTTGTTAGGGCGGGATGCGTTTGCAAGATTCCAAGCTATACCCCATTACGGGTACATGAAGCTCAAAATGCTTGGGCCCAATGGAATCATCACCCTTGCCAGTGATCCGGACACAGCACTCTATGCCAAAAATAAAACAGCCGCCTTGGCCCTCGAAGCATTGTGCGAAGCCCTCGCGACCGAAGAATTAACTGCATTACACTCTACAGTGGATAGGGACGATGTGATACTCGATAAGCGATCCAAGTCCACCTCCTTCAAACCAGCGGACAAAATAGTCAAATTCCAAGTCCACCCAATGGACTCCTAGAAGATAGCATCCATCGGGGCACAGCTGGACCCCTCAATTGACGCTGCACTGCGGGCGTTTCTACGCGAGAATTGGGATATTTTCGCCTGGCACCCTTCCGATATGTCGGGGATCCCTCGTAGGCTGGCCGAACACAGCCTTAACATACTGAAGGGATACAAGCCGGTTAAGCAAACACTACGGCGCTTTTCAGAACCCAAACGACAAGCCATGGGAGAGGAACTAGCCAAGTTACTCGAGGCCGGATTCATCAGAGAAATAAAACACCCGGATTGGCTAGCAAATTTGGTGATGGTACCAAAGAAGGATAAATCCTGGTGCCTATGTGTCGATTTCAAGGACCTCAACAAGGTCTGCCCTAAGGATCCCTTCCCTCTCCCACGCATCGACCAGATTATCGATGCTACCACGGGACACAACTCATTGTGTTTCCTTAATGCATACTCCGGATACCATCAAACCAAGATGGCGAAGTCCGATCAAGCTGCAACGGCATTTATAGCCCCGTACGGGTCTTTCTGCTTCAACACTATGCCTTTCGAGCTAAAAAATGCTGGTGCCACCTACCAACACATGATTCAAACATGCCTAGAAAAACAAATCAGCAAAACAGTTGAAGCATACGTCGACGACATAGTCATCAAGACCAGACATGCCGAGTCTTTAATAGACGATCTAAAGCTCACGTTCGATAACCTCCAAACATATGACATTAAGCTCAATCCGGAAAAATGCATTTTCGGCGTCCCCGCCGAAAAGCTACTGGGGTTCATCGTTTCCAATAGAGGAATTGAAGCAAACCCAGCTAAAATCCGAGTTTTGTCACAGTTGGATACCCCAACAGATCTCAAGCAAATCCAGAAGCTAACTGGATGCGTGGTAGCTCTAAGCCGCTTTATCTCCAGATTAGGAGAAAAGGCTCTGCCACTTTATCGCCTTCTTCGATGAACCGAACACTTTGAGTGGAAGGATGTGGCAACGGCCGGACTGGAGCAAATAAAAGCTCTTTTAGTGAGCAACCCAATCCTGGCCACGCCGAACGTTGGCGAACCCATGTTGTTATACATAGCCACAACACACCAAGTTCTGAGTGCGGTGCTCGTCGTCGAACGAGAGGAGGACGGACACAAATTCCTGGTTCAGAAGCCGGTATACTACGTATCCACTGTCCTCACACCATGTAAATCCCGGTACCCACATTATCAAAAAATAGCATACGCGGTCTTCATGGCATCCCGGAAATTACGGCACTACTTTCAAGAGTGTTCAATCATGGTGGCCTCCGAAGTACCACTTAATGACATAATAAACAACCGCGATGCCATGGGCCGGATTGCCAGGTAGGTCATAGAGCTCCTCCCATTCAACATAACATATAAACCACGGCGACCCATTAAATCCCAAGTACTGGTGGATTTCGTCATCGAATGGACGCAGGCCGAACTCCCTAAAGAGTACGACACATACTCCAACTGGATCATGCACTTCGACGGCTCTAAAATGCTGGCAGGTCTCGGGGCAGGTGTTGTCTTAACATCTCCCATGGGAGATACAGTCCAATACATACTCCAAATATTATACACAAACTCTAACAACGCAGCCGAATACGAGGCCCTGTTGCATGGTCTTCGGATGGCCGTCTCCATGGGCATTCAGCGCCTAGAAGTGCGTGGGGATTCAAACCTCACAAGATCTCAAATAAATGGGGTCTTTGATGCCAAAGATCCAAAAATGGCGGCTTCTCATAATGCCGCCCTTAAGATGTCAGCTCGGTTCAAGGGGCTCGAATTTCATCATGTGGTTCGAGAAAACAATCAAGTGGCGGATGTCCTCGCCCGAATCGGTGCTAAGCACGACCCCTTCCCATCTAACATCTTTTTGGAAAGGCTTTTCAAGCCATCCGTGGTATTGGAAGGGGAGACCAGCAACATCAGTCCGGATCCGACCACAACCCTAGAATCCAAACACACTGACATAATCGGGGGCTCCGCCACCGAAATAACACCTTTTCCCCATCTCATCATGGTTGTTATCGCCCCATGGACCGAACCCTTATTAGCCTACCTTAATAGGCACGAACTCCTCGAGGACCAAAACGAGGCACGCTGCATTGTGCGGCGCTCTAAAGCCTACAAGGTCCATGAGGGAGAGCTTTATAAGAAAAGCGCTACCGGGGTACTTCAAAGATGTATCTCTGAAGAGGAAGGGCGAAAACTCTTGGCTAAAATTCACGCCGGCCTCGGCGGTCACCACGCTGCAGCTCGGGCCCTTGTAAGCAAGGCCTTCCGTACAGGTTTTTACTGGCCGACGGCCTGAGCAGACGCACAAGACCTTGTCCAACATTGCGTCGAATGCCAGCATTTCGCCAACCAAAGCCATATGCCGCGCACCACCCTACAAACAATCCCCATCACTTGTCCCTTCGCGGTGTAGGGGCTCGATATGGTCGGACCCCTTAAAGGCGGAAGCCATAAGAAAAGATACATGTTGGTCATGGTGGACAAATTCACCAAGTGGATAGAAGCCAAACCAGTCAAAACGGCTGAATCCGGACGAGTGATAGACTTCATATCGGGTGTAGTACACCATTACGGTGTCCCCCACAGCATCATCACTGACAACGGCTCCAATTTGAGGCCGATGAGGTGAAAACTTGGTGCGGCAAGATGGGCATTAAGCTCGATTACGCCTCCGTCTATCACCCTCAAATAAACGGTCAAGTCAAACGAGCCAATGGTCTTATTATGAGCGGCCTTAAACCTAGACTAGTGCGATCCTCAAAAGAATCAGACATGCACTGGGTTGAGGAGCTCGACTCCGTACTCTGGGGGTTACGGACCACGCCGAATTGCACTACCGGATACACACCATTCTTCATGGTGTACGGCGTAGAGGCTGTGCTGTCCTGTGATATTATTCATGACTCACCTCGAGTGCGCATGTACGAGGAGAGAGAGGCCGAGCTCAGTCGGCAGGACAGTTTATATGCCCTGGAAGAGGAGCGCGACGTCGCAAAAGCCCGTTCTGCATTCTATCAACAACAGGCTCGCAGGTATCAAAGCAGAGAAGTATGGGCCAAGACATATAATATTGGTGAACTCGTTCTACGTCTATCGGAGAAGAAAAAGGACAAGCTCAAGCCCAAGTGGGAGGGTCCCTTCATTATTGACAAAGTTCTCACCGGAGGAGCATACCGACTGCGGGATGCATCCGATAATCGCCTCGAGCCGAACCCATGGAACGCAGCCAGACTCCAAAGATTCTATGCCTAGTGCCGAACTCCCTGTTCGTCTCCTTCCCTCTGTTGCCTTTTGATTTTATTTTTAGCCCTCTTCTTGCCTTTCCTTTTTGAAAAGCTCTAACGCTTTACTGTGGCTAGACTACACACTTGTAACGCACTAATCTTCAAGTATGTGCGCTCATTATACCTGGGGGCTTATTTACAGAAGCTTAATATAATTATCTTCAGGGCATCAAGCCCACTCCATATGTGCCCTTTTTCCATATGCACCTTTTCTTCGCCATTATATGTATCGATATGACTTAAGTTTTGGCCAATCTGGGTTGCCTGGCTCCTGTGCTTATGCCCTACGTTCCCGTTAGTTAGGCTAGGGCATAAAGGGAGCACATCTGCGATTGTTACTGCCGGGTACTCCAGACGTGTACCTCAGACTGGGTGAAACCAAAAGCTAGCGTTCTTAAGCGAATATTCGATCGACGGACTAAAGATGTTTTTTACCTATCATACTACAAACCCCTAGATGTTACATATCCTGCGCTTTTTGATCGCAGTTCGGACATGCACGTTAATGCATGCGTACCCAGGGGAAGGAACCAAACTATTCTCCCTAGAAGATGTTTCTTACTAACCATGTAATATAACATAGCTAGTTGGGTACTTGTCGATTCAAGCAATTATGACCCCTACGCCTGGTTTCCATGCGTACCCCGGTTTATATCACCGAGCGGGTATTCGGAAACACTCTGGACTGTCGGGTCCAGAGGCCAAAGCGAAAAGGTCCGCCATGACAAATGTTTTACAATCCGGCTAGGGACAAATATGTCAATTGAAGTACATAGTCATTTAGACTCAAATGCTTCTTCCTCTATGCCATCCAACATGTTGTCTAGCCTACAATCCTGTTGGGAATATTTTGTAGCTAATCCTACCTGGTCATATACCAGACTAACGGGAATTTCTTTCCCATCTGACCCTACAGGTCCTACACGGGCCATATGATTCGGATCAAGATTGGTATACCTTGTTTTCACCATGGACCAAGCCTCTCCCGCCCCTTCTCGACAGGCAGATATCTTCCATAATGGGAAACACCGCCGCGCTCCCTTGAAAAGCTGAGCAAGCTCCCCCATACTTCCTGGTAGGGAGGCGGATGGCCACAAGGCCTTGGCGACACCCCGCATGACCTGCCCAACTTGCTCGTGCATTTGTGAAAGCTCTTGTAGAAGATTGCCTGAAGATCCAGGCATCTCTTCTTTGGGACGACCCGTCAGCATACCTACCGACATAACTCTGTTGTTCCTATCTTTGCCGAACTATGTAAATGTTCGTTGGAGAACATACTAAAAATGCCGCGCCAAAGCCTCTTGTTTTCCTTCATGGAGTCAGCCAGCTGGGCCCAAACATCTTTCAATTCTTCACCCAACTGGGTATTAGCATCTTGGAGCTTGTTATTTTTCTGTATGACCTGTGTAAGTACACACTCGCCAGCGGCTACTCGCCTTAGGGCCTCTTGCTCACCCTCTTGTGGGGTTCCCGGATTCTGTTCCAGATTATCTGAGGATTTTGGTCATCAGATATTGTTAGCATTACTGGTTTATCAACACAATATTGATTTTTCTCAATTCGGGAATACATACCATTTGATGCCTCCTCGGATCTTGACAGGTTGGCCATAGCGGCCTCTAGCTGGATTCAACACTCTTCCAGCTCCTGAGACAATAGGTTGTTCTTCTCCAAGAGAACCTACACGTACAATGATCCTTAAATCAATTGTACGAACTGCTTTCACTACAAAAAAAGTACACTTCCGTGATGATACGTGTTTGTCACAGTAGGTCGCGTTTTTTGTCATGCATGTACATCCATGACAAATTTATGACAGAATCAAGATAGTCATACATGTGCTGTCGTAGAAGTGTTCCATGACATTACCAAAATTATCATCACGGAAGTGTCCACTTCCATGACGATAAATCGCGCATCACAGAAGTGCTTTCGTCAAGGGTGACCGACACATGGCATCCACCATAACGGAACACCGTTAAGCTACCGGGTTGGATTTTGGATCCGATAACCCGTTAACAGCCACGACCAATGCCGATTTTCCACGTGTAAAATTCTCATTGGCTGACGGATCCACGTGTCAGCTTTGCGTTGGCACATGTGTCACTCATCCAACGGTCAAGATGGGCCTATGATATGTTGACATGTGGACCGGCCCAAAAGTGGCCCACAAAGTTTAAATGGGCCGGCCCAACCGAAGGCCCATAAGATTTAGCAGACCATAATGGGCCGGCCCAGCTAAAGGCCCACAAAATTTAGTGGACCATAATGGGCCGGCCCAGCTAAAGGCCCACAAGATTTTGCGGACCACAATGGGCCGGCCCAGCTAAAGGCCCACAAGATTCTGCAGACCATAATGGGCCGGCCCAGCTAAAGGCCCAACATTCTCTATCAAATCGGCCCATCAACGGCCTGGTCTAAACTTGTCATCAATGCAGCCCATGGTCACTTCTGGCCCGTTAACAGTCTGCTAAGTAATTGGGCCGAATTACGGCCCGGTGTATTTCCGGCCTGTTAAAGGTCCGGCTTCATTTGGGGCCATTTACAGGCCATCAAAACTTTTGGCCCATAAACGACCGTGAATGATTTGGGTCATATTCGGCCCTGTCTGTCATTCGGCTTGTTAGAGGCCCACTATAGATTTGGGCCACTTTAGGTCTGTTGTCATTTTTGGCCTGTTAACGCCGGACGTAAACCATGGGCCATATGTGGCCCAACGTCATATCGGGCCTATTAACGGCCCATATAAAAATGACGATAATCTAGTCCGACTGAAGTTCTGGCCTGTTAAAGGCCCATGTATTAGGTCGGCGCATTTACGGCCCGTCCGATTTTCGGCCTGTCAAATATCTGCATCGTAAATGGGCCACCATTTCGGCCTGTTAAGTCCAGTGGGTTATTTGGCACAATCAGGGCCCAATCTCACTTTCGATCTATTAAAGGCCCATGTTTTTTATGGGCTCAAGATATTTACACCTGTAAACGGTCTATTTTTTACTGAGGGCTCAAATTATGTTTAGGCCTGTTAAAGGCCCACTATGGGCACAGGCCTACCAGAAAAATTTGAAAGCTTATGCTAATTTAAGCCCAGATATTTTTAGTGGGCTACATGCCAATTTCCGCCCGTAATCGTTTATAGCCCAATTGGAATGGGCTCGACGAATGTTGGCATGTTGGGCTCCGACGAAGCTTTCGGCCGAATACATTACTAAGATAAACCTACACTATACAAAAATAGCATCGTAATTACTGCAGCCTGTGGCAACATCATTAATGTTGTATCACAACAAAAAAAATTCCAATCATACAACAAAAGGCCCGTTGGCATAAAGTTTACAGTCCTTCCAGATAAAAGCACCATCAGATGTATAGAAGCACATATCATTTGACCTGAGTGCTAATGTTTCAGGCTGTAGAATCTGATGGTGCAACACGATCTCCACCTTTTTCCGCCATTGCTCTTCAGCAACAAAGCGAATGTCTAATAGTCTGGTTTCAAAACCATTCATATCTTGACGACATTTCTCAACCACTATTCTTGTTTCCGAAACAACATCCATTAGGGATTGGACTTGTGTCTAGAGCACAGATATATCACTCTGTCTAGCAGGAAGATTTTGTTCAGTAGGCGATTTGGACGAGGTTACCTTGACAACCAACCTAGAATTACGGAGGAAGGTGCTTTTTGCACTATTAGTGGACAGATACTGACGCACTACAACAAGAGGTGACATTGTGCCTGTAGTAGCCTCGTCACCTTTAGGTGGTTGTGGCTGTTCAATCATTTGTTCCATAGCTTCCTGAAAGTTTGAACTTGTAGATTAGTGAACCAGATAAGTTACTAATGAGACAAAAACAAACAAAGTAGGTTAAACGTTTATACATAACTTATTTTGGTGAACTACTGTAATACATTAGCATGTATTGTAGTGCCAACTACATAATAAAATCACTTCCGGAACATATGTCCATGTAGCATGCCTACTGTATTGTCTATTTCCTCACATTCGTTGACATCTAAGGATAAAGAGACATGGTTTAAAGTAGGATGAACATAGTATGACATCATTCATGTCATGGGCAAACAAATATAAAACAAACCGGCTATTTTATCATTGTGTGGGCACGTGAACATAACAACTAGATTACAGATCAAGACCAAAAGAATATCCTTCATCTCTTTTAAACCATGTAAGGTGAAATGATACGTTAAGACAACAGTGTATAAAAGTGAACAGAGTAACTGACATTGGCTGCAAACCAAGTAGTTAAATGAACACATCACAGTACCAATCAGTTCAAGGCAGGAGGAGTAAGGACTTACAACAACGGCTTGAGCTGGTGCACTCATGCCCTTCATCTTGCTGGTGTGGCAATCCTTGAATATTTGCACTGCATTCAGTTCAGGTTCTTTTTGGTCCGCATGGGCTTTCCTCTGTATTTGGAACAAGTCAATATAGATACGATAATATGGCACAAAAAAAAGAAGGAAGTACCAGCTATTTACAAGAGCCTCGCAGTGTGCAATATAGCTACGAGATCCTGTTGTCTGTTGGAATTTCACTTTAGAATGGTTGGTTTTGTTCTTCAAACAGTTAGACTAGAAGAAGATACACTTGTAAGGCACATACATAAATACAAGTTCAATATGTGGCCTGATAAAATACATATAGCCTACCTGATACTTTGGATCAGACCAGTGTTTAACGAGGGATGTCCAGTCTTCATCTGTAATATATTCCACTGGAGATGTTTGAGAGATTTCATTGTTAGCCTTGCCTTCAAAGTGAGATTTTCTAAGGTGGTACCGATACTGTCGCAGAGCAGACTGAAAAACATGAGTGCATGCTTGTTTAGTTGCATCATCTTTCGGATCCAACTTGAACCTCATCTGTTGAAAAAAGAATGTGACTCTTATTAGGAGGAAGCTAGAAAGTATGGGACAAAGCAAGACAATATTACTAATTGCGATGAATAACATTACTTATGGATAAATGGTCAAGGAAGGTGTTAAACTGGGTATTGTCTTTCTCATTCCTGTACTGGATCCACGTTGGGAGGATACGTGCATGACACCTAACGGCAACGACTGCCTCTGATACTAACTTGGCTGACTCTGTAGCATCACATGGCCTTTTTAAACCTGCCTCAAAATGGATCTCCATTCTTCCTCCTTTAGATTTTGTTAATCTGTCAAGCATTATCCCTGATGTCTATTTCCGCTTGCGCCGTGGTGCTAGTTCAACAACGAATATGGAAAGTGTTAGTGTACATCAAACTGTGAGAGTACATATAAAGGAGCATGCAACTGCAACTTGACTCGGTCAGGTACCATCTTGGTGTTGATGCTCATGAGGTTCATCTGATCTTGCCAAGTCTTGTTGTGTCAGCAGTGCTTCGGAAGTAGTGTTAGGTGTGAAGGCAGCTTGGGAACTGGCCAGTTCCAGAGCAAACAAACGAGTAACTGGTTGAGATGCTGGTACAGTTGAAGCGGATGCTGCAGCTGGTGGAGCAGGTGATACTGTGTTTGTAGATTTAGTCGGTGGACTTGGACCTTCTACTGCACTATAAGTACCAGCAGAATCTCGACGGCAGAACCTTTTCCATTTCACCCGACGAGTAACAGCACTCCCTACTATATTATTTTCCTTGCTCTTTTTTGACTTTGCCATGTCAAGTTGTACCCACAACACAAAAGAATAAAATCACTCTTCAGAACTCATTGATGCATGATACAGACAAACAATACTTTGATGTAAGACAATCGTATGAGGATGGAATATGTATGAAAAACAGGACGACATGACATATTCATAGCTACGATGTGCAAACTAAGCAGAAGGACTTTCAAGAAAATAGAAGTAATGCAAGCTAGACACCATATGAAAGATGCAACCAATATTACTCTGCCAAGTTAAAAGTGTCTTGTCATAAGTGGCAATTCAAAAAATTAGAAGCAGCACAACGTAGAAATCAATGCAAGATGCAACCACTATCAAACTGCCATGTTAAAAGCGTCCAATCATGAGTTACTGATGCGGGATACACAACAGCAGTACTTTGATGTAAGAACATGGTATGATAGATAGATGTAGTGTATTCTAGACACAGAAAGCCATGTCATATGCACATGTATAACGTATAAACTCAGCAGGTGCAATTTAATCAAAATAGAAGAAATACAGGCTAGACAACATATGCAACATGAAACCAATTATCACATTTTCAACTTAGAGCAAGCACCTGTGATGGTGGAGTGCGGGAGATGAACTCATCATGTAGACTTGGGACTTCAACTTCATTAGCAGTAGCAGCGGCAAATCTAGAGAGTCTCTGTTTGCGTCGGTGCGGAGTACCACCAACATCCCCTAACTTACTCTTTTCCTTCCTATTTTCTGATATTGCCTTATGAAGTCAAAACCACAAGAAGATGAATAAAATTAGCTCTACATAACTGGTTGATGCATGATACAGACGAACACTACTGTGATGTAAGGCAAGCACATGATAGGAGGATGGAATATATACAAAAAAAGATAGCGTTTCATATTCACACGTACTATAGGAGGATGGAATATGTATGAAAAATCAGTAAGCGGAAGGCATTTCAACAAAATTAGAAGAAATGAAAGCTAGGCACCATATGAACGTGCAACCAATATCACTCTATCAGGTAAAAAGTGTCTCGTCGTAAGTGCCATTTCAAGAAATTAGAAGCAGTACAAGCTAGAAGACAATGCAAGATGCAACCTACATCACGATCCCAAGTTAAATGTGTCTTATGGGTAAGTGATCGTTGCAGGTATAAGTTGTAAGCTACACATATGCAATTCTACATAATCAGAAGCAATACAAACTAGACATCATACGGAAAATGCAACCACGTATAACAGTTCCAAGTAAGAACAAGCACCTGTGATGGTGGAGTAGGGCAGATGTGCTCATCATGTACATGTATGTTCTAGAAACAAGAACACGTGTCATATTCACAGGCATTATGTGTAAAGTAAGCAGACGCAATTCAAGTTGGAAGCAATACAAGCTAGGCATCATACGCAACATGCAACCACATATAATAGTGTCAAGCTAGAGCAAGCACTTGTGATGGTGGAATAGGGGAGATGTGCTCATCATCTACACAGCTACGTTGACTGTCCAGCCTTGTGTTGTCTTGCAAATCTTGTTGGGAGGATGGCGGAGTAGAATCTTTAGAGACCCCCTGTTTGACTTGCTCCGAAGGACCACCATCATCCACTCTCGGACTAATTTCCTTCAGCTGTAATGATTTTGCATTGTGAAGTCAAACCGATAAGAAAAAGGAATAAAATTCGCTCTTCAGAACTCATTCATGCATGATACTGACGAACACTACTCGGATGAAAGGCAAACACATGATGCGAGGATGGAATATGTATGAAAAACAGGATGGTGTGACATATTCATACCTATGATGTGGTAACTAAGCAGAAGGCATTTCAACAAATTAGAAGCACTGCAAGCTAGACACCATATGAAAGATGCAACCAATATCACTCTGCCAAGTTCAAACTGTATGGTGTTTCAACAAATTAGAAGCAGTATATGCTAGAAATCATATCAAGACACAACCAATATCATAGTGGCAACTTAAAGGTGCCTTATCATAAGTGACTGATGCGGGATATGCAAGAATAGCAGTCTGATGTAGAAACAGGAACATATGTCATATTCACAGGCATTATGTGTAAAGTAAGCAGATGCAATTCAATAAAGTTAGAAACAATACAAGCTAGACATCATACGCAACATGCAACCACATATAATAGTGCCAAGTTAGAGCAAGCACCTGTGATGGTGGAGTAGGGGAGATGTGCTCATCATCTACACAGCTACGTTGACTTTCTAGCCTTGCATTGTCTTGCGAATCTTGTTGGGAGGATGGCGGAGTAGAATCTGTAGAGAACCTCCATTTCAGTTGCTCGGAAGGACCACCATCATCCAATGCCTTGCCAATTTCCTTCAGCTTTATTGATTTTGCATTGTGAGGTCACACCGACAAGAAAAAGGAATATCATTTGCTCTTCAGAACTCATTCATGCATGATACTGACGAACACTCCTCTAATGAAAGGCAAAGTCATGATACGAGGATGGAATATGTACGAAAAAATGGACGACTTGACATATTCACACCTATGATGTGGTAACTAAGTAGAAGGCACTTCAACAAATTAGAAACACTGCAAGACACCATATGGAAGGTGCAATCAATATCACTCTGCCAAGTTAAAATTGTCTCGTCATAGGTGGTGTTCATCAAACTAGAAGCAATACATGCTACAAATCATATTCAAGACGCAAACCAATATCACACTGCCAACTTAAAGGTGTCCCATCATAAGTGGTTGATGCAGGATACACAAGAAGAGTAGTTTCATGTAAGAACATGGTGTGATAGACAGATATAGTATGTACCAAAAACAGGAAAGCGTGTCATATTCACATGTATCATGTGTAAGCTAAGCAGATGCAGTTTACACTAATTAGGAGCAATACGAGCTAGACACCATATGCAACATGCAACCAGATATCACACTGCCAAGTTAGAGCAAGCACCTTGGATGGTGGAGTAGGGGAGCGGAGACTTGGACCATGTAATGCACTATCAGTACAAGGAGAATCGGTACAGATGCTCCGTTTACGTTGTTGCAGAGGACCACCATCATCGCCTTCCTTACTCTTTTCCTTCCTCTTTCTTCATTTTGCCTTGTCAAGTCAAACCCACAAGAAAAAGGAATACAATTTGCTCTTCAGAACTTATTGATGCATGATACTAACGAACACTACTTTCATGTAAGGCAGCCGCATGATAGGAGGATGGAATATGTATGAAAAACAGGACGGCGTGACATATTGATATGTATGATGTATAAAGTGTAAACTAAGCACAAGGTGCTTGAACTTGTTAGAATCAATGCAAGCTAGAAACCATATGAAAGATGAAACCAATATCACTCTGCCAAATTAAAAGGGTGCCCTAACAAATGTATTTGACCAAATTAGAAGCAATACATGGCAACATGCTAGAAATAATATGCAATATGCAACGAATAAAGGTGACTCATCGTAAGTGATTGATGCAGGATACAGAAGAGAGGTAGTTTCATGTAAGAACAAGGATACCACATAGATGTAGTGTGTACCAAAAATAGGAAGGCATGTCATATTCACAGGTATAGTGTGTAAACTAAGCAGATGCAATTTACCCTAATTAGAAGCATTACAAGCTAGACACCGTATGTAACATGAAACCACATATCACACTGTGAAGTTGGAGCAAGCACCTGTGATGGTGGTGTAGGGGAAGTGCTGTCTACAGGTATAGAGCAACGTTCAATATCTTCATTTAGGCTTGTTGTTTCTTGAGAATCATGTGGAGAGGATGAAATTGCATTCTTTATAAGAGCATTGCTTCTCATATTAACCCACGCGCGTGACCGTCTCATCATAAGCGATAGACGCAGGATACACAAGAACAGTAGTTTGATGTAAGAACATGGTGTGATAGGCAGATGTAGTATGTACCAAAAACGGGAAGGCATGTCATATTCACATGTATAATGTGTAAGCTAAGGAGATGCAATTTAACAAATTAGGAGCATTGATGAGGGATACACAAGAAAAGTAGTTTGATGTAAGAACATGGTTAATAGAAAGACGTAGTATGTACCAAAAATAGGAAGGCATGTCATATTCACAGGTATAATGTGTTAACTAAGCATATGCAATTTACCCTAATTGGAAGCATTACAAGGTAGACACCATATGCAACATGGTACCACATATCACACTGCCAAGTAAGAGCAAGCACCTGCGATGGTGGTGTGGGGGAATTGTGGTGATCAACTAGAGAGCTACGTTGACTATCTTCATTTAGCCTTGCTGTTTCTTGAGAATCATGTGGGGAGGATGACACTGCACTCTTTAAACGAGTAGGGCGTCTCACAGTAACCCACCCGGGTGACTATCTCATCATAAGTGATTGACGAGGGATACAAAAGAGCATTAGTTTGATGTACGAACATGGTTAATAGACATATGTAGTATGTATCAAAAACAGGAAGGCATGCCATTATCAAAGGTATAATGTGTAAAGTAAGCAGATGCAATTTAACCAAATTGGAAGCAATACAAACTAGACACCATATGCAACATGCAACCACATTTGACAGCGCAAAGTTAAAGCAAGCACCTGGGATGGTTGTGTGTGGCAATTGAGATCATCAACTGCAGAGCTACGTTTACTGTCTCCAACTGCTGACACTGCACCCATTAGAGCGCTGAAACGCTTAGTGCTTATCTTGAAATTACACTGGAGCGACTTCTGTCTTTTCTTTTCTGTATTCATCAACACTGCATCAGATTCTGAAATACCCATGCATAAAAAACAATAGTGTGAGTATGGGTGAAGTGTTTGCACAATTAGTACAGTGTAAAGGTAGCAGATAACAGGTCGGTGAGAAATAAATGATGGGAGACATATGATAGCTCTACAACATGCATGGCACACTCAATTACTACATGATTCTATGAAAGTAACAGTAGACTGAAAGCAAACAGGTCAGTCCATTTTTTCTACACCGTCCGATGTACAAAGAATGGGCAGATCACCTTCATCTACCTCCAGCCTGTCAGTGTTGACGATTTTCCTTGAAACGCCAGCGACCATCGGCCCAGTATTCCTCCCCTGCCTGCGCCCTCCCCTCGACCTCACCGCATCGCCGTGCTTGGCGCCGCCCCCGGCCATCCATTCAAGCCCCGCCGACCTCCAGATCAGGCGCAAGCAGCTCCTGCGCCCCACACCCCTATGATAGACACTGATGCGCCACTTCCTCGGGGAACAGGCGTATTAGGTGCTCCGCGCGCCTAAGCGGGTGCTGCTTCTTTTAATTGCGGTTCGACCGACCCTGAATTGAAATCCAGGCGGGCTACTGACCTCTAGCAAAGGTGAAATAGTAAAAGGGAGGAAACCTTGTGCATTTAGTATCACGAAGAAGATGCAGTAAGAAGCGCTCAACTAGTTTCTTTCGTGGGATGAATACGGTGTGAGCGGAGACGTAAGATTTGCACGAATAAGGGAAGAGGAGTACCTCTTTCTGCTAGCAGTGCTGTGTCCTCCTTCTGTTTTTCCGACGATCTTGTTGTTCGCCGGAAACCAGAAGTTGTGGAGGACGGTGCAGCCTTGGACGAACCCATGGCCAAGTTGTTGAGTGTGGTGCGGTGACCATCTATCGGCGGCGGGGAAGCAGATCCGAGGTGGCGAATGACGGCGTAGTGGGAACAGCTCCGGTGCGGTGGACGGTTGCGATAGTGGAGCCACAGTAGTGAGGCGCAGGACGGCATGGTCGGAGTGGTTCTGGTACGGCGCAGGTCGGCGTCGGTGTCGTGGAGGCAGCTCTGCCTCGGCTCCAGCTGCTAAGTCCCTGAGGGCGTTGCGGTTGCGGTTGCGTTGGATGACGACGTCGGGGTACCGGCTCCGGCGTGATGGAGGAGGGCGGTGGTGGATTGGCCGCTATGGGGTGGAGGACAGAGGACGCTGGGGTTTCGCGGCTGGTGGAGAGGGCGTTTTCGCGCCCACGGAGTATGAATGGGGGAATGGAGGGAGGCGGGGAACTAAGGGGGAACAATGTTTCGGTTTGAGATGCGCTTGTTTGAAATTTTGGGAAAGTTACAAACTTTGCCCCCATCTAAAATTTCGGACGTATTGCGGGTTGGGGGTAGGACAGTCATGTCAGGTGTCCCAAATGTGGGCGGGATAGATTTCGGCCAAGCGGATGGGTGTTTAGGCGCCCATGGTGTATGAATGCTTCTTGGAGGCTGTTGAGACTGGCGTCTTGGTGAAGTTACAAACATACCCCGGTTTAGACCTTTGGACATTGGGCCGATAGGCTACACAGGCCAGAGTGAGGACAGTAATTTCCTACCACCAAAACATTAGTCTCGCGCAGTTTCGGGTGACCATAGGCCTATTTGGCGCTTCGTTCAATATTTGGGAGTAGAAGCATTAGCGTTTTCAGTTCTCTTGAATTGAACTTTCAGGATTTTTCAAACTTCACAAATCTTTACTCTTGAAAATCCTAAAGCACGATTATTTTGGAATGGAGGGGGTACATTTTAATATACATTGTACACGAGTATATATTAAAAAATATGCAACTTACCTCAGTTCATGTTCTAGGTATAATCTCCTTGGTTGCAAAAAAAGTTAGATATGCGTATGAATATATATAGCATGTTCAAACTCACAACAAAGATTGATGCCCCCTTTTACATCTGATTTACAAATGTCATTATCTCGGGTTCAAATAGATGAATGCACTTCCTATGAATTCGGATCTTCGAAACCCCCTTTATGTTGAATTTGACATGTATTTTATTTCATAGCTAGCAATTTGGAATGTATCCATGCAAGTGACAAATGTATAAAGTGCTTCACACTAACAACATGGAGTGCACTAATTAATGTTTACATATGAATTGAAAAAGCATCCATTGCCTATATTTCAAACCGCTCTCACTCTATGGATCGATAATATGAAATAAACACATGCACATGCTAGAATTCAATAGAGTATGGGTGTCTGATAGACCGATTTTCGTCCATACACAAATTTGCAAAATTCATGATCTCATCCAAATATAATAATGCCATTTATATTTTAATTTAATGCGTAGAACCGCCTTTTACACGTAGATGCACTATGCTTCGCCCCATTCTCACAAACGCGTTATCTCTCTCTCTATCTAACGCGTAATCGCACACACTTTATATGCATCAGCATTTCTCTTTCACACATGCTCACAATCTCTCTTAGGGTGTCGGGGTGTCTCACGCACATGCTCTCTATGTTTCTCTCTCTCTCTCTTTCTGACTACTATGTACCACTCTTTTCACTAATCTCAGTTGGAAAACACTATTTCTCTCACATGCATATATACACATGCACAGTCTCTACTAGCCCTATATATGCACATATATGTGCCTACGTGTCTCCCGCACCACATTATCTTTAGGCCTCTCTCACACACATTGCCCCCCCCGACACACCTCTCTAATAGTAGTTGGCAGATATGATTTCATCATATCATTCGGTAGGATATCCCTGGCTGTTAGGCTGGATGGTAATACGAGGCAAAGTTTTACCCTAGTTCGGATCGGACCCTTGCAGTTGAAGAAAGAGCCTACTCCTGGTACTGTATATTAGTGATAGGGGTGTGTACAAAGTACACGTGAATACCAGGCATTGTGTGTGTGTGTGTATACTATCGACGAACTAGCCCCCAAGCTTGTATAACATACTAAGGGCCTAGGGTTACAAATCATATATAGTCGGCTTATCACCAATGGGGATAGAGTCCTCCGCGACTCTGGTAGCTTCGTGTTGTATGCCGAGTCCTCCACATGGGTCTCCGTATAACATGTCTCGGTCCAACCTATATGTGGCGCAGGATGGAACCGACCCATGAGTCTTCATGTTGACCCACCACAACTAGAAATGATGTGCCCACCACACCACACACGCAATCGGCCACTAAGAAAATAAGCATAATACAATAGTACAACGGCATCTAGCTCATGATACGTCTCCATATTTTGTTGATGACACTGACGGACTTTGCATTTGATGCGTGCTCCGTATTTTGTTGACGACACTTACTTTCATTGTATTTGAAGCGAAAGCACGATATGGTCAATGGACTTCAGAATAAGCTCATCACGGTCACCACATACATTTTGTCGTGCTAACCTACATGTGGTTGGATGGTTAGAGGACATTGGTTTCTCGATCCCACCAAGGTTAAAGTCCCGGTGCTCGCATTTATCTTGTGTTAATTTCAGTATTTTCCGGCGATGTACGTTCAGTGGGAGGAGACGTTCCACTCAACTACGAGGCACCTATGGTGACTTCGTAATATCTCAAGATCATATATGCTAGCTCACTCCCTCGAAGGTGCTCATAGGGGTAGGGTTCGCGTGTGTGCGCTTATAGCGGTGAGTGCTTGCGCGTATATATGAGCCCTTGCGTCTGTACCGTGTTAAACAAATACATGTCATGATTATACTGTCACTGGCTCACCTGTACAACTCTGTATTTTGTTGATGACACAATCAATTGACCAGTCAAACGACACAACTAGTGTTGCACCATCGGGGCGCATAACCATGGGGCCCACCTGTCATCCCGTATATGAAAGAAAGAAATGGTAGTTTGAGTCTGTACTGTGTTAATAAAATAGGAGTATATTTTTGGGTGATCATACGGTCACTGGCTCACCATACAGCTCCATAATTTGTTGATAACATGATCAATTGACCAGTCAAACGATCCACATTCAGCAGCGCACATTACCATAGGGCCCACCCGTCAGTGCATATATGAAGGACAGAAATGGTAATAAACTAGTGGTCAGTGGGTATTCGAAGTCGTGAGACCTCTGGTTGGCAGTCACTGGCGGTTGGGGGGGCGTTCATTGGGCGGCGGGGTGGGGATTGAGGGAGTCCTGGATAAGGGGGTATCCGGACAGCCGGACTGTATACATCATCCAGACTATCGAAGCATGAAGATACAAGACTCAAGACTTCGGCCCGTGTCCGGATGGGATTCTCCTTTGCGTGGAAGACAAGCTTGGTGATCGGGATATTAGATTTCCTTCCTTGTAACCGACTCCATGTAAACCCTAGCCCTCTCCGGTGTCTATATAATCCGGAGAGGATGGTCCTTAGAAGGCTGATCACAATTACAATCATACCAACATAGGCTAGCTCTTAGGGTTTAGCCTCTACGATATCTTGGTAGATCTACTCTTGTATTACTCATATCTTCAATATTAATCAAGCAGGAAGTAGGGTTTTACCTCCATCGAGAGGGCCCGAACCTGGGTAAACATTGTGTCCCTTGTTTCCTGTTACCATCAGCCTAAGACGCACAGATCGGAACCCCCTACCCGAGATCCGCCGGTTTTGACACCGACATTTGTGCTTTCATTGAGAGTTCCTCTGTGCTGTCGCTTCAAGGCTTGATGGCATCTTCAATCGTCAATGACACGGTCTAGGGTGAGACTTTTCTCCCCGGACAGATCTTTGTGTTTGGCGGCTTCGTGCTGCGGGCCAATTCGCTTGGCCATATGGAGCAGATCGACAGCTACGCCCCTGGCCACCAGATTAGGTTTGGAAACTTGAACTACACGGCGGATATTCGCAGAGACTTGATCTTTGATGGATTCGGCCCTGTGCCGGGAGCGCCGGACAGTCACGAAGGGCACGTCCTAGACCTGCTAGCAGACAATGCTCGGAACGTCATCCCTGCAATAGCCCCGGATCTAAATCCAGAAAAAGTTGCGTTGCCCAAGGACGGAGGGGTAGACCCGCCCCGCAGGCCGCATACTCATCAGCATTGGAGCCGAACACAGGTCTCACCTCTGTGGAGACCTGTAATCCCGAACCCCTAGACTCGTATCCGGTCATTGGTTCCGGTCCGCGCACCCTCGAGCCAGCCGAGCCAGGTTGGGCTCCGGTAATGGAGTTTACCGCTGCGGACATCTTTCAACACTCGCCCTTTGGTGATGTGCTGAACTCATTGAAGTCTCTCTCTCTGTCAGGAGACTCTGGGCCGAACTATGTCCGGCTTGAGTGGGAAGCAAGCGACAAAGGAATTCGCTGCCCACCCACCACCCACTTGATTGCCACGATCGATGATTTAACCAACGATCCTGACTTCAACTCCGAAGACATCGACGGTATGGACGAAGATGCAGGAGAAGCTCCAGAATCTCTGGGGCACGGGATCACTACCTTGTCATATGATATATACATGGTGGATACGCCCAAGAAGGACGACAACGATAAACCGGATGATAAAACACCCGGAAAAAAGCCAAAACGGCAGCGTAGACGCTGCTCAAAGTCCAACAATAGTGAAAACTGCAACAAGAGCACAAGAAGGGCTGACATACCAGAAGGCAGTAATGACCACACAGACCCAGCGATGGAGCAGGATGAGCCAGGTCACGCCAAACCAAGTTCGGAGCAAATACCCGATCATGATGATCCTGAGGGACGAGCTCACGAAACCGCCCCAGAACAGGAACGCAGTCCGGACGATGATGCATTCATCATCCCAGACGAACAAGTGGAACGAGATAACCTCCACCGAAAGCTTCTGGCCACAGCAAGAAATCTAAAGAAGCAGAAACAACGGCTTAAGGCCGCACAGGAAAAGCTTAGTCGCAGATGGAATAAAGCGCTAGATACTGAAGAAAGATACGGCGACGATCGCCATACCAAAAGCTACCCAAAGCGCAAGCTATTGCCAGAATTCAACGACGAGGCCGTTCCACCAAAGAATAATACAACCAGGAGACCAGACATACCACGTCACAACCACAACAGAGCGGCTACTGATGCCGCACACGATCCACGTGAGAAGCCGGATAAGAAGGCCGGCGCACCCAGGTCCATCTACGGATCTAAAGGACACACCCCGGCGAGGGACTATGGTCACCCAAACGCTAATACAAGCCAAATACCAGTTCGGAATAAACTCCGGACACAACAATAGCCGACTACATGCCACGACGCGCCCAGATACAGAGGGTCTGCACACCCCCTATGCTTCACCAAAGAAGTACTGGACCATGAATTCCCACAAGGTTTCAAACCTGCGAACATAGAGGCATATGACGGAACGACAGACCTAGGGGTCTGGATCGAGGATTTTATCCTGCATATTCACATGGCTCATGGGGATGATCTCCATGCCATCAAATACCTTCCCCTCAAGCTGAAGGGACCAGCTCGACACTGGTTAAAAAGCCTCCCCGAAAACTCAATTGGGAGTTGGGAGGAAGTAGAAGACGCTTTCAGGGCCAATTTTCAAGGGACTTATGTCCGGCCTCTGGATGCAGATGACCTAAGTCACATAATCCAATAGCCCGGAGAGTCCGCTCGCAAGCTTTGGAACAGATTCCTCACTAAGAAGAATCAAATTGTCGACTGTCCGGACGCCGAAGCCTTAGCGGCATTCAAACACAGCATCCGCGACGAATGGCTCGCCAGACACCTCGGCCAAGAAAAGCCAAGGACAATGGCAGTGTTAACAAGCCTTATGACCCGCTTTTGCGTGGGTGAAGATAGCTGGCTAGCCCGTAAAGGCACCAGCGACCCTAGCATGTCCGAAATAAGGGATGGCAACGGGAAGCCTCGGCATAATAAACACAAACGCCAAAGCAAGGAAGGGAGCCCAGATAACATAACGGTCAATGCCGGATTTAGGGGCTCTCAGCAAAAGAAGCCATTTAAAGGCAGTAATGAGGGACTGTCCGGTCTGAACAGAGTCCTGGACAGACTATGCCAAATTCATGGCACCCCGGAAAAACCGGCAAACCACACCCATAGAGAGTGCTGGGTCTTCAAGCAGGCCGGCAAACTAAATGCCGAGCACAAAGGGAGGGAAACACCAAGTGAAGACAAGGACGAACCTCGCCAGCCGAACACAGGGGGACAGAAAAAAATTCCCGCCAGAGGTTAAAACAGTAAACATGATCCACGCGACTAACAAATTCACGAGAAGGCAAGGATGCGCGCTCAAAGACGCGCACGATGTAGAGCCTATCGTACCCACATCTGACTACTTGATATCTCGTCCGATCACTTTCGATCACACGGACGGTTGAACTAGTATTCGGCGCGAAGGATCATAGGCCTTGGTGCTCGACCCAATAATCGACGTATACCGTCTCACCCGTGTCCTCATGGACGGCGGCAGTAGTCTCAATTTAATATATGAGGACACTGTCCGCAGGATGGGGATAAACCTATCCAGAATTAGCCGAAGCAACACCGCCTTTGAAGGGGTGATACCAGGCATTGAAGCCTACGGCAGGGGCTCCGTCATACTAAGGGTAACATTTGGCCCCCCAGGCAACTCTAGAAGTGAGGAACTACTCTTCATCGTTGCACCCTTCCAAAGCGGCTATCATGCACTGCTCGGAAGACCGGCCTTCGCCCGCTTCAATGCATTGCGGCATTATGGATACCTTACACTCAAGATGCCGGTCCACGTGGCATCAGCATAGTTAGCGGAATCACAGAGCGCTCTTCACGCGCAGAGGAACACGCGACGGCCCTGGCGGCCGGACTCTAAGCAGCCTCGAATACCATAAAACATGGCTGGTCATTAAGACCACAGACACGGTTAGACGAGTCCGGTAGCCCAGATAAAATTCAACCGGACACCGTATATGTAATCCCATAGCGGAAACCAGGGGCTATAAACATTTAATGTAGCCCCAAAGCTTGGCCCAAACTTATTGGCAGGCCATCATCTTACACTTTTACTATCTACCGCATATTTACGTTGTATTCTCCTATGAGTTTTACTTTTTTTCACAGACAACGTTCACGTGATACCCTTCCAGGATATGGCACAACGGAGACAAAGGCGTAGACGTGCAGCAGGGCCCCGTTCAACGGGTTTCTTTTTATATTAAGCCCCCGTGTAAACCTTTTCTATTGCCTCTTGGTGTTTAAACCATCCCATGGGCTCCATACCCACAGAGGACACTGTCGTTATTGGCATTTTGCCACGATAGGTCACTGCACGTACCTGGAAACACAGTGTTCATATTGAATGGGCATTCTTGAGTCCATCTCCTGTTATAAAGTCCAAACACCTTCGGGAGTGTTCGGCGTCATGAGTTTGGCCTTATATGCATCAGCTCCGAATCATGTCTTGGGTCAAATGTTGGGTTTGCCCGGCTCCTGGGTTTGCCGCCTCACGTTCCATTATTATCGACTAAGGCAGGCCAAAGGAGAACTACTGCGATTGTGCCCTGGTTATTCCGGATGAGCGCCTCAGTAGAGAAAGCCAAAAACTGACCGTCATGATACAACGAGAGACTGTTCAACCACTCGAAGACTCACCGGAATCTCTAGGATTCCTCTGCATTAACAAAGGGCCATTTACTGGCCATGTACACACGCGCCCATATTCGGATGCCCGCGAAGATACCAGGGGCTACATAGTAGCCCCACCATTATATCCCCACGGCTAAGCGAAAGTGTTAAAGCTATATAGTCCGGTTGCCTAGTTCGATGTGCGATCACCTCCTTAATGGACCAAGACATTGGATCAAGTGTGATTAAGCATATTCTTCGCGAACACCCCCGCATTGTATGTGTGGGGGCTGAAACCAACGACTGCTATCTTTCAGACTACTTATACATATAAGAATAGCCGCACAGGGGACACAATCATATTTTCGGGCAAAGAATATAAGTATAGCCTCATAATCAAAATAAACATTGTTTTTACAATAATTCTACTTATTACTCAAACAAAATATTCTTCGAGCACTGTGCCTCTATTAGGCGAGCACCCTCTGTGACCTGCGCCAAGTAGTGCTCGGCCGGATACTGGCCTCCCGCCGGATCCTAGGTCGCTACAATGGTGGCCTCCATATCCGTCCAATAGGATTTAGCGCAGGCAAGAGACATCCGCGCATCCTCTATGCACGCCGACCTCCTCATGGCGTCGATCCGAGTCACGACCCCATGGAATTGTTGCACCAAACCAAAATAACTGTCCGGCTTGGGCCCATTCGGCCAAAGATGGTCTATTACAGACTGCATAGCCAGCCCGGACAGCCTATGAAGCTCCGCCATAGCAGCCACCTTCTCATTCAACGGGAGCGAGCGGTTGGGAGCATTGAACTGTGACCAAAAAAGCTTCTCCACTTCCTTATCACCTTGATCCTCGAAGAACTTGGCAGCGTCAGCTGTACTTTTTGTCAAGTCCGCATATGCGTCTACAGGACTCCAACACCCAGCTAGGGGCGCATACTTTGGATCCAAAAACTTGGTCCGCAGTAGGTAGGAGCCCCCGGCGACGATTTTGTCGGCCTGTTGGAGCTCCTTCCGCATACCCTGGATCTCGGTCCGCATCTCCTTGGCGGCATTAAGCGCCTTGTCTAGCTCGTCCAAACTAGCCTTACTCTCCTTTTCAAGGAGCACATACCGGTCGGCGGCATTTTTCAACTCTTCAGCCATCTCGGCTATCTTCTCCTCGCTTCGGCGATGAGAAGCCTGTTCGGCTCTCAACTCCTCGGCCGCCTTTAGGGCCGCCGCATTGCTAGCCCGAGCTTTTTCCTTGGCTTGAGCGAGCTCGGCCCTTAGGGCCTCCATGACAGCAGCACCATCAGCAGTGCATACACAGGGCATTAACATCATGCCATTCTCGCATTTTATTATACAATATAATAAGGGAAGCAGAGTACATACCCTGGGATTCTTCCAGCCGTCTGTTCACCAGCGTGATATCAGCATCAATAGATCCGATCTGCCTTCTTAGTTCGGAACTTCAACAAACTGGTCGGCTGTCGGATCCTTGTATACCTGCACATATATACAGTGCAGTCATTATTGATTGATCCCCCGTTTGCCGCCTATGGCGGGCAACTAGAGTCTCAGGGGCTACTATCCATAGGGAGCACACCTAGCGCGTGCCTCTTAACAAAAAATAGTGCATTTTTCCACCGCATACCTCGAAGCCTTTGAGTAGGCTTGTGAATGCCTCATTCAAACCGCTGGTAGCGGACGAAATCTTCGTGAGCACCGTGCTCATTAAAGAGCGGTGCTCCTCTGAAAGAACGGCTTGCTCCGAAAAGCCTGTCAGTATGTCCGACCGGACATCGAACTGAGCTGGACCCTTCCCTTCTCCCCCGTGGGAGCGAAATGCTCCGGGCTCAGGGTGACTGACGTGTTCGCTTCCGGCTTCGGCAGATCCGGACTTCTCCATGATGACACCTCTGTGTCGCCCACTTCATGAAGCGGAGAGGTGGGCGGAGTCCTACTCTCCATCATCTCCGGACGAAGGTCCCCCGAAGACGAACTCTGTTGAGAGGATGTCAGGACCCCAACTCGATGTCACATCGATCTAGCCGGTAACACCTCATATCACTTTGCGGCCTCACGCACGGTATCCCCACGGGTGTCGCCTTACCTTTGCCCGGGACCGTTTGCGCCTTTTGGCTCACGTATATGATAGTGTCGCTAGCATCCATATGATAAGGAGCCCGGGCTGACATGACTAGTCGTAAACCCAAAGTGGCACAGACTTACAGGGACAGGCATCCATGACCCAGCTTCGAACGTGTCGGTCATCAGCAAGTGGGTCCGGGCTGTAGCACTGGGCTAGCAGGACTCCGGTAAACCGGGCTGTAGCGGGCTAACAGGACTCCGGTACTCGAAGCGTGACATTTCCCCGAAGGGACAGACACCGGAACGAAGAAGGACACATGCCGGCCAGCCTAAGTGTTCCAGAGCAGTAGCAAGCTACCATGGCTCAGCGGTAACACTAGGAGACATTTCCCGGTAAGAGAGGCTACTAAAGATAAACAACTAGATAGTCAGATCCCACACATACCAAGCATTTCAATCATACACACAATATGCTTGATATGTGCAAATACAACGAAGCATCACAACATGACTCTACGACACAAGTACTTTATTTAAGGCTCAGGGAGCCATACATAACATACACAAAGGTACGGGTCTCACGACCCAACATACAAGTCATACAGTCAAACAAACCAGCAGCGGAAGTAACTTGTCTGAGTACAGACAACTAGTAAAATAAAAGAGGCTTGGAAAGCCTAGCTATACTACGTGGCCCTTCACAAGCTCAGGGTCACCACCTGGGTCTTTAGCCTACTCGTTGATGTCAACGTCTACATAGAACCCATCAGAAGGGGTTGCAGCATCTTCTGTAAAATGTAGATTATAGCAACATGAGTACAAAGGTACTCAGCAAGACTTACATCAGATCCTACATATATGCATATTATGAAGAAGGGTTGGTGGAGTTATTGCAGCAAGCCAGCTTTGACTCTTGGCTAGACTATCCTACGATACTCCAACTTGAAATGGTTTTGCGCACTCGAGTCCACTACTCACCACTTCAATACACTACCGAGGATCCGCCTCCGTCTTCCTACGGAAGAGCCATCGTCGGCACTCACACTTATCTTGAGGCTTTTAGCAGTTTCCATTTACTTGTCTATGAACTGTATAGGCAACCAAGTAGTCCTTTACCGCGGACGCGGCTATTCGAATAGATCATGATAACCCTGCAGGGGTGTACTTCTTCATACATGTTTCCACCACTTAGCGTCTGCACACGATATGTGCTCGGCAGACTTCAAGCGAAAGCCGACGTGGGTGTAGACCACGACCTACCTAAAAACTTAAGCCTCTAGTCCAGGTTTATCGCCTATTCAGGTTCCATCCGCAGGGAGTCCGGCCGAGGTTTCCCATACGGCCCCGAACAATGTGAACAGGGTTCCCGAGATACCTAACGGGTATTCGGTACACCGTGCCACGTACCTACCGCATCACAGCCCACCCCTACGGTCAGCGCTGTCCACGGCCTCCAGTAGGCTACAAACACCAGAAACTACTTGCAACTCCTGGACAGAGAGCTAGGGTGAATAAGAAGTCGAGCGGGGTCATATTTCAGGGCCCAATGCATGGTAGTAGCTGTATCTTAAATCACACATACAGATCTCAGTGCTTAAGGTCGGCTTCAATGAAACAACCCACCATGTACTCCTACATGGCCTCTCATCGATACCTTTACCAAATCGTGTTCACCACACCACTCTCATTACCGACATAATCATTTCACTCTAGCCCATCACCCAGATGAATCAGACCTGACACGACTCTAAGCATAGCAGGCATAGCAAGGTAGGAACAACACATACATATGGCTCAATCAACTCCTACACATGCTAGTGGGTTTCATCTAGTTACTGTGGCAATGACAGGTCATGCAGAGGAAATGGGTTCAACTACCGTAGCACACAGCAGTTTGAAACGCGTTGTCTTAATGCAGTAAAAGAGAGCAGGAGCGAGAACATGGGATTGTATCGATATGATCAAATGGTTGGTTGCTTGCCTGATGGTTCGATGCACTGATACGGTTCTTCGTTAGGGTAATCATGGTACTCCTCGGAGGCAGAACCTGTCGCAAAGGACACCGATACACAACCATCACCAAACAATGTGCAACAATATGATGCATGCATGAAACATGGCAATATGAGTGTGTTGGGCTAATGCAACTAAAACCAGAAGGGTTTGAACAAATTTGAATCAAGGATTCAAATTTCAAATTCAAATATGGCCTTTTAAAGTGCTTTTCCTTGTTCTGCTTGAAACATCAATTTAACTTGTTTGATCATGCATGAAAATAGTACAGATGGATAGATTGGATTTTTCTGATCATTTTTCATATATAATTTGTCCAATTTGGAGTTACAGAATAAAAGTTATGAATTTTTGAAGTTTAAATAATATTCTGGAATTTCCTGATTTAATTTAAATCCAGAAATATAATTATTGCGCCAGCATGACGTCAGCATGACGTCAGTGGTCAACTGCGGCTGGCTGGAGTCAAACCTGACGTGTGGGGCCCACACGTCAGTGACAGGGGGGTTAAACAGGGTTAAATTAATCCTAATTACTAATTAGTGGCGCCGGGGCCCACTAGTCAGTGTCAGGGGGTTAACTAACAGTGGTTAGCGCTAATCCTAATTAGCTACAGGGCTGGGCCCACCTGTCAGGGACTCAGTGGGGGTTCCTGCCGTGGTCAAAGTGGGTCAAACCCACCGGCGACGTGACGCCGGCGAGGCCCGAGACGGCGGCGCGATGCGGGATCGCGCTACAGGGCACGGGCGAGGCCGTTCTTGGGCTCGTTGGAGAGCTCTTGCTCCCGCGCGTCGAACGGTGGTGGTGGCTGGGCCTGGGGTGGCCGAAGTCGACGGCGGCGAGCTCGGCTGCGGCCGCCGGGGTTCGTTCGTGCACGGAAACGGGGTTGGAGCTCGAAGGCGAGCTAGGCGAGGCGCTAGGGATGCTCTACGGAGCCTTACGAACTCATTGGACTCGCCGGGGTGACCAAATGGTCACCGGAGCTGCGTCGACGGCGAGCTCGGCGACGGCGGAGGTTCGGCCGTGGTGGGGAGGAGGCTGCGGTGAGGGAACGAGGGGGAGAAGAGGGGGAAACGGTGGCGTAGCTCACCGCGGTTGCAGTGAGCGTCGAAGCGGGCTCGGGGACGCGCTGGAGACGGCGAATCGACGGCGACGGTGGTCGGAGTCCGAGGAGGGGAACGGCGACGTGGCGGCGATGCAGGGCTTCCAGAGGCCTGTGGAGCGGTGGGGAGGACGAGGGGGTTGTGGCGGAGCTTCTGAGCTAGTCGGGGGAGCGAGGGGTGGCCGGAGACGGCTGCTAAGGCGAACGGCGGCGACGGTGGTGTCGGCCGTGAGAGAGAGAGCGAGGGAGAGGAGGAAAGAGCCGAGGGCGAGTGAGAGAGAGCAGGGGGGGAAGGCGTGGCGTCGTCCAGGGCATCGAGGCGAGGAGGGGAGGGCAGGCAGGCAGGGAGAGAGGTGGCGTGGCGCGGTGGCGCGCGCGCGCGCCGGCCACACTCCCCTCCCTCTGTCGGGACGAAGACGACAGAGGAGGGAGACGGCTGGGCCGCCTGCTGGCTGGGCCGGCCAGCTGGATGGGCTGCATAGTGGAGGAGCCCAGGTAAGCTTCTCCCTTTTATTTTTTTTCTGTTTTCTAATTTCTGACATTTGTTCTGATTTAAATAATATATTAAATCATTTATTTAACTTATGCCAAATTTTTCAGAGGCTAGATATATTATTCCAGAGCTCCTTTATAATTGGCATAATATTTGGACATATAATAATATATATAGAAATATATTTCCAAAGCAAATATTTATGCATTAATTCCAAATGCCCAAAATAAATGTCCATGAGCCACTAAGAATATTGGTTTGATTTTTATCTCTGTCCAATATTTTCAGAGATCAACATGAGCATTTTCTTGGACCCTTTTGGAGAAATTTTTATTTGGGTCATTTTCAAAATGATTCTGAGGGTTTCACAGATCCCCATTTCAAGTTTCTGATGAAAGAGTAAACATGATGCAACACTCTAATGCATGACTAGCTAGGGTGTGACAACTCACCCCCACTCAAAAGAATCTCGTCCCGAGATTTGGGTTCCTCCGGGAAGAAGGCGGGGTACTCAAGTCGAAGACGATCCTCCCTTTCCCAAGTTGCTTCATCCTCAGAATGGTGCGACCATTGTACTTTGAGAAACTTGATGTTATGACGTCGAGTGGTACGCTCGGCCTGATCGAGGATACGAATGGGGTACTCTCGATATGTAAGATTATCTTGGAGATCAAGCGTTTCGTGGTCCACTTCACGGATAGGATCCGAGAAGCAACGCCTGAGTTGAGAAACGTGGAAGACATCGTGGACTCTGGAGAGGTGCGGAGGTAGTTCCAACTGGTAGGCAACTTCTCCTCGTTTGGCGAGAATGCGAAAAGGTCCAATGTAACGAGGAGCCAATTTGCCTTTGATACCGAAACGATGGGTTCCCTTCAGAGGGGTGACCCGAAGATAAGCCTTCTCGTCAATCTCGAAAGTCATAGCCTTATGTTTTCGGTCATATTGACTCTTTTGACGAGATTGGGCTGTTTTCAACTTTTCACGAACGATGCGAACTTGTTCTTCTGCTTCCTGAATCATATCCGGGCCAAAGAATTGTCTTTCCCCGGTCTCTGACCAGTTAAGGGGTGTTCGACACCGTCGTCCATAAAGAACTTCAAAAGGGGATTTACCCAAGCTAGATTGATAGCTGTTGTTGTAAGCGAATTCAGCAAATGGAAGGCACTTCTCCCAGTCCATTCCGAATGAGATAACAGAGGCTCGAAGCATGTCTTCTAGAATTTGGTTGACGCGTTCCACTTGACCACTTGACTGAGGGTGGAAAGCGGTGCTAAAGGAGAGACGGGTTCCCATAGCATTCTGGAAACTTTCCCAAAATTGAGAGGTGAAAAGACTTCCTAGATCCGAGTTAATTTCCAAAGGAACACCATGGAGAGACACTATTCGGGAGATGTATAAGTCTGCCAGCTGACTAGCGGTTATACTCTCACGAACAGGTAAGAAATGGGCTACTTTGGAAAGACGATCGACCACGACGAAAATAGCATTATTCCCTCTCTTGGTCCTGGGAAAAACCGGTAATGAAATCCATACCAATTTTATCCCATTTCCATTCAGGAATAGCTAAGGGTTGAAGGGTGCCAGCAGGCCGTTGATGCTCTGCTTTTACACGACGACAGACGTCGCAATTTGCAATATACTGAGCAATCTCTCTCTTCATCCTAGTCCACCAGAACCTCTGGCGTAGGTCCTGATACATCTTAGTACTACCGGGATGAATGGTGAGAGGAGATTCATGAGCCTCCTTAAGGATCAACTGCCGTAGATGCTGGTTCTTGGGAACCACTAGACGGTTCTCAAAGTACACAACACCATGATCATTTGTGGAGAAACAACTAGCACCTCCGCTAGCAATGTTCTCTTTGATTTTAGATATTCCCTTATCTCGCTTTTGGGCAGCAATGATTTGATCCGTAAGAGTAGGTTTTGCTACCAAGGTGGAAAGAAAACCTTGAGGAACAATGTGAAGGTTAAGCTTCCGAAATTCCTCATGGAGAAGCGGTTGACTTTGTTGTAACATCAGGTTGTTACAATAAGATTTACGACTTAGCGCATCAGCCATGACGTTGGCTTTTCCTGGGGTGTAAGTTATTCCTAAGTCGAAATCTGTGATCAACTCGACCCAACGTCTTTGCCTGAGATTCAAATCCGGTTGGGTGAAGATGTACTTCAAACTTTGGTGATCAGTGAATATTTCGCAACGATTACCGAGGAGGTAATGTCGCCAGGTTTTAAGTGCATGGACTACAGCTGCAAGCTCTAGATCATGAGTAGGATAATTCTCCTCATGTGGGTGCAATTGCCGTGAAGCGTAGGCAATTACGTGTCGATCTTGCATGAGAATGCAACCTAGTCCTTGTCGCGAGGCGTCGCAGTAGATAACAAAGTCCTTGGAGAAGTCTGGCGGTACCAGTACGGGAGCAGAGGTCAGGCGTCTTTTCAGTTCCTGAAAGCTGTGCTCACATTGTGGAGTCCACTCGAACTTCTTATCTTTCTTGAGGAGTTCGGTTAGAGGTTTAGCAACCTTGGAGAAGTTCTCGACAAAGCAACGACAATAGCTCGCTAAGCCTAGAAAACTCCGAACTTGCTTGACCGATTCAGGTGGAGTCCAATTAAGGACGGCTTGAACTCGCTCAGGGTTAACAGCAATACCTTTACCAGATATTACATGACCCAGATAGGTCACTTCTGACAACCAGAATTCACATTTAGAAAATTTGGCATAAAGGCGATGCTCTCGAAGTTTCTTCAACACTAGCCTTAGATGTTCGGCATGTTCTTCCTCGTTCTTGGAGTAGATGAGTATATCATCGAGGTAAACCACGACGAATTTATCCAAATACTCCATGAAGATTGAGTTCATTAACCGAGAGAAGGTGGCTGGAGCGTTGGTTAAACCGAAGGACATGACGGTGTACTCGTATTGGCCATAACGAGTAACAAAGGCCGTTTTAGGAATGTCCCCGTTTCTGATCTTGATTTGATGGTAGCCCAATCTCAAATCCATCTTGGAGAAGATTGAGGATCCAGTGAGCTGATCATACAGGTCGTTGATCCTGGGAAGCGGATATTTGTTCTTGATTGTGACCAAATTGACAGGTCGGTAATCTACAACCATCCGGTCCGTACCATCCTTCTTCTTGACGAAGAGAACGGGGCAAGCCCACGGAGATGAACTAGGTCGGATGAAACCCTTTTTCAAGGACTCATCGAGTTGTTTCTTAAGCTCGGCTAGTTCTAGGGGTGCCATCTTATAAGGTCTTCTAGCAATCGGAACGGTTCCTGGAACGAGGTCTATTACGAACTCAACATCCCTGTCAGGTGGAACACCTGGCAATTCCTCTGGGAAGACATCCGGGAAGTCACGGACTACCGGCACGTCCTCAAGGTCTGGCAAAGGGCTGGCGTTAAGAGAATATAATTGTCGCTTGGCTATTCGGGTCAAGACATTGACTATCTTCCCCGAAGGATGGGTGAGTTGAACAGTCCTAGAGAAGCAATCAATTTTGGCTTGATGAGCTGACATCCAGTCCATACCCAGAATGATATTAATATCTGAAGATTTAAGGGCTATCAAAGACGCGAGGAAAACAAGTCTGTCGACTTGGATTTCATTTCCATGGCTTACTCTAGAATTTTGCCACTTGGATCCCGGAGTTTGAATTACCATAGAGGTTGGCATATCACCGAATGCGACGTTATGCAAGCGAGCATAGTCTTCAGATATAAAAGAATGAGAGGCTCCTGTATCGAAAAGAACAAATGCCGGGTGGCAATTAACAAGAAGCGTACCGAGAACGACGTTGGGATCCCCTTGAGCTTCTTCGGCAGAGATACAGTTGACATGGCCACGTGAAGCGGTGACCGGCTTGGCGTGGAATATTTTTCCTGTCGGCTTGCCACGGCCAACAGCTTTAGCAGACTGGTTGGGGTTGGTCTGGGGACACTCACGCATATAGTGACCAGATTCCCCACACTTGAAACAGGTCACGGAACTGGTACGTGGAGAAGCATTGTTAGTTGGACCCCCATAGGGCTTGGCCGGTGCAGACTGTTGAACAGGGCGAGGCGCCTGGAAAGATGGCCTCGGTGTGAACCTGGGTGGCAGGGCGGTGTTGGGTACCCACACGCGGCGCTTCTGAGGACCAGCACCGGATGAGGAACCCATGTCACGGCCATGCTTGCGTGTTGCGTCATAGTCAGTCTGACCAGTTTCAGCACTGATGGCTTTGTTGACAAGTTTCTAAAAAGATGTGCACTCATGCAGACGGAGGTCGCGGCGAAGCTCAGGACTAAGGCCCTTACGGAACCTTGCTTGCTTCTTGGCGTCGGTAGAAACTTCCTCGGTTGCATATCATGCGAGATTACCAAACTCCCTGCTGTAAACATCCACAGAAAGTCGGCCTTGGGTGAAACTGCAAAATTCTTCACGTTTACGATCCATGAGACCCTCCGGAATGTGATGTTCACGGAAAGCCTCGCTGAATTCAGCCCAAGTAGTGACATGGCCCGCTGGGCGCATAGCTCCATAATTTTCCCACCATAGACTGGCGGGGCCTTCAAGATGATATGCAGCAAAGGTGACCTTGTCAGCCTCCGCTACCAGCGCGGAACGCAGTTTGTGAGAGATACTGCGAAGCCAGTCATCAGCGTCGAGAGGCTCGACGGAGTGGTGGAACGTGGGTGGATGTAATTTGATAAAATCACTGAGTGACACCACGTTAGTCCTCTGATGGTGTGCTGTGTTCTGTTCAATACGCTCCAACAAACGGTTGGTCTCCCGCTTGTTTCTCTCAGCTTCCATCATAACCTCGGCTAGGGAAGGAGGATGAGGCAAATTTTCATTCCTGCCTTCACTGCCTTCGGCCTGCTCTTGAGAAGCAGGGTTAGCGCGCGTGTTGACCATCCTAGGTAAACAAGACAATGATTTAGTCAGAATGATAAAATTCCGACATAGGATACAGAATGTAAGGAATAACTCGAAATGCAAGATGATCATCCGTATGACATGGTAGATACAGAAACTGCTTCCTTTATTCCATCGTCATACACACCATACAGGGTTTAGTACAAGACCAAACAAAGTACTATTACGGTGAGAAAAGGATTACATCTCATCGGAGGCATCCCAAGCTCCTATACATTATTTTTCTACACCTCCGGAAAGAGTACAAACTAGGTCATATCCCACGAGTCACGCGGGACGATAGACGACACAGCTAGTGCGAACTAGTGATACTACCACTAACTCAGACCGATCCGTAGTAGTCCTCGTAGAAGTCACCTCCATAGCCTGGAAGCTCAACATGATCATCCGGAAATAGACGATCTCGCGGAGCTTGTGGACCATAGGGGCTAGGATGAGGTCTTGGACCAACAGACGGTGGCCTGCGGGGACCGCGAGGTGGGGTGATGCCTCCTACATCACGCCAACCCATCACGTCTGGCAGAGCAGATCTCACAGGATAGAGATCGCGCATATCTGAATATCCAGCTTGCACCGCCGGTGCAAACCGAGTCAATGTGGCCCAGTGGTCAGCACGGGTATTGAAGAGCTCTAACCTCAAGGCCCGATTTTCACGGTCCTTATCCTCGAGCATCTCAGCAGTGGTGCGAGTCCGTGAATCCTCCTGAGTGGGGTCAGCATAGATAGCCTGGAGATACCCTTGTGCTCCCGGAAGTGATCCTGGCATATACCCGAAATCAGAGTCCCGAAATAGACCAGATCTGACTCGCATGATGGTCATCATAGAGTAAGCGGCGTCCTGCACAGCCATCTCAATAGTAACCCCGAGTCCATAGGAGCAGTGAAGGGGCTCGGTGGATCCAGGATAAGATGGAAATATCCTGACAGTGCAGAGATACTGGCTTTGATTAAAGTCTCGGAATTGCTCTTCGACCGTGTACTCAGGATACCAGCGGTATCCAGCCTCAGTCATTACCCTGACCAACTTGGCAGTATGGCCGGGTACATCTAGGCATCGAGTCAGGCGAACCACTTGATTGAGGTCGCGAGTGGCCATCTGAAAGCACAATCATAATGCAAAGGCATTAGAATTTCTAGCAAAATTTCGGCAGCATAACAGCTGTAAATGCTCAAGAAGGATTTTGAGACATTTGACAAAGGATTTCATACACACTCAACATCATCATATCAAATTCTGAGTCCATCCTAGCAACATAATATGGTAGAAGAACTGAACTAGGCTTGTAACCATCAAACTTATAAGGTACTACTGATTAGTAACACGTGATCCTGATAGAGAGAATAGATCCTAATTCCTTAACCCCCAGTGGAAGAATGGACTGACTTAGATCAGAATGTCATAAGATAAAGGAATAAAAAGAGCCTTACGTTCCAACCCACAAACAATTCCCCTACATATAACTAAAGAATTTCTAGACTCAACATCGACCAGTTTGGCTTGGAGAACCTACAGGCAGTCCGGCTCTGATGCCAACGCTGTCAGGACCCCGACTCGATGTCACATCGATCTAGCCGGTAACACCTCATATCACTTTGCGGCCTCACGCACGGTATCCCCACGGGTGTCGCCTTACCTTTGCCCGGGACCGTTTGCGCCTTTTGGCTCACGTATATGATAGTGTCGCTAGCATCCATATGATAAGGAGCCCGGGCTGACATGACTAGTCGTAAACCCAAAGTGGCACAGACTTACAGGGACAGGCATCCATGACCCAGCTTCGAACGTGTCGGTCATCAGCAAGTGGGTCCGGGCTGTAGCACTGGGCTAGCAGGACTCCGGTAAACCGGGCTGTAGCGGGCTAACAGGACTCCGGTACTCGAAGCGTGACATTTCCCCGAAGGGACAGACACCGGAACGAAGAAGGACACATGCCGGCCAGCCTAAGTGTTCCAGAGCAGTAGCAAGCTACCATGGCTCAGCGGTAACACTAGGAGACATTTCCCGGTAAGAGAGGCTACTAAAGATAAACAACTAGATAGTCAGATCCCACACATACCAAGCATTTCAATCATATACACAATATGCTTGATATGTGCAAATACAACGAAGCATCACAACATGACTCTATGACACAAGTACTTTATTTAAGGCTCAGGGAGCCATACATAACATACACAAAGGTACGGGTCTCACGACCCAACATACAAGTCATACAGTCATACAAACCAGCAGCGAAAGTAACTTGTCTGAGTACAGACAACTAGTAAAATAAAAGAGGCTTGGAAAGCCTAGCTATACTACGTGGTCCTTCACAAGCTCAGGGTCACCACCTGGGTCTTTAGCCTACTCGTTGATGTCAACGTCTACATAGAACCCATCAGAAGGGGTTGCAGCATCTTCTGTAAAATGTAGATTATAGCAACATGAGTACAAAGGTACTCAGCAAGACTTACATCAGATCCTACATATATGCATATTATGAAGAAGGGTTGGTGGAGTTATTGCAGCAAGCCAGCTTTGACTCTTGGCTAGACTATCCTACGATACTCCAACTTGAAATGGTTTTGCGCACTCGAGTCCACTACTCACCACTTCAATACACTACCGAGGATCCGCCTCCGTCTTCCTACGGAAGAGCCATCGTCGGCACTCACACTTATCTTGAGGCTTTTAGCAGTTTCCATTTACTTGTCTATGAACTGTATAGGCAACCAAGTAGTCCTTTACCGCGGACGCGGCTATTCGAATAGATCATGATAACCCTGCAGGGGTGTACTTCTTCATACATGTTTCCACCACTTAGCGTCTGCACACGATATGTGCTCGGCAGACTTCAAGCGAAAGCCGACGTGGGTGTAGACCACGACCTACCTAAAAACTTAAGCCTCTAGTCCAGGTTTATCGCCTATTCAGGTTCCATCCGCAGGGAGTCCGGCCGAGGTTTCCCATACGGCCCCGAACGATGTGAACAGGGTTCCCGAGATACCTAACGGGTATTCGGTACACCGTGCCACGTACCTACCGCATCACAGCCCACCCCTACGGTCAGCGCTGTCCACGGCCTCCAGTAGGCTACAAACACCAGAAACTACTTGCAACTCCTGGACAGAGAGCTAGGGTGAATAAGAAGTCGAGCGGGGTCATATTTCAGGGCCCAATGCATGGTAGTAGCTGTATCTTAAATCACACATACAGATCTCAGTGCTTAAGGTCGGCTTCAATGAAACAACCCACCATGTACTCCTACATGGCCTCTCATCGATACCTTTACCAAATCGTGTTCACCACACCACTCTCATTACCGACATAATCATTTCACTCTAGCCCATCACCCGGATGAACCAGACCTGACACGACTCTAAGCATAGCAGGCATAGCAAGGTAGGAACAACACATACATATGGCTCAATCAACTCCTACACATGCTAGTGGGTTTCATCTAGTTACTGTGGCAATGACAGGTCATGCAGAGGAAATGGGTTCAACTACCGTAGCACACAGCAGTTTGAAACGCGTTGTCTTAATGCAGTAAAAGAGAGCAGGAGCGAGAACATGGGATTGTATCGATATGATCAAATGGTTGGTTGCTTGCCTGATGGTTCGATGCACGGATACGGTTCTTCGTTAGGGTAATCACGGTACTCCTCGGGAACAGAACCTGTCGCAGAGGGCATCGATACACAAGCATCACCAAACAATGTGCAACAATATGATGCATGCATGAAACATGGCAATATGAGTGTATTGGGCTAATGCAACTAAAGCCAGAAGGGTTTGAACAAATTTGAATCAAAGATTCAAATTCCAAATTCCAAATATGGCCTTTTAAAGTGCTTTTCCTTGTTCTGCTTAAAACATCAATTTAACTTGTTTGATCATGCATGAAAATAGTACAGATGGATAGATTGGATTTTTCTGATCATTTTTCATATATAATTTGTCCAATTTGGAGTTACAGAATAAAAGTTATGAATTTTTGAAGTTTAAATAATATTCTGGAATTTCCTGATTTAATTTAAATCCAGAAATATAATTATTGCGCCAGCATGACGTCAGTGTGACGTCAGCAGGTCAACGGAACAGGTCTGGGTCAAACCTGACGTGTGGGGGCCACACGTCAGTGACAGGGGGGGTTTAACAGGTTTAAATTAATTCTAATTAGGGATTAGTGGCGCTGGGGCCCACTGGTCAGTGTCAGGGGGTTAACTAACAGTGGTTAGCGCTAATCCTAATTAGCTACAGGGCTGGGCCCACCTGTCAGGGACTCAGGGGGGGGTCCTGCCATGGTCAAAGTGGGTCAAACCCACCGGCGACATGACGCCGGCGAGGCCCGAGACGGCGGCGCGATGCGGGATCGCGCTACAGGGCACGGGCGAGGCCGTGCTTGGGCTCGTTGGAGAGCCCTTGCTCCCGCGCGTCGAACGGTGGTGGTGGCCGTGCCTGGGGTGGTCTGTACCGTCGACGGCGAGCTCGTGAGCGGCGGCCGGAGTTCGGGTGCGGTCGGAATCGGCGTTGCAGGGTGTTTGGGGAGGCGTTGGTGCGTGCTGCGTGCTCCTAGTGAGGTGTGGAGCACGATAGTGTGCTCGGTTGGGCGCTACGGTGACCGTGGCCACGACGGCGACATCGCCGGCGGCGTCGAGCTTCGGAGCTCAAGGGGGCGGCAGCTACAGAAGGCTAGGGACGACGGGGCAAGGGGGAATCGAATCGGTGGCTCACCGCGGAGCTGCAGGGATGGTTAGCGGGCTCGGTGACGGCCGGAGTGCAGCGAATCGACGGCGATGACCTCCGGTGGCCGAGGAGGGGAACGGCGTCGTAGGCGGTGGTGCAGGGCTTCCGGAGACCCGTGGAGCGGTGGGGAGGAAGAGGGGGTCGAGGCGGAGCTCCTAAGCTAGTCGGGGAAGCGAGGGGTGGCCGGAGACGGCTGCTGTGGCGAACGGCGGCGAGGGTGGTGTTCGGCCGTGTGAGAGAGAGAGCGAGGGAGAGGAGGGAGGAA
>NC_041381.1:494590854-494593856 GCF_002162155.2 Triticum dicoccoides
GCATCGAGCGAGGAGGGGAGGGCAGGCAGGCAGCCGAGCAGGTGGCGTGGCGCGGTGGCGCGCGCGCGCGCCGGCCACACTCCCCTCCCTCTGTCGAGGACGAAGACGACAGAGGAGGGAGGCGGGCTGGGCCGCCTGCTGGCTGGGCCAGCCAGCTGGCTGGGCCGCATAGTGGAGGAGCCCAGGTAAGCCCCTCCTGTTATTTAATTTTTTGTTTTCTATTTTCTGACATTTGTTTTGATTTAAATAATATATTAAATCATTTATTTACCTTATGCCAATTTTTGCAGGAGCTAGATATATTATTCCAGAGCTGCTTTATAATTGGCATAATATTTGGACATATATTAATATATATAATTAATATATTTCCAATGCAAATATTTATGCATTAATTCCAAATGCCCAAAATAAATACCTATGAGCTCTTAAAAATATTGGTTTGATTTTTATCTCTGTCCAATATTTTCAGGGAGCAACATGAGCATTTTCTTGGACCCTTTTGGAGAAATTTTTATTTGGATCATTTTCAAAAATGATTCTGAGGGTTTCACAGATCCCCATTTCAAGTTTCTGATGAAAGAGTAAACATGATGCAACACTCTAATGCATGACTAGCTAGGGTGTGACAGAGGAGCTGCTCGCCGGACTACAAAAGACGAAGTCTCGGTTACACATGTCGGAGTAACACCATACCTTCGAATTAATGATTAACTTACGGCTTGGTGAAGGTCTGGCCCGTTGGTGGGCACAACGTGGTAGGGGTTCCTGTCGCGGTAGAGCCCCCTAGTGAAACCTTCTTCCCTTGCTTGGGCATCTTCGCCTCCAAATCTTCGGGGGCCGCCCTCTTCTTCCCGCGTGGGGAGGAGACTTTAACCTCCTCTTCCTGGCTATCCTCCATAGTAGAGGTAGAGATTCCTCCGGTCTGGATGCGTGGTGCGGTTTCACTGCCCTCTCCTTCGCCTTTCCTTGGGGGGATTTTGCTGAGCGCCCGGTCAAGCATCTTTGCGATGGTTGGACCAGGTGATCCTTCAGGAAGTGGTGTCAGACACCTGATTCTCTCTGCCTTATTGAGCCATTCCTGGCCATGGAGGGATTTTCAGAATTATGATTATGATAAATATAAATGAAGTGTCCGGCTTTAAGGTTACTTACTTGGGCGTCTAGGCGATTGCAGCTTAGGCCCGCATCCTTGGTGGTGTCCGGACACTTTACTTGTGGTCCGAAGAATAATTTACACATTCGTTCGAGCTTCAGGACGAAGAAGTGCTTAATAGTCCGCGGACCCTCTGGATTAAATTCCCACATCTGGAGAGGCCGACGTTTGCACGGTAGCGTCCGCCGGATTAGCATCACTTGCATTATGCTGACGAGATTTATGTCTCTCTCTATGAGCTCCCGGATACGATTCTGCAGTTCTGGTACATCACCAGCAGGCCCGTAATTCCGTCCTACGTCGGTCCAAGACGCTGACTGTGATGGAGGGCCCGAGCGGAACTCGGGGGCGGCTGCCCACTTTGTGCCTCTAGGAGCCGTGACATAAAACCACCTCCATTGCCACACATCGAACACTTCCAGAAAGGAGCCCTCTGACCACGGGGCATCGACGTTCTTGCTTATTACGGCACCTCTGCACTCCGCATGTCGTCCCTCGATCATCTTCGGTGTCACATTGAAGGTCTTGAGCCATAAGCCGAAGTGTGGGTTGACGTGGAGAAAAGCCTCGCACAAAATAATAAATGACGAGATGTGGAGGATGGCGTCCGGAGCCAGATCATGAAAATCCAAGCCGTAGTAGAACATGAGCCCCCTCACAAAGGGGTCGAGGGTGAGGCCTAGACCTCGGAGGAAGTGAGGAACGAACATGAAGCTCTCATTGGGCTCCGGCGTGGGGATAACCTGCCCTGGAGCAGGAAGCATGTGCTGGATATCAGCGGTCAGGTATCCGACCTCCCTAAGCTTGGTAATATCCTCCTCCTGGATTGAGAAGGCCACCCACCGGCCTTTTGCGTCGGATCCGGACATACTGGAGGATCTGGGGTGTTGAGGCTTAGGTTTTGAGTGCTGGAGCTCAAGGTGCAAGAAGGGGCAGGAGAGGTGGAAAAGAGGTGTAGGCCTCGGCCCCTTTATAAAGAGGATGAATATCAAGAGTCCTCAACGTGACCGCTTGGGACTTATCTACAATACACGGAGTCATACCAATGGTCGCCGTGGGGTCACACGCGCCCATATTGATGAGAGATCACGTGATAAGTGGAACATGATCTCTGCTTTAGCAGGGCATGCCAATAAAACCGCCTCGCGATGCGAGTCGAGGTGGAGCAGGAAACACCGGTTCGTGTTGCACCAGGCCATGATGCAGGAGCACGACGTACAAAGTTTGCCAGCAGAACAAATTTACCATCTTGCAGATCTGGACACGATCTACGTGTTCGATAAATAACCTTGGAGTATTCGGAGAAGGAACCGGCCTTGCAATGCCGAAGACAAGACTGCGCGCCGGACTCATCGTCATTGAAGCCTGGTTCAGGGGCTACTGAGGGAGTCCTGGATAAGGGGGTATCCGGACAGCCGGACTTTATACATTGTCCGGACTATCGAAGCGTGAAGATATAGGACTCAAGACTTCGGACCGTGTCCATATGGGACTCTCCTTTGCGTGGAAGACAAGCTTGGTGATCCGGATATTAGATTTCCTTCCTTGTAACGGATCCATGTAAACCCTAGCCCTCTCTGGTGTCTATATAAACCGGAGAGGATGGTCCTTAGAAGGCCGATCACAATTACAATCATACCAACATAGGCTAGCTCTTAGGGTTTAGCCTCGACGATCTCGTGGTAGATCTACTCTTGTATTACTCATATCTTCAATATTAATCAAGCAGGAAGTAGGGTTTTACCTCCATCGAGAGGGCCCGAACCTGGGTAAACATTGTGTCCCTTGCTTCCTGTTACCATCAGCCTAAGACACACAGATCGGGACCCCCTACCCAAGATCCGCC
>NC_041381.1:494594200-494605613 GCF_002162155.2 Triticum dicoccoides
GGGCCGGCCGCAGGCGGCGGGGGCGGGCGGTTCGGCCGGTGGTGGCTGGCGGCTCAGGGGGGGTGGAGTTTGATGATAAACTGGAGGCCCTTCATTTCGTATCCAACGACTGGAAAATCTAATGACCAGAGATGAAAAAGTCAGTCGACTGACGTGTAGCCTCACCCCGCACGTACACATGCACGCACGTAAGACACGCACGCATGTAGGCGTGCAACACTGACATGTACACATAACGTACACACGCACGCATGCTGGCGTGCAACACTGACACGTACACATGCACTCACGAACACACGCACGTACGCACCCATGCATGCAACACTGAAACGCACCCTTGCACGCACGCAACACTCGCACGCCTACATGCACACAACACACGATGCAAGACACACGCTCAAACTATACGTGCATGCACCCTTTGTTAAGGACATGAATTGTTACGGGTATTAATCAATCTTATCTGTGATAAGCAGAACATTGATGTTTGCATCGGTCTTTACGAATCACAACGTATCGAACGGGCTATCAACATAGTAGGCTTAACTACATGAAAAAGATGACGTCACACTGAATGCACAATCATCGGTTTATGAAATGCCCGCTTCTGGCCGCCCTGGCCCACCAAAGGTTCCTCTGCTGTGTGCTGCCTGCGTTGGGTCACTGACATGCAGGCCATGCACCCAAAGAGCCCACATGTCAGTGGAAGAACGGCGCGGTGTCCTAGGTCAGAGTCGAGGGCGCCACTCGTGGCACGCTCGGCTGAACATGCCTCCGTGCCGCATTCAAACGCCTCCATGAAACCCGCCCGTGTGGAAGCCGAGAAACCCACTTTGGACACACGTCCGTTCATGACCGGGCCGACGTTAAACGTAACGCCGGCCGAGCTCCTCCTGTCCGCCGTCTATTTAATCTTCTATTTAAACGAGGCCAAATGTCGGCCAAGAATCGCACACCTCCGCCGCTCCCCTATCTCCTCCACCATTTTGTCCACTCTTACAATGGCTTACGAAGAGTAGTTATTCCGCATCCAAGCCGGCTGGGTAGCTCGCTGGATACGAGCTATGCAGCTCACTGATCCACCTCCCTCCCCTCGCCCGATAGAGCCAGTTGGCGCCCCTAGCCGGCGCGCGGTTCAGCAACTCGCCGCTCCAGGCCAGCTCGACGAGGAGCAGCGCACGGGCATCGCTGCTGCCGTCCACGCCGCCGCCTCGTACCATGTCTCCCGTTTCTGTGGCCGAGACTCCCATGCCGGCGGCCACGCCATGCAAGCAGCAACAAAAGTCGGGTACGCGGAGAGCGACAAGTCGGTCCAGCGCCTTCGCGTCTGCCGCCATCATCGAGGAGAAAAAGAACATGGGAGGCCGCCTCCGCTTGGGTCCCACGAAGGCCACCGTGGAGGCGATGTCGGCGTACACAACAGGTGTCTTGCCGGATCCTTTTGTTGCGAGGACCTTCGTCGACCCCGCATGGGCTCCACGGAAGAGGGGAATGTTAGGATGAACTCGAGCCGGTGCCGGCCATGGCGAAGTAGTGGCCGGTGATGAACTCGAACCGGTGTTGGCCACCATCATCTTCGGCACCATCCAATGATATCAGTTGGGCAGTGGGGAAGCGAGCCGTCCTTTGCACTGAAGCATATACCTCTGGGGCTCCCAGCAGTCTGGTGATCGTGCTACTGGACATGAGGAACACAAATCGATCGGCAGGCGACCATTTAGGCCAGGTATTATATACATGTGCTGTCCAGACTAGCACCGCGTAGTTCATTTGAATGTAATGAAATCCGTCATGTTTGTGTGAAAATCCGGTATTTTATATGATTTCCATCGTTGTTTATATGAAATATCAGTTTGTCTACGTGTTTGCGTGAATTTCGTCCGGTTGGTTGAGTTGCTGTCATAATGTGTGCGGCTACGGTTGGATGGCATAATTTGCAGGTCGTCAGTCGGTCTGCGGGCGGCTCGGGCAGTGTTGTGGGACAAAAAAACACAGCTCGTGCGAGCTCGTCTCCAACGTGCGCGCTGGAGGATGCATGACATCATGAGCACCCGAGCCATTCGTCGTTCATCGGTGGCAAAGGCACCGGTGGACAAAAGGGTCGCCAATATTTTGGCTACCCCGGGCAAGATCCAAACAACCCCTCCCAACAGATTCAAATCCCTTGTTCGCTGTGGAATTTTGCCATGTGTTGTTTTCATGGACTAGCAAGATGCCCGTGCATTGCACGGAACATCAAGATGCATTTTTTTACAAACTCCCGCATGCATGCAAGGGATAATTAATGTCCTCCTTTGCTAGTACCACGAGGCAAACACCATTAATATTGCATCGATTAGTGTTAGTGGCCTTGTATATCTGCAAGTTGTAATTTTGATAGCGGCCCCTTGTATATAAAAATGGAGGGAGAAATATGAGAGGTAAGGTGAAGAGGAGTGGGGCGTGGTGCCGTGGTGGTGACTGGTGGTCGGACTGGGCGGAGGCATGGGGATGGACGGTGCATTATGTCTAGGTTTGTATCTCTCACACACACCCACGTAGGTGGGGGACGTGCACGAAGAGAAGAGGTGCACGCACGGCGCACGTACTCCCGTCTCTTTCCCAACCACACCCGCGCGGGTACACGGTGCAGCTCATTTCTGTACAAAAAAGGCAGCCCATGTGGTAATTTGGCACGTGTACTGGTTGTCCACTTGGTGGAGGGAGGATCATCTACCACGGGTGAACAAACAAATTGCGACTTGACGCGTTATGTTAAATTAAAAAAAGAGGCAAACCATGTGGGGCCTACCTTAGAGGCAAGGCTCTATACACTGGACTACTTTTGATGTGTCCCGTCAACTCGCAGAACGAGGAGAAACTTGCTTAGTACGCTGTCTCCCCCGCCCACGGGCACGGTGGCTCACAGGATGAGGTGAAGCTTACTACTACTGTACGCCTTTACGCCCGCTCCCTTGCCCACGCGCACGGTGGCTCACAGCATGAGGAGAAAATTTTACTACTCCCTCCGTTTACTCCTCATCCCTACTACTATGTACGTACTTTGGTTAGTACTCCCTCCATTTACTTATACAAGGCCACTATAAAAAAATACATTTTGCATCTATACAAGGCCACAAATAGTAATCGAGCCTTTCCAGTTTATGGCTCAATTTTAAAATCTCTCCAACCAAGGTAGAATGTGAGTGGTCGAATTAATTTTGTAGTTTGCATAGTACGCTCGTTTTTCTCAAGAAGTTATGTTTACCGAGGCATTAATTAGAATGAATGCATGAATGATCACTAAATTTCCATGAACTTGTACATGCATTGGTTAGTTTCCTCTTGACACTGCTTGCGTCGGTGATCTAACGCACCTCGAAATCCAACATGTAATGGTACTACTACTAGTATAGTAGAATTGAGACTTATCAAATGGAAAAACGAATGTTTTTTAGATGATCCCTATAAACCCTAGTGGGTACGTACTCCGTAAAAACAGATTTTTCCAAAACTAAGTCGCTCCCTTTCATGAATTCTATAGTATACTCCTCCGTCGACGCTCCCTTTCATGAATTCTATACTTCCTGTCGCCGACATGTGTGACATATAGCAACCAGGTCGACGTGTCAAGCACCAAATAATAGTGCAGAACAGCAGGGGGACGCACCCCACTTGTACCGGCCCAGTAGTAGTAATGAGCAATGAGACGTTAAATCACAATGCTGCAACTTCCCAGACGGACGAAGCAACCATTATTTCACACTTCGGTTCGACATCATCTTAAACCACGTACTAGTATTGCTTCTGCCTCAAGAGGGACATGCGCATCGCCTTGGTACTTCATGACACGTGGGACCGCATGATAGGCCATGCTCCCCCGCCAATCGCTCGGTAAAATCACCTCATTTTTACTATACTTCCTCCAGATCAGTTTACTACATGGCATGCACATCGTTCTAGGTGTACAGTAATACTCCATTATCGATGGATTGCGCCATGGAGCAAAAATTTAAATTTTAAAAAAGGTGGTACATATAGAGAGCGCTCATCGCCAAATTATGCATATAGTACTATTAAAAAAGCTAGTACGTGCTTAATTGGGGTGCTAAATTCTATTAAAGAAATACTAGTACTAGTATGTACATACTGAAGAGTTAAAGTAACGAGAAGAAACATAACATAGTTCTGCTGGGGGCTCAGCACAACACATCCCTCAAATTAAACTAAGCACACTTGAAATTAAACTATGCAACTAATCCAGTAGACACTGCATTAGAAGTTTAGAACCACCATGAGCAACGACACTGCCACCTTACTCGGAGTCCTCGTCCACGTCCTCGACTTCATCCTTGTCCCTCTTCCTCTTGGCCGATACTTCTTTGCTTGAACCGCCAACTTGGCTGTTGCTCTTCATCCAACCCTTGTAGATATTGAAACAAAGGTAGCCATCCATTGCAACGTATTGGATGTGGTCTATATCTAGTACATTCCGCTGCCATGCAACGTGTATGGAGGTTTCTCCAGTTTACCGTACGAAGGATGAACCATGGCTCCTGCCAGGGTCAGCATTGAAGGCTGACGAGAGGGCACCAGCCGATTCTTCTGGAGGTCGAAGGGGTTTCCTACAACGAGGCCTATCCGACGCAGGACTTCTTTGTCGTTCTTAAAGTCTACAGTAACGAATTTGACTGTTTTGTCCTCGAGGAAGTTCTTAAAATACTGGCACTCAACGTCGGCATGGCATATGTGGTAGACCAAGCAAACGTTTTGTACGCAAACCTGGATCACGGTGGGCTTCTTCCTCTCTTCGTCCTTTAGATCCTTCTCTCATCCCATGACTGTGGTGTACTCAACATCTAGCCTAGCGACCCACTCATCATGTGAGTTTTCGAACATGCGTCTGAAGCGAGAAAGGCATCCTTTCACCGTCGCGGAAGTACGGGTGTAGATGACGTCGAACTCATCGCCGGTGATGGTTCTAACCTTGTACTCACCGCCGATCGGGGAGATTTGGGACGCCATGGATTTGGGAGGAGGGTTAGGATTAGTGGAACTGCCGTAATGTGAATGGACGGGACGACTAGGAGCGAACCGCCGTAGTATTAAAGGACGTGCGGGGACGAGTAGGAGCGAACTGCCAGCGTGCGAACGACAGGGTAGTGGCTTTCCATTCTCCCATGATACGGGCTTCCGAGAGCCCCTGGATCTGAGATCGAACGGTTGCATGGCATGATTCTAGACCTATGGGTGAATATCCTATCCTGGAGGGTTATTCTTAAAATTTTCAACAACTTAGCATGCGACCGTTTGATCTCAGATCCAAGGGCTGCCAGCAGCCCGTATCATGGTCCCGCCTACCACGACTGTCGCGTCGCTCGCACGGTCGCACCCTTGGAGATTTAACACGGTGCATTAGGCTATCTAATGTTGGCATGTCATACATAGTCATCACTTAGTCACTCATACTACAACAAGGTTGGCTATAAGTGTATTTTTTTACTCCTCTCTATCTCTTTCTTCATACTCCCTCCGTTCCATAATATAAGAACGTTTTTAACACTAGTACAGTGTCAAAAACGTTCTTATATAATGGGACACAGGGAGTACTAGTATTTATTGCATTTGCCAAGGAGTGACCTCTTCCAATGAAATGGTGTTGCTAAGTTTGCTTCATTTAATTAGCTATAGACTCAAAATTGTTTTTTCACCTAGGTACACGCGCTTAGCACCGTTTCTTCCTTGGGTCACCAAACTAGACTCTCTCTTCTTGATTAACTTGCCACATTAGACTTTATGCCTATGTGGCAAGCTTAAGCACCTGTAGGAGCAAGTAAGTACAATAGTGCGCTTTACATGGCATTTTTGCATATGTGGAGGAAAGAGAGGCAAGGAAAAAGTGGAGAAGTGGGCTCTCATGCAAGAGCCAGCCTCTACTACTACATGGTTGAGCATTGGGAGAGGCACCTATATGGAGGTGGTCAGGAATCGGGAGACTCACGCCGGTCGTAGCGCCGCAGTTAAAATGATAATGGCAAGTCAAATCATGGGGCCCCACCTATCCAGCAGTAACTCGCTGTCAAATCACATAGCCATACGTTTGCAGCAGCCTACTCCCTCGTCTTCTCGCGTCTCTGTCGAACCGACTAGGCGGAACTGCCCCGCCTACCGCGCAGGAAAAGCCCCGCCCTCGACTTTTAAATACAACTACTCCCTCCGTATAGGTGAGTAAGTCATCTTACGAAAACCAAATAATCCCAAAATACTAAGGCGCAGTGCATTAACTTCTACCTTGTTTCTTGTTTCTTCACATATCAACCAATAAGTATCCAATGATATACTTTTTGTGACATAGTAACTCATATTTAGTTAGTCAAATGGATGACCTAGAACTACGTGAAGGCCCTATAAACCGAGACGCCTACAAATAAAAAAACGAGACGAAGAGGGTAGTTCAGCATGTATCTTTTTAGATCAATATAGTCGGGATTCACCAAGGAGCAAAACCAAGTGGTAGGCTGCTCCTGTCGTGTTGGCGTAGCAACTCAAGCAGGGTCAGTCCGCACATGAAATGGCGACACACTTAATAGGACCCCTTTGGCAGACATGTGGCTCATCCACCGTCTTGTTCCACGTGCGATGCACCAAATTACAGTTCAGAGCAGTGGTTGCAATTGGAGGCACCCCGGTCGTAGCGCCGCAGTAGTAGAAAATGAGTGATGAGGGGTCAAATCACAAAGCCCCACCTTTCCCGCATTAAGCTGGACGGACGAAGCAACCATCATTTCACTCGAGCGCGCAAGAGCATAAAGAAAAGAGAAACAATGATGTGTGCGGCAGCTACCTAGGGCACCCTAGGGTAGGGATCTCCACTATAGATCCTTTTTTTTGAAAGCGCCTCCACTACAAATCGGCTTCTCCATCATCCTCTTGAAGAAAACCGATGATGAGTGCGGCAGTAGGGTTTGTAGGAGTACTACGGTGTGCGGGGCCACGTCGTAGTAAACGGGTTCGAGTCGACGCCTTAAATATGTGTGGGCCGCTTGGTTTTACGGGAACGAGGCAGCATTTTGGGTTCAGGGACCAGTGGAGATATAGCACGTACAAAAAATTGTGGACGTAGGTTCGATCGAAAGGCAATGATGCATGGGCCCTGCATTTTGATATACCCGGGGCCGCGTGAAATTTGCTACTCTACTCAAAACTAGTAAGGTACACATGTATTGAATGCATGAGATATCAAAACCAAATTATGAATAAATACACACTATAGCATGTAAAGCTTTGAGTCATATATGCATGATGTAGATGTTCATTTAGTTCTTATGGTTCATATCATTCAAAATCAATTAGTTTTATGAAAATGTTAAGATTCATGGGGTTGTGCATTGTAAATCATAAAGTAAAAAACAAATAATTGCAATTCATTTAGAAAAAAATAATCAATTATGATACAGAAGATTCTAGAACAAAGGAGAAGTGCTTGTGTTTTGAGGTTTGTGCATTATGCTTAAGTTCAACCATGGAGTCTTCTAAATTGTACATGTGGCAGATCTGGTGGAATGTTGATGATATCCAACGGCCAGTAGTGCTCGGATTGGCCCATTCCTACACTGTCGGGTTAGCTTCATCCAGCGACCATCTTTCAAAGTTATTGGCACACTATATAGTTCTTGTGCCATAGTTGCATGTTTTGGAAAAAAGATACTAGTGGGTTGTACTATCTATTTAGGAATAGAGGATGTATACATGGAAGTTGTAGGGAAAGAGATGACATGGAGGATCTCAATTCCTATGAGTAGGGATTGGAAAAGGGATGTCATTTGGTTCACATCATAGGAACTTTTCTATTGAATCTAGAGATGACATGTATCTCAATTCCTATGAGGAGGGATTAGTAAAGAGATGTAATTTGGTTCATATCATAGGAACTTTTCTATTGAATATACGCTAATGTTTATTTTCCTTTGATATTAAGGGAGTATAGGAATCCATTCATATGAACCAAGTGGCTCTAAAGCTATAGAAATGATATCATGTTTATTTCCTTTGAAATGTAGAGTATATGAATCTATTCCTATGAACCAATTGGCTCTAAAGGAAAAAATCCTATAAAAATCATATCATATAGAGTTCCTATGATATTCCTCGACACTAAAGGATTGTTGAAATTGCTGCGGGTGATATGATGGTCTTTCTTTGTAGACTCCTCACCCATCTTTATAGTTACCTCTCGAAGATGAATGAAATGATATATATACAGGGTATTCTACATGTGCAATTCGGTACACGAAAACTCGGTAAAAGTTTGCGAGGTTCTAATTTTCAATAAAGTTCTAATTTTCAATAAATCTATATGCACTGCATTTCAGAACGGAGGGAGCATACGGCAGTTGCTAACACTCACGTGGAAGATTTGTGTGTAGGAGGAGTGGCTGTTCTGTTAAATGACATGGCAAAATTGACACTGTCGGATGCCGATCTAACGGTTCTTACGGTGTTCGTCAGGAAAAGGCTTGTGGCGAACGTTTGTCGGATAATGATTTACGGATAAATGCATTGCATTGATACGTGCCCCCCTCTCTCTCACGCACACGCACCCTCACGAGTCACAACTCTCCCGAGTCCTCTCGCAGACTCGCACGTGGCACCCATCGTCTATATGCAGGTAGACGTCATGCACATATGTGCTCTTCACACCCTACCCTTAGAACTTCTAAAAACAAAAGACGGTGCGCACATTTTATTTTAGCTGACACGTCACACAGTTATATTATTACTCTTGCGGCGAACGTTCTTTGGGCATAGTATATATTGTATTCTCACGAAGAGAAGCGGTGCAGGCACGCACTAGTTCTCTCACACCCACTCGCGGGTACACGTAGGAGCGCATTTTTTTGAAGCCGGTATAACAAAATCACTCCACTATATATAAAAGCAGGAGCCTTATCGCTTGCTTTACTAGGGTTCCTCTCGTTCACTCTCTCATGCTCTCCAGATCTAAGCAAGACATAGGTGGCCACACTCTCTCTCTCTCTCAGCTCACGACTGGTCACAAATCCGGCCGGACAACCTCGACCGGGGCAGGGGGTGTAGGTGCATCGTTCACGCTGTCATTGGCGGCAAGGGAGGAGACCAACGGCTGCCAACGCGTCCCGATCGGCGGCCGTGCCGTTCTCTCCGAGAGAGTGCCGGCTCGGGAGGGCCTCCGACCTCTTCTTCCTCCCTGCGGTATTGTGGCCAAGATGCGGCCTCCCGACACCGTCTTTGCCACATGCCGATGACCCTCAGGTATATTTTCCTTCGAATCCTGCCTTGCTCTACTGCCCCAGCTCTTCCCCCTTCATGTGGATCCTTTTCTACTTCCGTCGGCTGTTCCAAAGCCACCTAGACTTCTACTAGTATTAGAAGTAAAGCTAGTTCATACAGTCAACTCAAAGCGTTGGTTCAAACAGGGAAGAAAGTGGGAAAGCTGTAGCATGAATCTAGGACTTGGTTCTAAGAGGAAACGGGGGAAAGTAGTAATATCTGTCACTATTTAAATAACCGTATTTCGTATTTGCGCAAACAGGGATGTCTCTCTCCATATCGTTTCGGGATGTCTGTCTCCGTAGTTTCTATCCGTGCAATCAAAAGCACACACCTCAGTTTTAGTACAACTACGCAAAATGAGATGGCTATCCCTCGTTGCCGTCATCTAACCTCCCGTCTTCAAGGTATCCCTACATCGGTAGTAACTAAGGTAGAATGACCAATGCAATCTAAAAGAAGCTGATTCATACGTTTTACTTCCTGATTGCAGTGCAGGGACGAGCGAAAACAACTGCATCCTAGTCCGGAATGCACTTTCTACCAGTTCATCCATGGACCGAGGACTAGCTGGCACGGCTGCACGGCGGTTTTTTGGACAGGTGCGTGGACAAGGGGCATTGTGGTCTGCTTATTTCTGCAAATAGCGGTGCTTAAATTTAGTGGAATGCACAATAATTTCACCTGGTCAGTACACTGCATGGTTCAGTTCAGCATTCCAGCTGAGACCACAATTATAATTGGTTATTCTGGAATGAGAGAACCTAACCCTGGATGGTGGCAACAAGAAAAAACCAGAGTGAACTCCAGGAAATTTAAGCCTGCCGGGAGGCCCTTTGCTCAGAGAAGCCTTGCTTGTTTTTTCCTGATTTGTAAACCTTCTCACAACTTTGTCTTTTGCTGTGAACTAGTATATGTTTGTTATGCTCTATGAATCATTGAGATGTATAAAATTGCTTAACTTATGCTTTTCAAGATTTTTATGAAGACGAGTTTAATGTGAGTGTTCCACATGAGCGCGGACTAGCGTTGAACGTTTGGAATTTATTACATTGTGGCCTCAATTAACTGCATGAACCACTGTAACAAGATACATAGTTGCTTATATGTCAGATAGCAGATTGTTGATTGTTAGCTGGTCGATAGCCTAGTGTTGAAGCGAGCTGAGCCAATGTGCCGTGTTTTGCACAACTGCTTACAAGTGGGGTAGCACCAACAATGTTTACAACTACTTATGTATACATCGGCGCACGGTTCTCGAATGAGTGCTCTATTTCATCAAAACACACACTACTCGTATGATAAACCGTGACAACTTATGTCTTACCATGCCATATTCATGAAAAAACTAGTGAGGACACATCTGTTTCGGCAACAATTATGATGGTTCTCACATGATTCACGGGCACACAAAAGTAGCAGCAGTTCCCATAGACGGATTCAAACAGAGTACTAGCCCCAGAGGGGTCGATAATAGGCAAGGTTCGGATAATTAGATACAATCCAAACTACTATTAAACACTAGCTGGGGCAACTATTTCATGCCTCGATCTAATTTGGGCTGGACACAAGACGAACCTTGCCATGAACATCATCGAGGACGTCCCACAACAGCTCAATCCTGTGAACCTTCATCAAGACAACCTTGTGGCCTTGCCACTGATAAACTTGTTTGTGGAGGCATGCCATGTCATCTTCCTGCTTAAGCTTGACAAGAACAGTATGCCTCACAAACGAAGGAGTAGCTTTGAACTTCTTGTGCTTCAGTACACCCTGGACAACACGCCTGACAATAGTGAGGCTGGAATACACCTCTTCATTGGTCTAACCGCAAATGGCTTCCAGGATCCAACAGCCTAAGAACTCTGTTTTCCCAGTGCGTATATTCATGTCGTCCGCCTCATAGCTTGTGACATGCACAACCACACAATCCTTGTCTGCATTAGGGCTCTAATTGAAACAGAAACAAATTCTGAATTACTTTTCAGTATAAGAAACACAAGTTATTTAAACCACTATGTATAGCATGACATCGAAGCTAATAAAATTTTGCATTATCAATCACCACATACTTCCTTTTCTAAAAAAAATCACCACATACTTAGATGAAAAACCATAATCGAGA
>NC_041381.1:494605932-494615770 GCF_002162155.2 Triticum dicoccoides
AACCTCAAACGGGGCATTGACCGTCTCAGTAGTGGCCGTGAGCGTATCTGGGGTCGGCTCGGTGGTTGCCTCCATCTTCTTGGAGCTCTTTGTCTCGTGGGGATCAGCCTCCCGCGTCTGCTCCAATATCGGCAGATCTTTGCCTGGTTCTCCTTGGTCCATCATGAAACTGACGAATACTAGGAGAACACTGAAAGTAAAACACAGTCACAATGACAATGAAACAAAAAAAGAGTGGGGATCGGTTACTGCTTTGCAAAAGTTCTTTTTTTTTCTGAACGAAAATATACCAACATCACGGATCCGCTTACCTTCCCTTCGTCGGGAGAGAAGAACAGTGGCAGATGCAAGTGTTGCCTTTCTTGAAGACGGTGAGGGAGAAGGGGATTCAGCGAAGAGTGAAATGATGGTTGCTTTGTCCGTCAAACTTAAACTGCGGGAAGGTGGGGTTTTGTGATACGACGGCTCGTTACTACCGCGCTACGACCGGGTGACTCTCCGCCTGCATACTGCCTTCTAATTTGGTGGATGGCATTTGGGCCCGCGTGCTGCATGGCCCGCATGTCGGTGAACAAAAGTATAATGGCATTCAGTAGAGGGAGTCGTTTCAATGACCTAGGAGGAGCCAGAAGCGGTAGAGTGTCTCCACTGTACTAGTAGTAATTGTTTTTCTAGGTAGCTGTAGAGTGTCTCCACTGTACTAGTAGTAATTGTTTCTCTGGGCCCAAGACAAAACAGCTAATCCACACTAGTAAATAGTAAAATCAATTCAAAAGGCGCTACCCACACCCAGCACACCCCCCCAAAAAAAAACCTGGGTGCTCTTCTTCCTCCTCGCTCCCACCCACCTCACGTCAGCTCACTCCACTCGTACCCCCAAATTCCTCACCTCACTCCTACAGAAAACCCCAACTCCCCTTCTTCCTCACTCCTATAGAAAACCCCCAGCTCCCGTTCTTCTTCGCTTGCACTACAACTAGGCTCGTCATTCGTTACTCTGCTCAAATCCGTGAGCGCGACGCGACACCCTCGAGGAAAATGGAGTTGGCAGACCCCAGCGCCAAGAAGATGAGGCTCCCGCCAGCGGCGAGGCCTGTTGTAGATCCCGCACCTGGCAGCGCGGGGAAAAGCGGTGACCCCGCCCCCACCGGATCCCAGGAACCCGTAGAATCTCGGGTGGACCGCATCGGTGATCTCCTGGACGCTGCCGCACCAAGGATTGCTGCCGCACCCAAGTCCTGTCAAGTCGGTGGCGCCCTCTATGGTGCACCGTGCCCCTTAATCACGACTGTAGTCAGCTATCTCTCTTCAATGATTTTGAAATCCCCAGAGCCATCATCTCCTCCCACCAGGGCTCCGTTCAAAGCCTCTGCATCCCGTCATGCTACCTGAGCAAGCATACCATGCCCTGCACGGTGGACGCCTGGCTGAAATCCCCTGAATTCACAAAACTACAGCTGCTTGAGTTCTACTATTCCCCTGGAAATCACATACCACATACTGAACGCCATGAACTTGTGCCCTCAGCACCGATGTCCATTTTGCGGATTTCCTCCTCTCTCCAGACCGCCACCTTTGCGCTGTGCTACCTACCAGACAATCTGGTACTAAACCTTCGACTCCCATTTCTCAAGAAACTTTCACTTGTGCGGGTTCGTATATCGGAGGCCTCATTGCACATCATCATCCACTCTAGTTGCCCTGCGCTGGAGTGCTTGGTGCTTGTTTTCACAGTTAGAATCGGTTTTCTCCAAATAAAGTCGCCTAACCTTGTAAGAATTGGAATTTCTTTTGACGGAAGGCAGCTCATCATCCAAGATGTCCCTTCACTTCAAAGGTTGATCCTTGATTCTAGTTATTCACCGTTGCAAATAACCGTCCTCTCTGCGCCTAAACTGGAGACCTTGGGTGTAATGCATGATCTATGTGCTCATTTCAATATGGTGTTTGGCTCCATAGTTCTGAAGGTACTTTATATTATCATCTACACTTGTAACCATAAGCTGCATTTTAAATTTCTGCGCATAATTTATATATCATCTTGGAGTACACATTTTGTACTAATATTATGTTCTATGCTCAATGAAGATTTTCTCCATGGATGGCCTATCAATGGTGTTGGATTATGTCAAGATCTTATATATCCAAATGAATAGCTTTAATCTAAACAAGATTATTGGCTTGCTGCAATGCTTTCCATGTCTGGAGAAGTTGTATATAAAGGTGATAATTTCACGCACATTGGAAGCCCGCATATAGTGTACTAGAATTAACCGTTCAGTTGTTGCTCTTTTGACACTCTTCTTTTAGACCTTCACTATTTTCAATCTTCATGTCTATTTAGGCAACATGACGGGGTAAGAAAGTTATAACCAATCTGTGGATTCATAAGCATCGGGATTTTCTCACTTCTCATGAGATTCGATTGAAGACAATAACGCTAGAATGATATGTAGCCAACCGTGCAAACACAAGATTTGTCACATCCTTCCTGCTGAATGCGAGGTTACTATTGTCCATCAGGCTTAAGTTTATCAGCAGCATGGTTTTGACGGATGGGTATGTCGAAGAGCAAAAAAAGGAGTTTCAGGTGGGCAAAAGAGCTTCTGAACGTGCCGGGCTTCTATTTACAACATGTTGTGGTCATAATCCAGTAAATTTTACGACCCAGGATGTTCATTCTATGGACCTGACCGATCCATTTGACTGTGACTGCCGAAAACAGTGCTGAAGTTAGATGTTGTTGCCCTTTTCATTCTGTTTTTTTTTGTAAACCTGATGAACAATCAACCCTCGTGCTTTTGTAAAGTTTGTAAGCTGGAGTTAGATGTTCCTGCCCTTTTCAACTCGGCCGTGACTGTCATATTTTCTTTGAAACAAGGCAAATGGCTTGCCATTCGTTTAATTTAGAGTGAAATGTTGTAACAAATCACAACCAAGGGAAATAACATCACTCACGCCGGCTGCTTGAGCTCACTGTGCATTACAGAAGCCAAGTGATTAGCCCCCACCAACACCCACAAACTTATTTCGAACTAGCACATGAAATGGGCTGTAAATTTTCATAAGAAAGGCTGCATGACCGTGATAGATTTGTATTATGACATTTGGGACCCACGAGGAAATAGCCTATCTAAGGTGGTGTTGACTTACTAGACAGTCAACAAACGATTCTGCCTTCCAGTCGTTGGATTGACATCCAACATCTGTCGTGTATCTTCTATCTCTTGTCTTCTTCTTCCTCCAGCCGCCCAAACCAAACCACCCCGTCGGCTCCACCTGCTCCCGCCTCCCATGGCTGGCTGACCCTCCGCCGCCCTACCATACGTACCCTCCAACATTGGCCAGTCCCTCCCTCTATTCCCCCACATGTCCTGTTATTCTCCGGCGATGTCAGCCCCACCACGCAACCGTGCCCGAACCAGTCAACCCTCGTACTCCCCTCCGCCTACGACTGGACCGGCGCATTGATGTCTACTACACAACCTTCTTCTTGTAGACGTTGTTGGGCCTGCAAGTGCACATGTTTGTAGGACAGTAGCAAATTTCCCTCAAGTGGATAACCTAAGGTTTATCAATCCGTAGGAGGCGTAGGATGAAGATGGTCTCTCTCAAGCAACCCTGCAACCAAATAACAAAGAGTCTCTTGTGTCCCCAACACACCCAATACAATGGTAAATTGTATAGGTGCACTAGTTCAGCGAAGAGATAGTGATACAAGTGCAAAATAGATAGTAGATATAGGTTTTTGTAATCTGAAAATATAAAAACAGCAAGGTAGCAAGTGGTAAAAGTGAGCATAAACGGTATTGCAATGATAGGAAACAAGGCCTAGGGTTCATACTTTCACTAGTGTAAGTTCTCTCAACAATAATAACATAGATAGAACATATGACAAGCCCTCAACATGCGACAAAGAGTCACTCCAAAGACACTAATAGCAGAGAACAAACGTAGAGATTATGGTCGGGTACGAAACCACCACAAAGCTATTCTTTCGGATCGATCTATAAAAGAGTTCGTACTAGAATAACACCTTAAGATACAAATCAACCAAAATTCTAATGTCACCTAGATACTCCATTGTCACCTCAAGTATCCGTGGGCATGATTATACGATATGCATCACACAATCTCAGATTCATCCAACCAACATAAAAGTACTTCAAAGAGTGCCCCAAAGCTACTACCGGAGAGTCAAGAACGTGTGCCAACCCCTATGCATAGGTTCCCAAGTGTCACGAAACCCGCAAGTTGATCACCAAAACATACATCAAGTGGATCAATAGAATAACCCATTGTCACCACGGTTATCCCACGCAAGACATACATCAAGTGTTCATAAAAGACTCAATCCGATAAGATAACTTCAAAAGGGGAAACTCAATCATCACAAGAGATTAGAGGGGGAGAAACATCATAAGATCCAACTACAATAGCAAAGCTCGGGATACATCAAGATCGTGCAATAGAAGAACGCGAGAGAGAACACGAGAGAGAGAGATCAAACACATAGCTACTGGTACATACCCTCAGCCCCGAGGGTGAACTACTCCCTCCTCGTCATGGATAGCGCCGGATGATGAAGATGGCCACCGGAGATGGATCCCCCCTCCGGCAGGGTACCGGAAAGGGGTCCCGATTGGTTTTTGGTGGTTCTGGAGGCTTGCGGCGGCGGAACTCCCGATCTATCTTCTGTTCTGGAAGTTTTAGGGTACGTAGGTATATATGGGTGCAGGGAGAACGTCGGTGGAGCTACGGGGGCCCCATGAGGCAGGGGGGCGCGCCCAGGGGGGAGGGCGCGCCCCCACCCTCGTGAGCACCTCCCGTATCTTCTGACGTGGGGTCCAAGTCCATCAGGTGGGTTTCCTTCCAAAAATAACTTCTCCAGTTGATTTTGGTCCGTTTTGACTCCGTCTGATATTCCTTTTCCTCGAAACACTGAAATAGGCATAAAACAACAAATCTGGGCTGGGCCTCCGGTTAATAGGTTAGTCCCAAAAATAATATAAAAGTGGATAATAAAGCCCAATATTGCCTAAAACAGTAGATAAATTAGCATGGAGCAATAAAAAAAATTATAGATACGTTGGAGACGTATCACGCATCTTCAACGGCTCATGTTCGTTCCGTCCCAGGCCTCGCTGTCGTCCTCCGCCTTGCGGCCTTGGTTCGCTTGCCGTGCGCAGTGTGCCACCCTCTTGCATTGTCAACATCGTCAACAACCGAGAGGAACAAGGAGATGACGGTACATGGAGAGGATGACCGTAGGGACCCACCAGCGTCATGGTTGTACGCAAGCAAGTGCCTCTATAGTACAAGCCCAAAAATATGGTTCCTCCCAGTCCTAATGGTTTGACATCTGGGGCTCACGCCATTGTCAACGTAGTCAATAAACGAGAGAATTACACTACGAGCGGCTGACACCAGGGACCCAGCAAGTCATGCAGTTTTTTTTGAGGAACAAGCAGTTGTTATTTATACTAGTTTTAGCGACGGATCAGGGTAACAACGGGGCTGTGCGGGGGCTGTGGCCCGTCTAGCCAGGGTTTTATTTATGTTTACCACATCATGAGCCCAGTTGTGTTTTTTTCTTGCTGAAAATGGGTAGCCCAGTTCTATTTTTTTAAAAGAAATACCCAAACAAGGCCTACTTGCTTTATCGGCCCTGCTGGGCTGCAAATCTTTCAAGATGATGAGAGTTTCATTCGGTTTGCCCAGAAATGGCCTGTACATTTTTAAAACACATCAAACCGAGAATTAGTTTCATTTTTTTATTACAAGATCTTAAATTCCATTGATTTTTATGTGTGGACAATTATTTGGATTTTATATTTATATAAATTATTTTTCAAAATAGTTTGAATGTGAATCGATATTTTTGAATTAAAACAGTTGACCGCACCGAAATATGCAAAATTTCGTATAATTTTTAACCGTGGCCACAATATGGGTTGTAATGCTAACAAAAAGAAGATGGGCTCCAAAAAAATCTTAAGAATTAGCAAATGGGTTGTACATTATTAGAAATAATGGCAAATGGGTTGTATGCTGTTTTCCACAGATTTGAGGCTGACTTGTGCGCCTACTATAGGTTGACGCATATGCTTTCATAAAAAAAGGTTGACGCACACGCAACACCCTGTCAACTTAGTCAACACACGAGAGCTGTGACTGTTGGATATCCATCCAATGGCTGTCGTGCTTCTTCAATCTCTGCTCTTCATGCTCCAGCCGCTCAAACAAGCGCCGGCGGGACTGCCTGCTCCCTCCTCCCGCGGCCGGCTATGCTACCGCGCAGGACTCATGGCCCCACCGTACTCCCATCGCTGGCCTAGCCATCCCTCTACTCACCCACACATGCTGTTATTCTCCGGCGACGGCAGATGAACTAGTAAAGCCTCGTACTCCTCCGCGTGGGAAACAACTGCCAAGTATTCCCTGGCTCCGTGTTGTTCCCTTCCTAGGCCTCGCCATCCTCCACCGCCCTGGTGCTCTTGGCGCGGCCTGGTCAATGTGGTCAATGAATGACATCCATCGGAAGTGGACTGTATGTGGCGAGGCTGACAGCTGGGTCCATGGCCGCCCAGAAGGAAATGCCTCCTTATTACGCGCAAAATAATGATTCCTCCACCTGACAGCTAGGACCCAGAGGAAGGGTCTCTGTATTTCGTGAAAAAAACGTTCCCCCCGCTGACAGGTCGGACCCACCAGCTATATCTTTGCACGCATGGAAGTGCCTCCTTATTACGCCCAAAAAAATGAATACCCCCCTGCTAGCTGGGACCCACCATATTGTTGGGCTGACTTGTGGGCCTACTAAGTTGACGGGGACGAAGGGCTTTGTCAACTTAGTCAATACTCTAGTGACCGTATGATGTCCATCCAACGGCCATAGTGCTTCTTCAACCTCTGGTCTTCTTGCTCCAGCCGCCCAAAGCAGCGCCGGTCATGTCGCCTGCTCCTGCCTCTCGTGGCCGGCTGTGCGACCGCCTGCTCCGCGTCGTCCCCTTCCTAGGCCTCGCCGTCGTCCACCGCCGTGGTGCTCTCGGCGCGGCGTGGTCAATGTGGTGAATGACCGACATCCATCGGAAGAGTACTGTACGTGGAGAGGCTGACAGCTGGGTCCACGGCAGCCGCAAGGAAGTGCGTCCTTATTACGTGGAAAATAATTATTCCTCCACCTAACAACGGGGACCCACTGGACGAGCCACCAGTATTTTATGAAAAAAATCGTTTGCCCCTGACTGCTGGGACCCACCGGACAGGCCACCGTATTTCACGAAAATAACGTTCCCCCCGCTGTCAGCTCAGACCCACCGGAAGTGCCTCCTTATTACGCACAAAAAAATGAATACTCCCCCGGCTAGCTGGGACCCACCTTGGTGGGAGGCTGTCTTGTGGGCCTACTAAGTTGACGGGAACGAAGGGGTTTTCTCAGCTTAGTCAATATGAACGAGTCTAGCTCCAGTGACCGTACGATGTCCATCCAACGGCCGTAGTGCTTCTTCAACCTCTGGTCTTCTTGCTCCAGCCGCCCAAAGCAGCACCGGTCGTGCCGCATGCTCCTGCCTCCCGTGGCCGGCTGTGCTGCCACAGAGGCCTCACCGCCCCTACTATTCCCACCGCTGGCCAGGCCCTGCGGCGACGGCAGCCTCACACCGCAACCGAACCAGTGAACCCTCGTACTCCTCTCCGCTCGGGCTTCCCCTGCCGCGTCTTCCCTGGCTCCATGTCGTCCCCTTCCTAGGCCTCGTCATCGTCCACCGCTGTGGTGCTCTCCGCGCGGTGTGGTCAACGTGGTCAAGGAACGACTTCCATCGGAAGAGTACTGTACGTGGAGAGGCTGACAGCTGGGTCCACGGCCACAGCGCAGTTTTTTTGTGATTTGCCAAGTAAGTCGCTTTGTCAGGCCTATTGGGCTATAAATTTTTCAAGACGAGGAGAGCTTTCATTTGGCTGGCCGAGAAAATGGCCCATTAGTAATGAGAAATGGGTTGTACATTTTTAAAACACATCAAACCGGCAATTAGTTTCAATTTTTTTCATTCAGGATTTTAAATTACATTAATTTTTATGCATGGAGAATTTGTTGGATTTTATATTGATATACATTTATTTTTAAAATCAGTTTGAATGTGAGTCGAAATTTCGGGATTAAAAACAATTTGGACCGCACCGAAATATGCAAAATTTTGTATAATTTTTTAACCGTGGCCACAATATGGGCTGTAACGCTAACAAAAAGAATATGGGCTCCAAAAAAACCTTAAGAATTAGCAAATGGGCTGTAAATTATTAGAAATAATGGCAGATGGGCTGTATGCTGTTTTCCACAGATTTGAGACTTTCCTAAAAAAAGTTGACGCACAAGCAGTGACGGTTGGATGTCCATCCAACGGCCGTCGTGCTTCTTCAATCTCTGCTCTTCCTGCTCCAGCCGCTCAAACAAGCGCCGACGGGACTGCCTCCTCCCTCCTCCCCGCGGCCGGCTGTGCTGCCGCGCAGGCCTCACCGTCCCACCGTACTCCCATCGCTGGCCTAGCCATCCCTCTACTCACCCACACCTGCTGTTATTCTCCGGCGACGGCAGACAAACCAGTAAACCCTCGTTCAGTCGTACTCCCCTCCACGTGGGAAATAACTGCCGAGTCTTCCCTGCCTTCGTGTCGTCCCCTTCCTAGGCCTCGCTGTCGTCCACCACCGTGGTGCTCTCGGCACGGCGTGGTCAATGTGGTCAACGACCGACTTCCATCAGAAGAGTATTGTGCGTGGAGAGGCTGACAGCTGGGTCCACGACCGCAGCAAGGAAGTGCCTCCTTATTATGCGCAAAATAATTATTCCTCCACCTGACAGTAGGGACCCACCGGACGGGCCACCGTATTTCGTGAAAAAAAGTTTCCCCCTGACTGCTGGGACCCACCAGCTACACCTTCGCATGCAAGGAAGTGCGTCCGGGCAAAACAAAACGATTCGCCCCCTGACTGCTGGGACCCACCAGCTACATCTTCGCACGCAAGGAAGTGCATCTGGGCAAAAAAAATGATTCTCCCCCCTGACTGCTGGGACCCACCAGCTACATCTTCGCAGGTAAGGAAGTGCATGACAGTCGGGACCCACCTGGTCGAAGCATACATAGCGTTGTCATTCTGGTCGTGAACGTGTACGTACATATATACTGGTGGATGTAGAGGCACGCACGTGTCGTATGAGAGGCGCGCACGTAGCATGTACACGTACGTATAGCGGCCAGGGTGCAAGAAAGAAAATACGGCCACGTATGTGTACATACGGGCAGGGTCTCGAACGCCTACTCGCGCATACGTACGGCGAGGGCTCGTGTACATGTCTGGGTCGGAACGTAAAAATAGCATCGTCATCATGTTCATGGGGAGGCAACGGAATGCGTCGTGTTCATGGGGAGGCAACAGAATGCGTCATGTTCATGGGGAGGCAACGGAATGCATCGTGTTCATCGGGAGGCAATGAAACGCGTGGGAGCCAACCGGCTGGGTCGGAACGGAATGCGTGGTCGTGTTCATCGGGAGGGCTTGGACGGAACTGGCGATGGAAATGAGGCCTGGCGTACTGCAGAACGGAGGAAACAGACCTCCTACATTCGGAACGGGGTCCTGTTGATCGGGAGGGGTGTGGCGTACCGCAGAACGGAGGAAATGGACCTCTTACGGTCGAAACGGGGGTCCTTTTGATCGAGAGGGGTGTGGCGTACCGCAAAACGAAGGAAACGGACCTCCTACGGTCGAAACGGGGGTCCTGTTGATCGGGAGGGGTGTGGCGTACCGCAAAACGGACAAAATGTTCTTATGTTGGAGCGCT
>NC_041381.1:494616122-494694469 GCF_002162155.2 Triticum dicoccoides
ATCGGGAGGGGTGTGGCGTACCGCAAAACGGACGAAACGGACTTGTGTTGGAGCGCTACTGTCGAAACGGGGGTCCTGTTCATCGGGAGGGGTGTGGCGTACTGCAAAACGGGACTCCACGGGATACTGTTCATCTCCACCGTCGACCTCCTCCAGTCTCCACGGGCTATCGTTGACCTCCTCCAGCCTCCACGGGCTCCTGTTCATCCAGCCTCCACCGCGTGCTACTCCACCTGCTACTGTTCAACCACCCCTCCACCTTCTAATATTCATCCAGACCTCCATCGTCTACTGTTCATCCAGCCCTCCACACCACGGGGTTCTGTTCAACCACCCCTCCACGGCCACCCCTCCACCATCTATTGTTCATCCAGCCCTCCACACCATGGGGTCCTGCTCATCCAGAGGCAACGCCACCGCTCACTGTTCATCCAACCCCTCCCCATCATCCAATCAATCGGCTTCAGTTAGCAGCAGTAGCGAAGGAATCGCTCCATCGGGTTCAGTTAACAACCATCGATCGATCGCTCGGGTTAAGTAACGCGTAGCCTGCAGTGCAATTGCTCGGGTTCAGTTAGAGCCCAACGCCTCGCTCGGGTTCAGTTAGAGCCAACGCCTTGCACACACGCACATACGTGTACGAGAGAAACACGCATCGCTCGGCCCCCGACCTCCCACCGTAACCGGCAACTCCCCAAAATTTTCCTCCCCTTCGCTTCTACCACGGTTTTTTCCATCATGGGCGGCCCAAAGAATGCCATGCAGCTGCGTCTCCGGCCCGCCCATGACGAAAAGCCCATTTTCTGTCATGATTTTTTGTCATAGAAGTAGGAGCCCACCACATCTATGATGATACCGGGTTTTGTCACAATTATCGTCATAGAAGTGTCATATGTATGACAGAATTTTTTTTCGTTCGGCCCAAAATGTCACGGATGTGTCTTTTTTTGTAGTGTTTAAGTCTCAGGGGATACTGATATACATAATTATCATATTTTTACATTTACCCTTATATCTTTCAAATACTGGTCCATGGATCTAGCAAGCCCATCCTGAGCGGCTCGGATGTACGCATCACCTGAGTTGAAGGCATTAAAAGCCTCATTGGAAAAACCAGGGTCACGGAGTGCGGCCCGCTGGCGCCGATGATTCATGGCGCTCTCGACTTCAGAATTTGTGGCGGACATTTTGTCCGAATCCTCTGTTTGAGGACAGTCCGGTGTCACTCCCGTGTTGGCCTCCGTCCTCAAGACCGGGTCTGGAATCATGCTAGTGGAGGCACGGTTGGCAGGACCCTCGGACATAGTTCGGAGGATGTTCTGTCTGCTAAACACACAACGGATAGTGTCATACTTTAAGATGATGAACTGTGGAGCATATTCAAAACCATACCTCCTTAAAGACGGCTCCGCTATATTTTTGTCCACCTTTCTTTTTAAAGGCCTACCCGACACGGGTGCCCCTTGTTTGTGAGTCGCCTCGGGTTCGGCATGGCACGCCGATCGTCTTTCCTTTAGAGCATAAGAATTGCATGGTGGGTAAGATGGAAGGAATAAATCTTTTCTGGAAGATAAGTCTCTTGTTTACTTACATGTGATACAGGGAGGAGGCCGGGATAGTCAGCAATGATGGCCACCTCTGTGCCGTCACAGCTCGCCTGGTGAAACACCCCTTCCACGAGCTCCACGAATATATCTGGATCCTCTTCAAATCCGGGGTCGAGGGCCCGATTGCGGTCCTCTAGCTGTGGAGCCGGGCTATGGAACTCCCTGATTATTTTTTGCCATTCCTGTTACATTTAGACAGAGTAAATATTTATGAAAACAAAGGCTTAGGGAATAAATAGAGTAGAGTAATGGATGGCAACTCAGCCAGCTTGGAGGGTTGTACATGGAAAATCCATCCCGTGGCTTAATACGGACGAACTCCTCTCTTTCCCCCTTGTACAAATCAGACAGTATTTCCACCAGAGCGGTGGTGGAGTCTGGGCCTTTTCAGCCACGGCGGGTGGCATCGTCGTCTCCATTGAAGTGCCACATGGGATGCCCTCGGTATTGGAGTGGCTGAACCCCCCGCATTATGGATATCGCCATATCCTCGACTATTGATAATCCGGACTGAGTGAGTATTCTTATCTTGCTCATCAATTGAAGGACCTCCCTGTTATCTTCCTCTCTGGGGCTCTGGGGACGCCAGTTAAGGCATTTTTTCAGTGGGGCATTTGTAAACTCAGGAGGACCCATTCGGATTTGGTCGGGAAGGGAGACATCCTGAATATAAAACCACTCAGAGGGCCACTCTTCGGTTGCCTTCTTCGGTGTGCCGGACAAGTATCCGGTCCCGGCAATGCGCCATATTTCAGCTCTGCCCACTTGGAATATTGATCCCCCTTGATTACGGGGGACGAGGCAGAACACCTTCTTCCATAGCTCGAAATGGGCTTCGCAGCCCAAGAATAGCTCGCAAAGAGTGACGTAACCTGCGATGTGTAGGATGGAGGCAGGTGTGAAGTTGTGCAGCTGGAGGCCGTAGAACTCCAGAAGCCCGCAGAGAAATAGATGGATTGGAAATACGACACCCCGCAGCAAGTAGGAAACGAGGCATACTCGCTCCCCCTGGATGGGTTGGGAAAGTTCTCCGCCTGCTCCCCGCCGTCGAAGGAAGCCAGTCCAGCTCGAATGTGGACTAAATATGCAGGAGGTAGGTACCCTTGGGTCTGCATCTTCACTAATCGGCCATGAGATACGATACACTTCTCCCAATCGCCCAACTTGGTGTTGCGACAGCGGGAGGAAGAGCTGCAAGCACCGGCCATGTTGGAGTGGTTTTTTCGGGAGCGCTCTAATGATTCCTCTCTTTGGGGGGGGGGTGCTGTGGATCGGATCTGAAGATCCCCATCTCTTTAGTAGACAATTTATTTACATGGCTAGGGTGGAAAATGTAAAAATTCCCCGACTTCTCGCATTTGCTCGACACGTGGAGGCTGAGACCGTTAAGGTGCAGAAGCCGATGAACGTAACATTAAATGGGGAGCCGGACACTGCTTTTTATGACAGGTACTTTGAAGAATTCGGAGAAGGAACCCGCCTTAGAATGCCAAAGACAATATGCACGCCGGACTCATTGTCATTGAAGCCTGGTTCGGGGGCTACTGAGGCAGTCCTGGATTAAGCGGTCCTCGGACAGCCGGACTATATGCGTATGCCAGACTGTTGGACTAAGAAGATACAAGATAGAAGACTTTGTCTGGTGTCCGGATGGGACTCTCCTTTGCGTGGAAGGCAAGCTTGGTAGTTAGGATATGAAGATTCCATTCTTTGTAACCGACACTGTGTAACCCTAGCCCCCCTCCGGTTTTCTATATAAGCTGGAGGGTTTAGTCCGTAGGACAACAACAATCATAACCATAGGCTAGCTTCTAGGGTTTAGCCTCTACGATCTTGTGGTAGATCAACTCTTGTAATACTCATATCATCAAGATCAATCAAGTAGGAAGTAGGGTATTACCTCCATCAAGAGGGCCCGAACCTGGGTAAACATTGTGTCCCCCACCTCCTGTTACCATTAGCCTTAGACGCACAATTCGGGACCCCCTACCCGAGATCTGCGGGTTTTGACACCGACAACCGCGGCGGGCCATTAAATCTCTAGTACTAGCCGACTTCGTCGCCGAGTGGATAGAGGCCGAACTCCCTAAAGAGCCACTCCAAAAAAATACACTTCCATGATGATACATGTCTGTCACAGTAGGTCGCATTTTTTGTCATGCATGTACATCCATGACGATTTTATGACATAATCAAGATAGTCATACCAGTGTTGTCGTAGAAGTGTTCCATGACATTACCAAAATTATCATCATGAAAGTGTCCACTTCCATGACGATAAATCACGCGTCATAGAAGTGCTTTCGTCAAGGGTGACCGACACGTGGCATCCACTGTAACGGAACGCCGTTAAGCTATCGGGTCCAGTTTTGGATCCGATAACCCATTAACAGCCCCGACCAATGGAGATTTTCCATGTGTAAATTCATCATTGGCTGGAGGAAACATGTGTCGGCTCGCCGTTGGGACAGATGTCATCCACTCATTGGGCCCAAGGTGCCTATGATACGTTGACACGTGGCACGGCCCAACAGAGGCCCATTCCTGTGAAAAGGCCGACCCATTTGACTTGGCCAAAAGGTGGCAGGCCGGCCGACGAAAAGCCCGTTAACGGCCTGTTCGCATATAGCCCATTTACAGCCCGCTAACCCAGGGTCTGTTATGACCTCTCCGAATTAGGCCCAGTAGCATCATCTGGGTCGTCCAATATGATTCCAGCCCGTTTTAACTTCCGGCCCATGTATGGCCCATGACTTCTTTCGGCCCATATGAGGCCCTTTGTAACTCTTGGCCCATTAACAGCCCGTGGTGAAACTGGCCCGTAATGAACAGTGTATCACTGTATACCCATTACCGGGCCATTATTCCATTGGGCCATTTCCAGCCCAAGTTATCTTTCGGCCTTCTCAGGGCCCATTTATTCTTGGGCTCATTTCCAGCCTTTAGTTACTTATGGCCCGTTACTGTCATTTTCTTCTTGTGGGCCAAATTCAGCCTGTCGTTACAGTCGTCCCGTTTGTGGACCGTTAATACGTTGGGCCGTTTTCATGTAAAAAAACCCGTTGGGCTGTTTTCATAGAGTTATCAAATACAACCTATTAACGGCCCGTTATGCTCCATTGCCGGCATTCTGGGAACAGGGGTCCCCAGACTTGCCTGCCTACGGCCTGGGCATGGCTCAAGTGATGGCCCAGTACGACCCATCTTCATCGGTGCAAGACTCAAGACCCTCGCGGGGGGCCAAGCCTTGCGGGGCGGACGACACGAGGCTTCTTCAGGAGTGGACTCACTAGGCAGGCTCGCGAGGAGGCGGAGAGATCAAGGCAAGGGTACCTTGCGAGGTGCTCGGGACGCAAGCTGTGACGATCGAGACCGGGCGGGCGCCAGGCGGGCATCGGCCCGCGCAGTGTCCTTGTTTCCTCTTTCGTGCAAAGGGGGCAAGCACAGGCGTGGAGTACCGAGGCATCAGGCAAAGGTTGCCATTTCAGCGCAATGAGACCAAGTCCTGCAGGGCGGCAGGATGGACGTCACCGTGGAGCCCAAGGTGGCGTCATCACCAGTGCCTTTGGCAGCCAAAGACCAACTTTCGTCAGGATAACTTGTACTAGATGTTCCCCTTCAAAATGGTCGTTGTTGGCGCCCTTCCCGCTCAATATTTGGGAAGAGGACCAGGGCCTCTATATATAGGGCTAGCCACCATAGTAGAGGGCATCTCATCGAGTGCTCATTAGATCGATAGGCGACCGAACTCACCCAAGCAGTTCACCGCACCAGCTCAAGAACACCTCTCGCGAGGCTATTCGTCCTTTGTACTGTTCATCATCAGCCCCTGAGACAATCCACCATACCACACATTGGAGTAGGGTATTACACCACAACGGTGGCCCGAACCAGTATAAATCTTGTGTCCCTCGTGTTGTTCATCGTTTTAGCTTAGATTCTTGCAAGGCGATCGGACGTAGAGTCATAGGGGGGAGATCTTCCCGCGCACCCCAGAGTTCGAACCTCAAGGGTCTGCCGGATCCCGGAATCCGACGCTAGGTAGGGGAGCTCCGGAATCTTTCTTCCGCTATTTCGCATTCGATCTCCCGTCGTGTCCATGGCTGACGCTCGCCGGGCTCGCGCCGAGTGTCGGGCTGCTCTCGCTGCACGCGTCGCCCAAATGGCTCTCATCGGCGGATGTCCCCATCGTTCCCCATTGCCTGCCGCCAACACCGCCACCGGCCGGGCGGGGAACGAGCAGCAGGCCTCATCGCTGCACCCTTCGTTGCGGCGGGAAGGCCGCACCGCCACCCCGTCACTGACTCCAGCTGGTTCGTCGTCCCACGCCCGTCGTGCCCCCATGGACGCGCACGCCGCGCTACTCCTGGCGCGTGAGCTTCTACATTATTGTCCCGTCAATGACCTCTACGAGGAGTGGCTCGCTCACATCACTAAGCTCGTCAGCGCCGCATGGGGCACCCCTGCGCCGTCCCTCTCACTGCCCCGCCCTCCGTACTGTGTGGGTGGTGCAGCCCAGGAGGTGCCTCCGCCACCTCCTCCCCAAGAAGGCGCCCTGGCTCCTAGGCGCGCGGCCCCGGGACGGGATCCACCTCGTTCGGCGCACGCGTGACAAGAAAGGAGCTGCCAAGAAATCCCTCATCCCCAAGAAGGTGCTCGCGTGCTTGCGGCACCGGCACGCCATGACCGCATCCCTGCGCCAGCACGTCAAGAGCCCGCGCTGCTCCAGGCAGCGGCGTGCAGGAACCCTCAAGAGCAAGCCCCGCATCAGCAGAGAGCTCCAGTGGCCACTGCAGGCTGCTGCGCCTTCACCATCGAGCTACACAGTGTCGCCTGGCCAGGCAAGTTCAAACCCGACCTGCCTCCTCGCTACGACGGCACTGCCGACCGCGCGGAGTTCCTACAGCTCTACGAGCTGGGCATCAAAGCCGCCAACGGGGTCGAGAAGGTCATGGCGAACTGGTTTCCCATGTCACTCAAGGACGGTGCCCGCACCTGGCTCCTGAACCTGCCCCTGGCACGATCTCCTCCTGGGACGAGATGCACACTCGCTTCATCGCCAACTTTCAGGGCACTCGCGACCGTCCGCCGGCCGTGGGTGACCTGCGCCGCATCAAGCAGCAACCCGGGGAGACCTTGTAGAAGTACATCCAGCGCTTCAACAACGCCCGCCTTAAGATTCCCAAGGTGACCGAGGAGGCCATCATCTCGGCCGGATGGCGTCCGCGACGTCAAGATGAAGGAGGAGCTGGCAATCCACAAAGATCTGTGCACGTCTCTGGAGTTGTTCAACCTGGCGACCAAGTGCGCAAGGGCTGAGGAGGGATGCCTTTCCCTTCTCGAGCTCCGGGCTGCAGATCCAGAAGAGAAGAAAGCCAAGGCCAAGGATGTGAAGCGCAAGGGAGCGGATGTGCTTGCAGTAGAGCCGGACACGAAGCACGACAGGGACCAGCCGGAGTCATCCAAGGGCAGCCGGTACTGTGTGTACCACGACCTCCATACCCACAACACCTACAATGCCAAGAGCTCAGGGCCGTACGAGAAGGCCGTGTTGGTCGACGCCCCAAGCGCAATGATCGGGGCTACGGCCGAGGCGGAGGAAGAGGTGGAGGACGATGGGACGATCGTGGCCTTCGCCAGGGGTGGCGTGACCGTCCTCGCGAGGATCGCTGGCAGGACCAACCTCACCAGGGAGCTTGGAGGGATCAGCCTCGTGAGGATCGTCCGCAAGGCAACGCAGGGCTTCCTCCTCTGCCGCCACCACCAAGAAGGAATGACGACAATCATCAGGACGAGGGTGCTGGGGGCTTCTAGGAGCCACGTGCAATCGCTTGCATCTTGGGAGGCGCTCAGGCTCCAGCCTCTTAGCGCATCTTCAAGCAGTTTGCTCGCAAGGTGAATGTAGTCCTCCCCAAGCCTGAGGCCGCGCGCCCCCTCAGCTGGTCCACGTGTGCCATCATGTTCATTTCGGCCGATCAGCTCAAATGCGCGGCAACATTCGGTGTTCTCCCGATGCTCTGTTCCCTAGTCATCAGCAATGTGCAAGTTACCAGGACCCTCATTGATGGCGGACCAGGGCTCAACATCCTGTCCGTCGAAACGTTCAACAACCTTCAAGTGCCATAAGATCAGCTTCAACCAACCAAGCCTTTCTCAGGAGACACTGATGGTTCCACTGTCCCGATAGGGCAGGTCCGCCTCCCTGTCACCTTTGGGCAGCGCAAGAACTACCGTACCGAGCTCATTGACTTCGACGTCGCCCACATTCGCCTGCCATACAATTCCATCCTCGAGTATCCCGCTCTGGCCAAGTTTATGGCAATGACTCACCATGGCTGCAACGTCCTCAAGATGCCAGGAAGTGGCAGAGTCATCATGGTCCCCTGTGAAGAGAAGGATGTGGTGTGCTCTCTCGAGCGCGCCTTCCAAGCCGCGTCAATCGAGGACCCAGACAGCAAGAGTGGAGACCTTCCTAAAGGAGCTCCCAAGAAAAAGATGACATGACCTAGGTCAAGGCCTCGGGAGGCAATCACCTCCGGAGGCGCCACATCCGGGCATGCACGCATCCAAGGGGCGCCACCCTCCGTCGCATAGGGGGACATGCCCGGCGCCCTCCTCGGGCAAGGCTCGGGGGCTCTCTCCTGGGGAGCCACTGACTTTGCCAAGATCACGAGGGAGGCGCGCGGGCACTACTTGGAGGTGTGCTTCGCGGCACATTTCCCTCGGGAAGGCGTAAGGCAAGGAGGGCCCCACCCTCGGGAGTTCATCACCAAGGTTGCTCAGGACTTGCAGGAATCAAGAGTCATGCGCGGCAACCGCCACCTGCCCCGCGTAGCTCCCCATCCAGGCGAGGATGGCGGGCTGCGCGTCTGCATCGACTACCTAGGGCTCAATTGGATCACATCACAAGAGCGCTTCTGGCCTTCACGCATGGGGCGTTGTGAGGGTCCACCGCACAGCTACGTTCGCATGCCCTTCGGCGTACCAAACACGGCTGCTGCCCACCAGCGCTTGATGAGGAGCATTCTAGAAGCTCAGGTGGCCAAGCACCGCGCACTCCTGGAGGAAATGGAGATGGACCTCGCCGAGCCGCCCGCACCTCCCGAGCCTCCCGAGGCTCGGAGCTCTGAGGGCTCATGAGGGTCGGCTTCCTCACCACGCACCGTCAGTTGCTCCGACACTCGCTCTGCAATGGTATCAGGTGACTTCTCTCAAGTTTCGTTTCAGCTGGGAGCGCCCTCAAGGCTGCATCATTTCCAGGTCGCGTGGGTCTGTCCCCGCGGCATGTATCCGTTTTGCTTCTGTCTTCAGCTTACCTTGTTGGGGGCGCCCCTCGGGCTGCATCATCCCCAAGCCGCTTGGGCCTGACCCAGTGGCATGTGCCTTTTTCTGCATCTATCTAAGTTGATTTGCTTGTCCATGCTCAACCTGCCTATGATTATCATCCGTCGCCTGCTATGAGCCTATCTTTTCTTATGCAAACCGCTTGCACGTTAAAAGGGGGCGCCTGAGCATCGCGACTCAGGAGCTCTTAGTGGCTCTCCAGCCCTCACCCCATGGCCTTGTCCACGACATCGCAACCTGGCATACCAGCGGCGGTAGAGCTTGCTCTGGGGCCGGGACCTGAGGACCTAGAGCATTTGCATGTTAACCATCTTGCAGGAACGTACCACCGACAAAGAACCAGAGCCAGGCGCAACCCGCCTCGAGGTAGGGCCTTGTGAGTCCCGCTCTACCTCACGGGTGCCCAGATACACCCCTCATAGCCCTATCGTGCCGGCCACGTGTCAGGGCGGGGCTGTACACGCCCTGGGGGCTCCTCCCGGAGGGGAGCCCCCTCCCACGTACCAGTGGAAGCACCATGCTCCGCGCTGGCTGACGACACTTCCGAGGAGCGGCTATGCTCGTACACATACGAAAGCACTATGCTCCGCGCTGGTGATAAACAACTGAGGGCAGCCCATGGCTGTATCAACCTCAGGGAGCCCAGAGCTTAGTGTATGGCCTCATTGCAACGCCTCCTCTCGGGAGCGCCACGCGAGGGGGCTGGGCACGGGGGTTGCGCCCGGGCCACGCCCGAGCACATGCCACCCAGCCAGGTCCCTCGAACCTGGTCGTCGCACGCCCCTCCCCGAGTGGAGCCAAGGTGTGGAGACCCATTTGAGCGTCAAGGGGGACTCCTGAGCATCGCGACTCAGGAGCCTAACTGGTCACGTAGCCCCTCACTCCTTAGTTCCGAAAGGCTAACGGCGGTCGAGGTATGCGCGGGGCCGGGCCCTGCCGATGTAGAATGACAGATCCTCTCTTCCACCCCCTCCCCATTTGCTGTTTGAGCATCAAGGGGGACTCCTGAGCATCGCGACTCAGGAGCCTAACTTGCCATGTAGCCCCTCACTCCTTAATCCCATCCTAGTGATCCGGCAAAATCTAGCAAATCCAGAAGCAAATATTACAGGCCATAAGTTGTTCTCACAATACCGAACACAAATTTTAATGCTTCCACGAGGCATGGTGCATGTTGCAGGAATCGAAGCAGGAAAGAGGCCGCGAGAAGATCACCCCTAGGCTGCGCCACCACTCGTGGTGGAGTCGCGCTTGTCAGCTCCATCCACCGGGGCCGCTGAGCCGGCAGCGCCTCACTTGGGCGCGGTGTTGAAGGCGCGGAACTTCGCCAGCAAGGCCTCCGCTTGACCCTTGCTGGCCTAAGCAGCAGCGGCGGAGCGCTTGGCATCCACGGGCTCCAGCAGGTCGTCAAGGCTGGCGTCGGGGTTGCAAAGGTAGACGTGGTTGAGGATCCACGTCAGCGCTGCGGAGGAAAGGACACGAGCCTCAACTTCGGCCATAGGGCGATGCCGATCACGACCTCCTCAAGCGCCTCGACAAGGAAGGGAACCAGCTTAGCGGGCTTGGCCCCGGCCAGCGGTTTCTCCAAGCCCCCGTCATAAAGTATTTTCAGTGTCGTGCGAGCCCTCTCCTCATAGTGCATGAAGGCCACGCAATCCTCATCCAAGACCTCCGCCTTGGCTTCCAGCTCAACACTCTCCGTCTTCATCGCATGCTCCAGCGTCTTCAGCCGGTCACGATCGGCTGAGAGTTCGGCGTCGCGGTCCTTGACAGCAGCTTCCCGAGCCTTCATATCCTCCTCCTTCACCTAGCGGTCGCGAATCTCCTTGGTGAGCTTATCACACAGCCCTTGCAACTCGCCCTCCAATGTCTTGCAGTGTCCCTTGACAGTTGAAGCATCTGTCAATGCCGCATCGCAAGCGGCCACGGCCTGGGAGGTGGCTTGCTTCCCCTCCTCGGAAGCGATCACAGCTTGGCTCAGCGCCGCTCGGACGGAGGCGTCAGAACAAGCCCAGCCAGAGACCAACTCCAGGCGCCCGGCCTCCAGGCGGGGGTTCGCACTCCGGAGATCCTCCCGCAGCCGACGCAGCTCATCGGCGGCACGGTCCAAGGCAACGGAAGAGACGGGAGCCGGCGGAGTAGGAGGAGAAGACAGCAGCGTGATCACAACTTGGGAGGTAGAGACCTCCTGAGCCTTGGCACCTTCGGTGATAGCATCAAGCACAGGCGCCTCCAAAGTCAGTGGGATCACGGGGGCAGGCTCCTCGCCAGAGCGTCCCTGCTGGCCTCGCAAGGATGATCGGGCAGGGGATGTGCGGGCCCCGCTGCCTCCTTTCCCCGTGAGGAAAGACACAGCCACGGCTGATGAGCCCGTTCCAGGCGGGGTCGCCGTGCCTCCCTTCAGCCTCTTCGCCGCAGGTAGCAGCCTGCCCAATGAAAGATGCCAGGCCTCGACAATGAAAGACAGGAACAAGGCGGAGTTCGAGTACTTACTGGTTGACTGCCGCAGGATCCCACGGACTCCGGCCAAGCTTGAAGCCCGAAAGCCTCTTGCGGGGCTCAATCTCGGGAGGCCTAGCCGCAGAGGAAGGTGCACCTGAAGGGCTAGAGCTGGCTTCGGCCGACGTGAAGGTTGGGGTGGACCCTTGGGAGATCAACCCAGACCTGTCCTTCCTCGGGACCAAGGGCGGGTCTTCCCCCCTCGCCTGGCGCCGGCCTCATCGTCATCAGGCATGGAGCGGAGGGTGCTAGACTTGTGCCAGGGGGAAGTCTCCCCCGTCCCCTCGAAGGTCGCCTCCGAGTCATGCTCCTCATCCTCTTCGTCGTCTTCCTCCTCTCCCCCGCCTGAGTCGCCAGAGGACACACCATCGCCGTCGCCGCCTGGCCCTCAGGGTCCTCCGCTGGCACCAGACCGACCCCGTTGAAGGTGGGCATGGTGTCCACCACCCGTTCCCAGTCATCACAAAGGAACAAGGGGATCGGAGTGTCCTCCGAGCCTGCCACGTCCTCTCCGACCAAGAAGCAGAGGGTAGCGGACAGATCTTCATCGTTCAGGGCGTCCAAGCTCAGGCGGAGGACGACGTCAGCATCCTCCATCCTCCACAGCAGGCGCGAGTGCGCCTGAAGAGGGGCCACCCGGTGCGACAGAAACTCCCTCAAGAGCGAGGCCCCGGCCAGCTTCGCAACCCTCAGATTGCCCGGCCTCAGATCGGCATTCATCTTCTCCAGCACCAGCTTCGCCCGCCAGTCGTCAAGCCCCGCGCGGGACCACGCGTCCACGGCCTCGGGCTGCGCTTTGGGCAGCTCCAGCAGGGGATTGTTGCTCCTGGCGTCCACCATGACCCACTTTCTCCGGAAGCCGTCGGCCCTCTTCCCGGCCTTCGATATGGCGTTGGACTTGGAGTACGCGACAAAGCTCGCGCATGCCGAGATATCGGCGCTAGTGACCCGGAGGGAGAATAAGTGGCGCAGCAAGGCCACGGAGGGCATCACCCGAAGTGCGCCTCGCAGTAGTAGGCGAAGATCGACAGGAGAAGGACGGAGTTGGGGTGGATATGCAGAGCATGCAACTGATACTGGTGAAGGACGGCAAGGAAGAACTCAGAGAAGGGAGGGACCAGACCAGCAATGACGGCGCTCATGAAGAGGGGATAGAAGGTGCTCCCCTTGTACTCCGACTGGGCGCAGCCAAGCCAGAGCATAGTCTCCCCCATCACATTGCTCTGCACCGCCAACATCTGGCGCGTGAGGGCGAGATTCTTCTCCGTTATGTTGGGGGAGACAAGAGCCGGAGAGTACCAGGCCGACGCGACCCCAGCTGCGGTCTTGCGGGGCGCCATTGCTCGCCGGAGGAGGAAGGCTGCGGCAAATTTGGAGATTTTGGAAGCAGGAGGGCGAAGAGCAAGAAATGGGATTTGAAGCAAGGCGGATGAGAGTAATGAAAGTAAGGCTAACCCAAGGCCAGCCTTTTTGTTAGTCGAGCAGTTACCGAGGCAGCATGGGGAAGCATAGACGCCCACGTCCAATCAACTGCCACGCAGCGCCCAAGGCCGCAGGCTGATGGGGCCCGCGGTGCTCCGCACTTTCCCCTTTGCTTCTCTGCTAAGCCAAGTCCGAGCACGCCTTAGGCCCGGGGCTATTGTCGGTGTTATGGGAATGGGGGTCCCCAAAATTGCCTGCCCGCGGCCTGCGGCGTGGCTCAAGTGATGGCCCAGTACGACCCATCTTCATCGGTGCAAGACTCAAGACCCTCGCGAGGGGCCAAGCCTCACGGGGCGGACGACACGAGGCTTCTTCAGGAGCGGCCTCGCCAGGCAGGCTCGCGAGGAGGCGGAGAGATCAAGGAAAGGGTATCTCGTGAGGTGCTCGTGACGCAAGCCATGATGATCAAGACCGAGCGGGCGCCAGGCGGGCGCCGGCCCGCGCAGTGTCCTTGTTTCCTCTTTGGTGCAAAGGGGGCAAGCACATGCATGGAGTACCGAGGCATTAGGCAAAGGTTGCCATTTCAGCGCAACGAGACCAAGTCCTACAGGGCGGCAGGATGGAGGTCATCGTGGAGCCCAAGGCGGCGTCATCACCAGTGCCTTCGGCAGCCGAGGACCAACTTTAGTCAGGATAACTTGTACTAGATGCTCCCCTTCAAAATGGCCGTTGTTGGCGACCTTCCCGCTCAATATTTGGGAAGAGGCCCAGGGCCTCTATATATAGGGCTAGACACCATAGTAGAGGGCATCTCATCGTGTGCTCATTAGATCGATAGGCGACCGAACTCACCCAAGCAGTTCATCGCACCAGCTCAAGAACACCTCTTGCGAGGCTGTTTGTCCTTTGTACTATTCATCATCAGCCCCTGAGGCAATCCACCACACCACACACTGGAGTAGGGTATTACACCACAATGGTGGCCCGAACTAGTATAAATCTTATGTCCCTCGTGTTGTTCATCGTTTTAGCTTAGATTCTTGCGAGGCGATCGGACATAGAGTGGTAGGGGGAAGATCTTCGCGCGCACCCTAGAGTTTGAACCTCAAGGGTCTGCCGGAACCCGGAATCCGACATCCATGAATAGTATGGCCCATGATTAGTGAAATGATGATACGCCCCATAGAAGCCCATGGATCCTATGGCCCGTATAAGGCCCATGGATCGTACGACCGGTAGAGGGCCCATGGATCGTACGGCCTGTAGAAGTCCCATGGACCTACGACCCGTAGAAGGCCCATGGATCGTACGGCCCGTATAGAAGGCCAATGGATTCTATGGCCCGTAGAAGGCCCATGGATCATACGGCCCATAGGAGGGCCATGGTTACAACAGTCCGTGTGTTGCCATGATTATGTTGGCCTAGTTACCAAAAATAGGCTATTGTGGCCACTAGAAAAACACAGAAAAAGAACTGGAATGACTACAAGCAAACAACTAAACAAGACAATAAGGAAATAAATAAGCAAGCAATTAACGCTAGTCTATTACCGCTATTACAAATATTACATCCACTAGGCATCAAAGTTCGCCACCAGTGCAAATATAGGGAATAAAGTAGCATATTACATACACTGGCCGTCAAAATTAGCCACCAGTGCAAAGAAATGTGGCATCAAAACAAGAGCATAACTGAAACAACTTCAGAAGAGCTCAAGAAACGTCATCCTAGGTATCCACCATGCTGGCAATAAGCTTAGCAAGCTTATTAGCTTTGTTCTGTTTGGCGCTAAAATCCTCCAACACTTGCTATTGCACCAGAAAGTATGCATCTGAATGCTCCAGGGACTTCCGTAGTCCTTCCGCTTCTTGTCGCAGCACAGCTGATCGATGTCTTTCAGCTTGTAGTTGAGACTCAAGAAACCGAACTGATTCAGACAGTGAGTTTGAATAGCTTGTGCAAGCAGTAGTGGCCAGTAACTCAAACACTAAACCAAGACAGGACTTTGGGGTTGTCTCACTGTCTTCAAGATAGTATTCCTTAGCTGTTTTATCAGCTTTGTTGGAGACCAACAAGGATGTGTCACTATCCTGAACCTTATCTGCATTACTTTCTTTACCATTGCTTAATAAGGCACTCTTCCCCAATATTCTGTCAGCATTCTAAAAGAAGAAACAAGCAGACACATAACAGGTTTAGCATGTACTAGTATATGAAACTCATTTTGGTGAACCAGTTCATTAGTAAGGTGGACAGGATTAAACTACCAAGTCTTCTATTTCCAAGTACTAGTACATAATAAAAGCATCAAACAAACATATATCTATGTCCTATGGTCACTGCATTGTCTTGCCAAATCAAAATAGAGACATTGTTCAAATCATATCAGTTCAAGACAAAGCAGCAGTGAAAGAATACAAAGCGTGGGAAATTACACGGCACAACAAGATTTCAGATGGGTACCATGGGTCTACATGCACAACAACACTGTTGTGATGCTAGTAATGTGATATGAGAAGTCAACTGTATACACAATTGAAATAGAAATCAACAGAGCTATTGATAAGAGCAAACCTGTTAAAGAAACATGTGTTAACATACCTGTTGTGCCATTGAAGTTTCGATTGGATCCTTCAATTTAAAAATAAGTTTGTATGAGTAAATCAGTGATACAAGAGCAAAGCAGTATGCACGATAGAAATCATAGTTAAAAAAGGCGCGCCTAAGCGAGCGCTTAAGCGCGCCTAGGCTCTAGGTGTTGGCAAAACGCATTGCACATAACTATGCTTAATCTGTGCATAACTGCGCATAAGCATGTGCTTTGGTCAGTAAAGCGCAAGGCGGTGGCAAAACGCACAATTAACACCTAGCGTTTTTTCGAACTATGATAGCAATGGAATCTTAAATTAGAACAGTTGTTCTTCAGGTTTAGGCACTTGTTCTACATGAACAGAGTACAGTAAGACGCAAGAATATAGTACTTAAAAATAGAAAATGAGCTCATAGACCTTACCACATTCTTGGTTCGGGACCAGTACAGAACAAGGCGTTCCCAGTCATCATCTAGTAAATGTGTCTCAGGAGAATGTAAGGGAATTTGATGAGTTTCTTTGCCGGTGAAGTACATTTTCTTCAGGTAATTCTGATACTGCCACCAAGCATTCTTGAAGAGAGCAGAGGTATTAGCACAGATTACCTCATCCCGAGTTTCCAAATTGGTCCTTCTCTACAGAGAAAAATGGGAAATTTTGCTGTAGTACAACCATCATGGAGGTAGGATGTATGGGACAAAGCAAAGTAATTGCCATGAATAAGATTACTTACACATAACTCCTAGAAAAACACCTGCAACTGGCATTTTCCTTCATCTTCAGTATAATATTTCCAAGATGGGAAGATACACACATACGATTTAACAACATCAAATGTGATAGATGCTAAACTACGACTAGCTAGTTGTGCTTCCTCCACAGGAATAGGCGTACTAACTATTGGAGTTGGGGTTCGCCATGGTAGTACTGGCCCTTTGGGCACTGGAGCTGCCTTACTAACTACTCTTGTTTGGGAGCTCTATGGTGGAGATGGTGTTGTCTCAATAGGAACTGGGTTACTATCTGCTGGGGTTGGGGTTAGATTCGGTGAAGTTGGTTCTCTGTCCATCACAGTAGGGGTACAATCTGCGAGAGTTTGGGTTATGTGTGGTAGGGCTGGTTCTTGTGCATGTACAACCGGGGTGCTATCTCCACCAAGAGGTCGCACTGTTTTATTTGAAGACCTTTTTTTAGTCCGCTAGATACTGGCATCACCCGATCCAATTCAAATGGCTGATAAACAGGAAACATAGTTGAATGTACATACATTGTATGAGATAGTGTAGAAAAAAGAGGGCATGAAATAGTTGACATGTATATTGTTTAACTAGAATGGATACCATGACATAATTTCACATATATGATGTCTATCTAAACTGGATAGCATAGCATAACATAATTCAAAGATATGATGAATAACTAAACAGGATCACATGACATAATTCACCTACATGTTATCTAAGTAATCAGGATTACATCATTTAATTCACATATGTGATTTCTATGCTAAATAGAGGGCATTCGATATGATGTCTGAACTAAGAACATGGTGTTGAATATTGTGTATATGATGTCTAGCTGTCAGGACCCCGACTCAAAGCCACACCGATCTAGCATGTAACACCTCATATGACTTTGCGGCCTCACACACGGTATTCCCACGGGTGTCACCTTACCTTGCCCGGGACCATTTGCGCCTTTTGGCACACGTATATGATAGTGTCGCTAGCATCCATATGACAAGGAGCCCAGGCAGACATGGCTAGTCGTGAACCCAAAGTGGCACTAACTTACAGGGACATGCATACATGACCCTGCAACGAACGTGTCGGTCATCAATGAGTGAATCCGGGCTGTAGCAACTGGGCTAGTAGGACTCTGGTAAACCGGGCTATAGCAGGCTAACATGACTCTGGTAGACACTGCATGACATTTCCCCGAAGGGACAGATACATGAACGAAGAAGGACACATGCCGAGCAGTAGCAAGCTACCAGGGCTCAGTGGAAGCACTAGGAGACCTTTCCCGGTAAGAGAGGCTACCAAGGATAAACAACTAGATAGTCAGATCCCACACATACCAACCATTTCAATAACATACACACAATATGCTCGATATGTGCAAATACAACATGGCATCACAACATGACTCTATAAGTCAACTATTTTATTCAATAGGCTCCAAGGAGCGAGATATTACAAACATCGGTCACATGACCCAACATTCAGAGCACATGTGGAAGCTTAACATGTCTGAGTACATACATCTACAAATGAAAAAGGCTGAGAAGCCCGAGTAACTACTAGATCCCGTCGAGGGCTCAAGATCGTAGCTGAGGTAACAAGCTAAACGTCAAAGTTCATGCAGAACTACTAGTGAGACTGAAGTCTCTCTACAAATACATAAATTAGGCAAATGTGAGTACAAATGTACCCAGCAAGACTTACATCAGAACTAACTACATATGCATCATTATCAACAAAGGGGATGGTGGGTTTAACTGCAACAAGCCAGCTTTGACTCGGTGGCTATCCTGAACTACAACTGGAAGTAACTCTTTTGAGGTGGCGCACACGAGTCCACATATTCACCATATCAATACACCACTATGGATCCGCTCCCGTCTCCCTACGAGAACGACATCCGTAGCACTCACGCTTATCTTGCGCATTTTAGAGTATCCACTTCAAGTTATTTATGAAGTTTACAGGCAACCCAGAAGTCCTTTACCATGGACACGGCTATTCAAACAGATGATGTTAACCCTGCAGGGGTGTACTTCTTCACACACGCTCTCGCCACTTACCGCCATGTACACGTCATGTATCTCGGCAACCTTCAAGCGGAAGCCTGGCGAGGGTGTCGGCCACGACATGACTAACCACACAAGTCTCTCGTCCAGGTTTATCGCCTATTTGGGTTCCATCCATAAGGAGATCCGGCCGGGGTGTCGCTCATGGCCCCAAATGATGTGTGCAGGGTTCCCAAGCCCACCATCCGGGTCCCACTTGGTACACTGGGCCACTGTGCCTAGTTTGTCCCAAGCCCACCTGTATCGGGTGCCACTTGGTAGACTACTAGCACTACCTACAAACACCAGAAACTAGTTGCAACTCCTGGACAGAGATCAGGCTGATTAATAAGTCGAGAGGGGTCGAGTTACCGGAACCCAATGTGTGGTAGTAGATGTTCATGGATCACAAACACAGAACTCAGTTCCTGAGGACGGTTTCAATAAGACAACCCACCATGTACTACTACATGGCCTCTCACCGCTACCATTACCAAATCGTGTTCACACACTTAGCTCTCAACAGTAGGACATGTTCATAACTTTCCAATTCATCCCCGATGAATCAGACCTGACACAACTCTAAGCAATAGCAGGCATGACAAACAAGCATGAATGAGTAGGCATATCAGAGCTCAAACAACTCCTACTCATGCTAGTGGGTTTCATCTATTTACTGTGGCAATGACAGGTCATGCAGAGGAAAGGTGTTCAACCATCGCAACATGTAACAGTTGAATCGTTGTTGTCCTAATGCAGTAAAAGAGAGCAGGAGCGAGAGAGTGGGATTGTATCGGAACGAACAAGGGGGTTTTGCTTGCCTGGCACTTCTGAAGATAGTATAGCTCTTCATCGGTGTCATAGAACTCATCGTCGGTACGTTGTCTACTGAGAGGGGACAAACACCGGCAACAGAGAAGGAACACAATCAATGCAATGCAACAATATGATGCATGAGTGTGACATGGAAATATGTTGTGGTTTGAGCTAATCCAACTAGCAACCAGATTAAATGAAGTTGGTTTGAATCCAAGATTCAAATTCAAACTCCATATGTGGATATTTAAATGCCATTTATATGATTTGTGCTAAACAGCAGCTATAAGTTGTTCTAACATGCATGAAAATGGTACAGATGGATAGATTGGATTTTTTTGATAATTTTTAATATATAAATTATTTCATTTGGAGTTACAGATTAATTTATATGATTTTTAGAAGTTTTAGCTAATTTCTGGAATTTTCTGAATTATAACTAATCCAGAAAATGACTTATTGCGTCAGCATAATGTCAGCATGACATAAGCGAGTCAACGGGGCACAGGCCAGGTCAGACTGACCAGTGGGGTCCACTAGTCAGTGACCCAGTGCTGGCTAGTGTCGCTGACAGGTGGGGTCGGGTCAACAGCCATGTCAGCAAGTCAGCACAGACGTATGGGGCCGGTCAATAGGTGACGTGGCCATAGTCAAACCGACACGTGGGCCTTCTGTGGTTAGATTAATTTAACCAGGGGTTAAATCTATGGTTAAATAAAAGGTGGGCTCGAGCTGTCAGTGAAACATGCGCTAAATAACTGCCTCATTAGTGGCTAATGATGATGCCACGTCATCATCGCCGGAGTCAGGCCGGCGAGGACCAAATCGACGGTGGATGACCACCATGCGCTCGATACGGAGCACCAAATCGCATGCGATTTGCGGCATTGGGTTGCTGGTGTTGTGTTCCATCGAATCTTAGTGTAGATGGACCAAGAGGTCGCCGGAATAGCCGACGGCGACGAGGTTTGGTGGCTGCCGGAGTTTGGGAAACGACGGGAGCGGCGCTACAAGGCACGGCAGGATGAGAGGCTGGGTGTTCCGGGCTTCTAGAAGTGTTCTAAGCATGATGACGCAAACGGACACGGGCCTCAGCAGCTAAAACAACGACGACAACATGGCCAGCGGCGAGGAGCTATCGGCTCCGGTGAGAATGAGGGCTACATGGCGCAAATGAGGCGGGGAAGAGAGGGGTTCGGAGCAGAAGCTCATAGCGGTCACGTAGAAAAGCTCAGTGGGCTCGGGGAAGGTCGGACGACGTCGGGGCATTGCCGGCGATCTCGGAGGCCGGAGTTGAAGACGACGGTGGTGGCGGCGTTCCCAGGCACCCGGCGTTGTGTGACTCATTGGAGAGGATGAGTACGTCGTCGCAGAGCTCAGGGGCGTGTCTAGGGGCGTAGGGGAGGCCGGTGGCTATGCGAGCGGTGGACGGCGGCGACGGGGCCGTTCAGGTGCGTGTGAGTGAGAGAGAAGAGGAGGGGTGGAGCATGACGGAGAGGCCGAGGGGGTTCCAGGGGTTGCGTTGCTTCATCCAGAGAGACCCAGGGCTAAGCGGCAAGCAGGAGGTGGCGAGGCGTGTGCTCGCGCGTGTCGGCCACGCGCGCTATCCTCCTAGCGCGGTGGAGAAGACGACTGGCATGCGCCACTGGGCTGGGCCGGCGCAGTGCCAGGCCAGGTAGGTGGCCCAGGTGACTCCTTCCCTCTCTCTCTTTTCTATTTCTTTCTGTTTCCTATTTATTCTGTTTTGTTTCGATTTAGCAAAAATACTAAACCATTTTTAAAACTCCTGAAAATATTTGTGGGCACTGTTGAAATTATTCTCAACAGCCCGCAACTAGTTTCGGAATTATGGGAGCATTTAAAATATTTATAGGATTTAAATGCCCCAATTCAAATACAATATGAGTTAATTCAAAAATCCAGAATGTCCTAGAAATATGTGCACCATTTTTGGAAGAGGTTTTTAGCCAATTCAAAAATGATGAACTTTTCTGCAGGCCTTTTGGGTTCATTGAAAATATTTTTATTTGAACCTAGTTGAATTCATTTGGTGCTAGGGTTTGAACATCCCTAATTCAAATTAAATAGAATTTAAACATGATGCAACAACCAACTAGTCCAAGTGCATAGCAAGGCTAGGGACGTGACAACTCACCCCCACTAAACAAGAATCTCGTCCCAAGATTCAAGCGTAGGGTAAGAGGACAAAGGGGACATAAACTAACACTATTTTCATGATCCAATTGCTCTTCTCGAAGATGTTGATTCATTGCATCATCTTGATCTTGACATCTTGCTTTGAGAACTCCATTCAACATGACCACGAGAAGAAATGAAAACTCTAGAAGAATTGATCTTCTCGAGGATCGAGCAAGTGACGATAAACTCACAGAATGAGGCATAGAACACCTCTTTAGCCGAGATGTTCAAACACACTTCGGGAGGGATGGAAGAACAGATGATAGGGGTTCAATTTGGTAGGCAACAATTCCACGCTTGAGGAGATGGTGAATGGTTTCAAGATAGCGATGAAATAATTTCCATGATTCCATAACGCGGCACCTTAGAGAAGGTGACTCGTAGAATTATTCCCTTAAGTGGAAAAAAGAATTACTTTTGATACCTAGATCATTGAAACTCTTTATACCAGCCTAAGGCAAATCACAATTGATCGTTTGAAGGAATTCGAAAGAATGGCATACTCAGTTTGGAAAGGAAACTAGAGTTATAAGACAACTTGGCAAACGGAAGACACATTCCAATTGATACCGGGGATATAACATAGTGCCTGAGCGTGCTCTCAAGAACTTGAGCATTTCCATATTCATCAGGGTCTTAACAACATCCGCGTCGAGGATCCTGGCAACACATCATACTACCATGATGAATAGTGATGGACGATGCAGATGCAAAGGAAGACAACACCTTCTCAGATTTTACCTTAGCAATGCCAAGGCCACAAAATCTTGATAATTGACCGAGAGTCATTTAGCACTCCGCTTCCAATGTTCTCCTTGATGTGCTAGCGTATCCCATTTATAGATATGGTTTGATATCTAGAACATCAAGTAAAAGGTCGGACTTCGGGAACACAAAAATCCATAAGGAACAACTACTGGAGTAAATCCTACAAAATCCTTATGGGGAGGTGGCCAACTTCTTCAATCGAGATACTACAACCATAGGTCTTCTGGCTGGGTGTGTTGGCCAATACATCCACTTTACAGGTTACAGATAGACCAATATTACAATTCTTGGGACACATTCCAACCATCATACCTGCCTGAGATTAAGATCTGGTTGGTGTCAGGATATTCCAGACTCATCAAGTCTAGAAAGAAAAATGGAAGTTTGCAACACAAATCGATGAGATGGCGTTGCGAGATTCTTGGGAAATGGACTATGGTAGTAAGCTCTAGAACATGAGCTGGTTCTGCTACAACATGTGCACATGTTGTCCGAGACAAGCATGACCACATAGTAGTCTTACAATAAAACACTACTGAGGGAGTCCTAGACTAGGGGGTGTCCGGATAGCCGAACTATCATCATCGGCCGGACTCCAAGACTATGAAGATACAAGATTGAAGACTTCGTCCCATGTCCGGATGGGACTTTCGTTGGCGTGGAAGGCAAGCTTGGCGATATGGATATGTAGATCTCCTACCATTGTAACCGACTCTGTGTAACCCTAGCCCTCTCTGGTGTCTATATAAACCATATGGTTTTAGTCCGTAGGACAATAACAACAATCATACCATAGGCTAGCTTCTAGGGTTTAGCCTCCTTGATCTCGTGGTAGATCTACTCTTGTAACATCCACATCATCAATATCAATCAAGCAGGACGTAGGGTTTTACCTCCATCAAGAGGGCCCGAACCTGGGTAACACATCGTGTCCCTTGTCTCCTGTTACCATCCGCCTAGACGCACAGTTCGGGACCCCCTACCCGAGATCCGCCAGTTTTGACACCGACATTGGTGCTTTCATTGAGAGTTCCTCTGTGTCGTCACCGATAGGCTCGATGGCTCCTTTGATCATTAACAACGACGCGGTCCAGGGTGAGACTTTCTCCCCGGACAGATCTTCGTATTCGGCGGCTTTGCACTGCGGGCCAATTCGGTTGGCCATCTGGAGCAGATCGAAAGCTACGCCCCTGGCCGTCAGGTCAGATTTGGAAGTCTTAACTTCATGGCTGACATCCGCGGAGACTTGATCTTCAACGGATGATAAGCACATTTCATATATACAATTTTGGCATAGAAATATATTATTTATTGAGATATGACCATTAATTCTTGCTGTGAAATATTGAATATTTGCATGAAAATCATATAAAGTAACATTTACTAGTCTTTGGTCTATTTTGCAGAAATGTGCGCAAAGGCACTAAAAATCTTCAAGATCCGGACTAAGTGGCTAAGAGAACGAAGAAGAGGAGGAAGAATGGACCCGACCGTGAAGAAAGGAAGTAACCAGAGGGGCCAAGCTAAAGTTGGAGCGATCATCTTGTGAAGAAAGAATAGAAGTGGAAGGGCAAAAGAGCAAAAGTGGCAGATCAGAGGAGGGGGATCAAATCCCTAGCGCAGCCTCGATCCCCTTCGGGCCTGGCTACATCTCATCTCTCTCCCTCTCCCCTTCTTCTCCATCACCGGCCGCCGCCACGGCCAGGCCGGCATGGTGGTGAGCCATTCACCCAGCGCCACCATCTCCTTCTCCTCCCCGAAGCCATCCATCTCCACCGTCCGCGCCCAGCGCCAACCAGCACCGCCTCCATCCATCACCCAGCACCAACCAGCACCGCCTCCATCCATCACCCAGCGCCACCACTACTCCTCCTACCTCCAGTGCCTACATCCACCACACCAGCCGCTCCCTCACGTGCCGCATCAGACACTCCGTCGCGAGTGTCTGGTCACCTGCGTGAGTGCGCCACCCAACTCCTTCGCCTCGGATCCATCTCACAGACCACCAGTGTGCCACCACCATCGCCAACTCCCTCTTCCTTCTTCTGCTCTCTGCCTGCTGCAGCTTCTTCTTCCCACGCCCCTGCTGCTGCTTGCTCTCTCAATCTCTGCTACTACTTCTCCATCTCTTGCTGCTACTTCTTCTCTGAACCTCATTTCTTCTCCTTGCATCCCCTTGTTGCTGCTCCATTCCCAAACTGCTGCTACCTATTCTTCTTCTTCTCTGAACCTCTGTCCTTCCCCTCGTTGCTGCTCCTCACTTGCGCCAGCTGCTCCTGTTCCCTATGCCTCTGCTACTGGTTCTTGCTTCTCTTCTGAACCTGAAGCTCTCTCTCTCTCTCTTATCTCAAACTGCTATAAACTTTAGAAGTGTAATGTTTAGAATTTTGTAATGTTCAGGGTTGTGGAATGTTCAGACTTGACAAGTTCTAGCAACTCGTTATTTGTTCGGTTTAGTACCTGTATAATAAAGTACTTGTTATGTTGGACCTGGCTAGTTGAGGCCTTGTTAATTTGGGTGATAATTGATCTATTAGAATGTGCTTCTGTGTATTACTATTCTGCTAGTATATGTGCGTGGTCACCTTGTGTACTAATCCCCTTTCCTAGTTATCTTCCAGTACTTGTCAACTTTGTGTGTGTTTGATTTTCAGTCCATGTGTCAGCTCAAGTACCTGTGCCATATAAATATGTGTGTGTGCTTGTGATTTAAATAATCTGTTTTCTGTTCAGTAATTCATACGCTTGCTAGATATATATGGTCATGCCTTTTGACTTCCCTTGTCACTGATGTTAGCCTTTTAGTTTCTATAATAATATGAAAATACCAAAAAGACAGAGTAAAGATAATCTTCATCTCCCTTTGTTTCTGTCATTTTCTTTGTTGATGATCCTTGTCAGTGTTAGGTTTATTTTTTGTTTTCATCATTCAATTGGGTCACCTAGCTTTAGTTGAACGTAGTTGCCGTCGCCTAGTCCCTGTGGAGAACACGACATCCTTAGTTTGGGGGCGTAAAAACCCCGCTATATTACAATTGATTATTTTGGCGCCGTTGCCGGGGACTAGCGTCGAGCGATTGTGCTAGGTTATAGACTAGGTTTTTCTTGTTTTCATCTTGTGCCATATATTTGTGATATTTCTCAAGCCACTAACCCCTGTTCTAGTTAGTATCTTTTTGTCTTCTTTTCCTTTTTGCAGGTTGGATTATCCTCTCGGAAATGGCATTCTATTCAGATCATCATGCTTATGCGAGCAACACTACAAACATCACGGAAACTATTCAAGAACTGATAGGTAAGATTTCCCATTGATTAGATGATTTAGCTCGGCAGCGAGAAGTAGTTTTAGAGGATAGGCCTAGTTCTTACTATCCTTATTCTAAAGGCCATCCTTATGTAGCTCCTTCTTGCCATATTTGTGGATTTCAGGGCCATTCGCCCGCTGAATGTCAGCGTGGCTACTCTCACACTCCGGATTGTTTTGGCATGAGCTTCGCTCAAGAGCATAGCTCATACCAAAACAATTACTCACATGGGTGGCCTGAAATCCCGAATATGTCATATAGGAGCAACAACCCTGAGATCTCACAGTTTGGTTCTAGTAATCATATGCAGGGATTTAGGTACAATGAGGAGAGCCACAACTATGCACCACAACAATTCCATTCAGCTCCTACTCATATACCACAGCACCAAGAGATGTGTCCAATGGAGTTAAATGGTCCTCCATTTGGTCAACCAACGACTCCAGCACCTGTTGTGCAATCTCATGTGCAAGTGCCCACACAAGATGAGTTCGATGACATAGACAAGCTCACACTTTTGAGTCTCGAGTTCACTTGGAGTGCCAAGGATGATCCTATTAGGAAGGTTATACTAAAGGAAATGAAGAAGATTAAGAGTGGAAAGGAGCTAGTGGATGAAGTAAGGAAGATTGAGAAGAACATCAACGCTGGTAGTACTATCTCATCTCTCCTTGAGCTGAGTGCTGCTGAGATTTCTAGTCATACATGTGAGATTCCAACACCTTCACATTTCGTTGAGCAAGATAGCAAGTGCCTTGAGCAAGAAATACCTCAGATTGAAGAAGATGAACTAGAAGACAAGGAACAAGATGGTCAAGAGCTGCAATTCCCAAGTGATCAAGTTGAAGGCTCATCATCTACTACTCCTGAAGAAGTACAAGAAGCTGCTGTAGATGAAGATGAAGAACCTGAGATTCATTGGACTATTATCATACATGAGCATGATGTGTCAGGTTTACCCAATCCTCTTGATGACATGAGTCCTTATGATTTATTTGCTTCTACCTTGCCTTACATGATGCCATCACTTAAGATTTATTTGAAAAATCATTTACTTGGATATGATGATACATACAGTGTTGGTAGCATTGCTCTCATTTGTGATGATCACAACTACTTTCCTCATGCTAGTCTTGAGCTTAATGATAAATGTCATCCTCGTGTGAGTATTGACCATGCTGATTTCTGCCATCCTAAACATGTGCTTTATAGTTATGCTTATATAATTGGATATTCCATTGATGACTTGGAGGGCATCGACCGTATCACTTGTAGTTGTTTGTGTGAGTCCTATTTCAGGCTTTTGCTACTGCACTGTTTACTACATGCTGACTAGGTTCGAGGTGACATTCCTTGGGATCCTGGTGGAGTCAGAGCATGGCGATGAGGAGAAGCAATGGGGCACACATATGGAAGAGTGAAGCTGGAGCATCCATGAGGAAGCAAGGGAGAAGAGCTGCAGCTGGTGAGGTGATCGAGCGAGTGCTACATGATCAAAGCCTGGTGAGATGTTTCATGACCCATTCTGAATATCATAAATACATGCTGAATTCAATTGCTAGTTGGGTTGCTTGAGCTAGTTATTACTTGTTGTCAAGCTGAAATTCACCTTTGGCATTGTGCTTGATGTGAATTTGTGAACTTGATTTTTGAATGCCTTGTAAACTAGTGATCTACACCATGCATGCTTTGCTGAAATTTGTGGAAGTTATTAGTTTTGAGTGCTCAAATCCCTAGTACACTAGAAAACTTGATCATTTTCTGCTTTTACCTTGATACACCTAGATCACCATGTTTAGATGCTGAATTTGTGCTAAGTGTGTTCCCATTGAGAGCAATCACCTAACCACTATGGATTAGCATGCTATGTTCCCTGGATCGGTAGCATGTGAACCAGACATGGAGAAGTGATGATTCCTGTTTTTGTGCTTATGTGTTGTTCATTTAAGATAGGTAATAATGAATATATAAGTCTGGCTACCTACAGTAGCATGTCATGTTCCCGGGATCGGTGGCATGTGAAATCGGGTTAGCTTCGGCAGTAATTAATAATAATAATAAAGTAATTGTCGAACCAGGTGTATACCATGTTCTCGGGATCGGTGGTATGTTCCTTTTGGGAGACAAACAAAAAAATTAATAAAAATTGGTTGAGCTAGGTGTATACCATGTTCTCGGGATCGGTGGTATGTTCCTTCGGTGAGACTAATAAAATAATATGTGTGTTTCTTTCAAATTCAATAAGTGGTTCAACCACAAAGTCATATTTCTGCAAATAAGAGATTTAATTCCAGTTCTTTTTGTTCTCGGGATCATGCTCTCTTTAGGAACCATTTGGCGCAGTCATCATTTAAACTTGTTGATCCTCTTTTATCATTGTAAAAGTTTAAAATGGTCATGCTTACTAGTATCCTACCGCTTTGAAGCACTCCTAACCATTAATTTTCACTAGCTAAGTCCAAAGCATGCACTGTTTAGAGATCTACTTCACTTGGTATTCTCTAGTCAGCTCACTGTTCACATTTTTGTTCTTGTCATATGCCTTTGCTCGAGGACAAGCAAAAGTTTAAGTGTGGGGGAACTTGATAAGCACATTTCATATATACAATTTTGGCATAGAAATATATTATTTATTGAGATATGACCATTAATTCTTGCTGTGAAATATTGAATATTTGCATGGAAATCATATAAAGTATCATTTACTAGTCTTTGGTCTATTTTGCAGAAATGTGCGCAAAGGCACTATAAATCTTCAAGATCCGTACTAAGTGGCTAAGAGAACGAAGAAGAGGAGGAAGAATGGACCCGACCGTGAAGAAAAGTAACCAGAGGGGCCAAGCTAAAGTTGGAGGGATCATCTTGTGAAGAAAGAATAGAAGTGGAAGGGCAAAAGAGCAAAAGTGGCAGATCAGAGGAGGGGGATCAAATCCCTAGCGCAGCCTTGATCCCCTTCAGGCCTGGCTTCATCTCATCTCTCTCCCTCTCCCCTTCTTCTCCATCACCGGCCGCCGCCACGGCCAGGCCGGCGTGGTGGTGAGCCATTCACCCAGCGCCACCATCTCCTTCTCCTCCCCGAAGCCATCCATCTCCATCGTCCGCGCCCAGCACCAACCAGCACCGCCTCCATCCATCACCCAGCGCCAACCAGCACCGCCTCCATCCATCACCCAGCGCCACCACTACTCCTCCTACCTCCAGTGCCTATATCCGCCACACCAGCCGCTCCCTCACGCGCCGCCTCAGACACTCCGGCGCGAGTGTCTGGTCACCCGCGTGAGTGCGCCACCCAACTCCTTCGCCTCGGATCCATCTCGCAGACCACCAGTGTGCCACCACCATCGCCAATTCCCTCTTCCTTCTTCTGCTCTCTGCCTGCTGCTGCTTCTTCTTCCCATGCCCCTGCTGCTGCTTGCTCTCTCAATCTCTGCTACTACTTCTCCATCTCTTGCTGCTACTTCTTCTCTGAACCTCATTTCTTCTCCTTGCATCCCCTTGTTGCTGCTCCATTCCCAAACTGCTGCTACCTATTCTTCTTCTTCTCAGAACCTCTGTCCTTCCCCTCGTTGCTGCTCCTCACTTGCGCCAGCTGCTCCTGTTCCCTACGCCTCTGCTACTGGTTCTTGCTTCTCTTCTGAACCTGAAGCTCTCTCTCTCTCTCTCTCTCTCTCTCTCTCTTATCTCAAACTGCTGTAAACTTTAGAAGTGTAATGTTTAGAATTTTGTAATGTTTAGGGTTGTGTAATGTTCAGACTTGACAAGTTCTAGCAACTCGTTATTTGTTCAGTTTAGTACCTGTATAATAAAGTACTTATTATGTTGGACCTGGCTAGTTGAGGCCTTGTTAATTTGGGTGATAATTGATCTATTAGAATGTGCTTCTGTGTATTACTATTCTTCTAGTATATGTGCATGTTCACCTTGTGTACTAATCCCCTTTCCTAGTTATCTTCCAGTACTTGTCAACTTTGTGTGTGTTTGATTTTCAGTCCATGTGTTAGCTCAAGTACCTGTGCCGTATAAATATGTGTGTGTGCTTGTGATTTAAATAATCTATTTTCTATTCAGTAATTCATACGCTTGCTAGATATATATGGTCATGCCTTTTGACGTCCCTTGTCACTGATGTTAGCCTTTCAGTTTCTATAATAATATGAAAATACCAAAAAGACAGAGTAAAGATAATCTTCATCTCCCTTTGCTTCTGTCATTTTCTTTGTTGATGATCCTTGTCAGTGTTAGGTTATTTTCTATTTTCATCATTCAATTGGGTCACCTAGCTTTAGTTGAATGTAGTTGCCGTCGCCTAGTCCCTGTGGAGAACACGACATCTGTAGTTTGGGGCATAAAACCCCCGCTATATTACAATTGATCAGCAGATTCGAGCCACAGCCGAGCGCGCCACACTGTCACGATGGGCATGATTTGGCTCTGCTGCCGGACAGTGCCCTGGAGACCGCACACGAAACCGCTCCGACCCTCGATTTGGAGCCGGTTGCGCAGATCGAGGATGGATGGTTAGACACCGCCTCGGGGGCTGCAACCTCTACGACGATAGAGCCGAATACTGACTTTGTCCCTTCTGAAGCTCGTGACTCCAAGGTGCCAGACTCCTTGCCAGACTCCGAACCTCCCGCGCCCCCACCAATCAAATCCTATTTGGCGTCGATCATGGAGTTCACCGCCGCGGACATCTTTCAACACTCATCTTTTGGCGACGTCCTGAGTTCGCTAAAGCATCTCTCGTTATCAGGAGAGCCCCGGCCGGACTACGGTTAGGACGGTTGGGATGTGGACGACGAAATTCAAAACCCACCCACCACCCACTTAGTAGCCACTGTCGACGATTTAACCGACATGCTAGACTTCGACTCCGAAGACATCGACGGTATGGATGACGATGCCGGAGACGACCAAGAATCAGCGCCTACTGGGCACTGGAAAGCCACCTCAACTCACGACGTATACATGGTGGATACACCAAAAGGAAGTGATGACGAGGAACAACGGGACGCGGCGAAGGATAATTCCCCCGAAAAACAACAAAAACAACGACGCAAGCGCCGCCCGAAGTCCCGCCTCGATAAAAACGGCACCCATACTGACCCAGCCGTAGAGCAGGGCGAACCAGTGGACGAGCAACCCATTCCCGGCGAAAACAATAGTCCAGACGATCTCACGCCGGACACATCACCGAAGCATAAGAACCTTCACAGAAGGCTCGTCGCCACTGCAAGGAGTTTGAAGAAGCCAAAGCGGAAGCTCAAAATGGCGGAAGACGTACTCAGAATAAGATGGAGCAAAGTACTCAAGACCACAGATAAATACGGTGATAGTCACCACGCAAAGAGCTACCCGAAGCGCAAACTGTTGCCCGAATTTGATGAGGAGGCCGTAGAGCCCCCACAGTCAAAAAATAAAGAGGCCGCCTAGCCAGATAGACGACCAGATAACAGGCCAAGAGCGGCAAGCGGCGCCGCACATAATCCGGCACACTTTCCAAATAAGGATCCTAGCAAAAAGGATGGCCCAGTCAGGTCCATCTATGGGCCAAAAAAGAAGGCTCCAGGAGGCAACACAACCCGCTGAGTGTTCGAACATAACGGCACACCTAAATACAGGGGCGCCGCACACCCACTATGCTTCACCGACGCGGTACTGGATCATGAATTTCCAGCAGGATTCAAGCCCGTAAACATAGAGGCATATGACGGAACAACAGACCCCAGAGTCTGGATTGAGGATTATATCCTACATATACATATGGCTAGAGGAGACGATCTCCACGCCATAAAATACCTACCCCTCAAGATCAAAGGGCCAGCTCGGCATTGGCTCAAAAGCCTCCCACAAAATACCATTGGAAGTTGGGAAGAGCTTGAGGATGCGTTTCGAGCAAATTTTCAGGGAACTTATGTCCGCCCTCCAGACGCAGACGATTTAAGTCACATAACTCAACAGCCCAGGGAGTCAACACGCAAATTCTATAACATGTTCCTCACCAGAAAGAACCAAATAGTCGACTGTCCGGACGCCGAAGCCTTAGCAGCCTTTAAACATAACGTCCGAGACGAATGGCTCGCCAGACACCTCGGCCAGGAAAAACCTAGAACAATGGCCGCACTGACAAGCCTCATGACCCGCTTTTGCGCGGGGGAAGATAGCTGGCTAGCAAGATGCAGCACCAGCGACCCGAGTACATCCGAGGTCAGGGATGGAAATGGGAAATCACGACGCAGAAAAGATCGGCGCAGGAATAAGGAAAGTGGCCCAAACAGCACGGCGGTCAATGCTGGATTCAAAAGCTCTCGGCCTAACATCAAAACAATGCCCCTTAAGGATAACAGTGATGAGCTATCCAACCTAAACAAAATCATGGATAGGATATGTCAAATCCACAGTACCCCCGGGAAGCCTGCAAACCATACCCACAGAGATTGTTGGGTCTTCAAGCAGTCTGGCTGACTTAACGCCAAACACAAGGGGCTCGACACACCAAGCAAAGACGATGACGAATCCCACAGGCAGCAGACCGGAGCACAGAAGACTTTCCCACTAGAGGTCAAAACAGTGAACTCACTTCATGTGATAAATTGTGCAGAAGCAATATAAACCTGCTATACCAGGACACCATCCGCAGAATGGGGATAGACCCTACCAAAATCGACATAGCAACACTTCCTTCAAAGGAGTGACGCCAAGCCCTTATGCCAAGTGTACAGGCTCTGTACTACTAAAAGTTGTGTTCGGTTCACCCGACAAATTCCGTCGCGAAAAGCTAATCTTCCATATCGCCCCATTCAAAAGTGGCCATCAAGCACTACTGGGACGCGAAGCTTTCGCCCGCTTTAACGTAATACCGCATTTACGCGTCTCTTACACTCAAAATGCCCGGTCCACACGGCCTCATCCCATTAAAGGGAAACTCCGAGTGTCCCTCGACCACGGAAAACGTGAGACTGCCTTGACAGCCGCACATTAATCCCACCTTGCTGATCTAAGCCCCTAAAAACAGGTCATTTAGACCTCGGACATGGTTAGGCGAGTCCAATATAAATAAACAAGGGGCTTCCCAGCCGCATACCTCTTTACAAGGGGCTGCACGTATAAACAATGAGAGCCAATAAAGCTCAATCTTTCCAAATCATACTCTGTTTTAAATACATCTTTCGCACGCTATTTTTTCCAAACTAAGTTCTTCTCTTTTACAGATGAATCACGTGCTACACCCGTCCAGGATACAGCACAACGGAGACACAGGCGCAGACGTGCAGCAGGGACCTGTTACAAGGATTCTTTTTAGATTAAGACCCTGTGTAAACCTTTCTTACTGTCTCTTGTTGATACTCATCCCCCGGTTTCCTACCATAACCGAGGAGGAGGCTGGCGTTTTGGCATCGGCCGCGTCAGAAGTTTTCACCTGTGCTTGGACATTAGGGGCTTAGGGCACTATTCTGCCCGTTATCATAAAGTCCGAATACCTTAGGGAGTGTTCGGCGTCTCGAGTTAGGACTTATATGCATCAGCTCCGAATCATGTCTTTGGTCAAATGTTGGGTTTGCCCGGCTCCTGTGTTTTGCTGCCTTACGTTCCGCTCCATCGGCTAACGCGGCACCAGGAGAACTACTGCGATTGTGCCCCAGTTCGGCCGGGCGAGCACCTCAGTAGAGAAAGCCAAAAACTGACTATCATGATACAGCGAGAGACTGGTCAACCACTCGATCGACTATTGGAATGTTTATAATTCCTCCGCTTTGACGAAGGACCATTTCCCGGTTAGGCACACACGCGCCCCGAGTTCGGAGAGCGCAGTGCCTCTAGGGGCTATATCGTAGCCCCACCATCGAGCTCCTATGGCTAAGTGAAAGTGATAAAGCATTATAGTCCGGTTGCCTAGTTTGCTATGCTATCACCTCCTTCAAAGGACCAAGACGTTGGATTAAGTGTGAAAATCCGCTTTTTTTTTCAAACACCCCCGCACTATGTGCGTGGGGGCTGAAGCCAAAGACTGCCATCTTTTAGGTTATACATACATATACATTAACTGCCGCACATGATATATTTCAATACTTGAACGCACAAGTATAAAAAGTCGTTATATTATAAATATGATCTCACAAATCATACACGTCATTTGAACATGACATTTTTCGAGCACTGCGACTCTATTAAACGAGCGCCCTGCAGGACTTCCTCAAAATAGTGCTCGGTGGGTAATCGGCTCTCGTCCGAACCCCGGGACACAACATCAGTGGCATTCATCTCCGCCCAGTATGTCTTAACACGAGCAAGAGCCATCCGTGCACCCTCTATGCAGGCCGACCGCTTCATCGCCTTGATATGCGCACCGACCCAAGGAATCGCTGCAATAAACCAAAATAACTCTTCGGCTTGGGCCTTTCCGGCCACAGATGAGCCACCACATCCGTCATGGCTAGTCCGGACAATCTATTCAGCTCAACCCACTCAGTTAACTGATCGGTCAACGGTAGCAGACGCTCCGGACTATGGAATTGAGACCAAAACAACTCTTTCATTTCATGATCCTTCTGACTTCGGAAGTGCCAAACTGCGTCCGCCGCACTCACCGCCAAATCCAGATAAGAATCCTCCGCACTCCACAACTGGCCCAATTGAGCATACTTCGGATCCATGAATTTCCTGCGCAACAGAAAGGGCTTTCCAGCCACAATGTCTCCGGCCTGACGCAGTTCCTCCTTTATAGCCCGCATTGCAGAACTAGCATCCTTGGCTTAGGCGGTGGCCTTCTTCAGGCCCTCTTGCTTCGCTTGGCGTTCTCTTTCAAGAACCTCATAACGGTCGGTAGCATCTTTTAACTTCACGGCCATTACGGCCATTTCCTCCCTGCTTCGGCAGTGAGCAGCCTTCTCGGCTTTTAGCTCCGCCGCTGCCTTCAAGGCAGCCGCATCACTTTTTCTGGCTTGGTCCTTGGCTCGATCAAGCTCCGCCCAAAGGTCTTCCACAGCAGCGGCACCATCTGCCTCAAGCATACATGTTGTAAGGAGTGGGCGTCAGCTCCCTTACCAGGTGACCGCGGAAACACCACTTACCTTGCGACTCGTCAAGTCGTTTATTGACCAGCGTGATGTTTGCATCTGCAACGTCGAGTTGCCGCTTTAGTTCGGCAACTCTATCAGTCCGGCTGGCCACCGAACGCTCCGCCACCTACATAGGAAAGGCGACATTTCGTAACTAAGATTATGATCCTCGGCATGCTGTCGCTTTCGACAACATACCGAGTCTCACGGGCTACTATCTATACAGGGCGCACCCTATGTGCAACACTGTCACAAGGTATGTCATTTTTTTTGTGTACCTCAAACCCCTTCAGTAAACTTCCGACGGCCTCATGTAACCTGATTTCGGCGGATGATATCCTTTCAATCACCGCACTCATTAATGCGCGGTGATCTTCTGAGAGAGACGCCCTCTCGAGCAAACCCTGCAGCTCCACCGGCCGCACTCCAGTGGGTGCCGAACTCCCAGGCCCCGCCGGTCTCGGGGAGACCCTCCGTGAAGACACCTCAGGCTCTTCCGCCCCGCCTGATGGGTCGGCAAATGGAGGCGTTTCGCTCTCCATCATCTCCGGACGAAGGTCCCCCGAGGATGAGCTCTGCTGGGAAGGGCTGAGATCCAAACTACAAGGTAAAAACTTCGGTTATCCTTAGAAATAAAATAGGGATGCCTTTTATTGTAAAACTTCCCTTTTTTCTATTTACGGCTCACTGGAGGGCTGATTCCTTTGTGGAGACTGTACGGCCGAGACTCCTCCCGGCGCAGGACCTTCCGGTGCAGATTTCTTTCCCCGCTTCGAGGCTTTGGCCTCCGGGTTTTCGGAAGCGGTCCTCTTCTCCCCCTGGAGGGAGGGATTCTTGATTCCCCCCTTACTGAGAGCCTCCTTAACAGAGGTGGTAGCTTCCCTGTTCCCCCCTTCGCCTTCCTCCGAAGGTGCAACCTCCAACATTTTGATTAATACGGGATCCGGCGTGGTCTCAGGGAGGGGGGCCGGACACCGTATCAGTTTCGCTTGCGCTATCCACCCTGTTCAAGGGATAGCTGGTTGAAAGGCAAGTCCATGATAAATAAATGGATGATATGTCCGGTCACGGCTACTTACTTGAGTATCCGGGCGAGTGCAGCTTAGGCCAGTGTCCTCGGTCAAGTCCGGACACACTTCTTGTGGTCCGAAGAGCAGTTTGTACATCTCCACGGGTTTTGTACCCATAAAGTGTTGGAGAGCTCGTGGTCCCACCGGATTGAATTCCCACAGGCGGAGGGGGCGACGTTTGTAGGGCAGAAGACGCCGAATCAGCATGACCTGCATCACTACGACCAGATTGATCTCCTTCTCTTGGAGATCTCGAATCCGGCCCTGCAATAGGGGTACGTCCTTGGACGGCCCCCAGTCGAAACCTTTGTTGACCCACTATGTCAGCCGTGGTGGAGGGATCGGGCGAAAGGCGGGCGGCGGCCTCTGCGTGCTGCCCCTGGGAGCGGTGATATAGAACCACTCCTGTTGCCACAAACCGAGCTCCTCCTAAAAAGAGCCCTCGGGCCATGGAGCATCGGCCCTCTTGCTTATAACCGCCCCGCCGCACTCTGCCTAAAGCCCCTCAATCATCTTCGGCTCCACATTGAAGATTTTGAGCCACAAACCAAAGTGAGGGGTAGTGCGGAGGAAGGCTGAGCAAACAACAATAAATGATGAGATATGGAGGATAGACTCCGGAGCCAGGTCGTGGAATTCCAGCCCATAGTAAAACAGGAGCCCCCTCACAAAGGGATCCATCGGGAAGCCTAAACCCCGACGGAGGTGAGGCGCGAACACGACGCTCTCGCCAGGCTCAGGGGTGGGAATGACTTGCCCTTGGGCAGGCAACCTATGCGAAATCTCGTAGGTTAAGTACCTGGCGTCCCTAGGCTTTAGCACGTCCTCTTCCGTGACGGAGGAGGGCATCCACCGGCCCTGAAGGTCAGAGCCGGACATTGTCGAAGGTCCGAAGTACCCGAATCTGGAGCCCTGGGTGTTGGAACTCGGGGCGAGGGGCGGATTCGATTGAGGATTGAAGAAAAGAACGGGCCTTGGTCTCATTATAAAGGGGGAGAATACCAAGAGCCGTCTCCGCGACCGTTTAGAACTCGCCTTCGATGGAGGGGGCGTGGCAACGGGCGCGGTTGGGTTACCCACGTTCGTATTAATGAGAATCCCGGGATAAGGGGAACACGATCTCTGCTTTGACAAGACGTGCCAAGGAAACCGCTTTGCTAAATGCGCTGAGGCGTTATAATAAAAACGATTCAAGTAAAGGCTTGGTTGTGGTGTGACGTCACGCCACGAAATACGTCAGCAGATTGAACTTGTGTAAATATTATTCTCTCTACAGTGGAGTGTGGAATTTATTTTTGTAGAGCCGGACACTATCCTGGTGTTCACAATCTTCTACAAATTATTCGGAGAAGGAACCCGCCTTGCAATGCCGAAGACAATATGCACACCGGACTCGTCGTCATTGAAGCCTGGTTCAGGGGCTACTGAGGGAGTCCTGGACTAGGGGGTGTCCGGATAGCCGAACTATCATCATCGGCCGGACTCCAAGACTATGAAGATACAAGATTGAAGACTTCGTCCCATGTCCGGATGGGACTTTCCTTGGCGTGGAAGGCAAGCTTGGCGATACGGATATGTAGATCTCCTACCATTGTAACCGACTCTGTGTAACCCTAGCCCTCTCCGGTGTCTATATAAACCGGATGGTTTTAGTCCGTAGGACAATAACAACAATCATACCATAGGCTAGCTTCTAGGGTTTAGCCTCCTTGATCTCGTGGTAGATCTACTCTTGTAACATCCACATCATCAATATCAATCAAGCAGGACGTAGGGTTTTACCTCCATCAAGAGGGCCCGAACCTGGGTAAAACATCGTGTCCCTTGTCTCCTGTTACCATCCGCCTAGACGCACAGTTCGGGACCCCCTACCCGAGATCTGCCGGTTTTGACACCGACAACTACCGAGTCCTGATCGGAAACCATCATTAAAATAAGAACTCTTGTGCATGTCCGTCTGGGCCCTTCAAGATTAGCACTTGAACTTCTTATCCTTGAACAAATCAATCAATGGCTTTGTGTGCTAGGGATACATATAGAATGAAGGTAGCTAGTCTCACAAACCAATGTATACTTCGCACATGCATGACTGACTTGGGATGATTCTAGATGAAGCAACATTGACTTCTCGAGTTCACAACGGCAACTTGCATCAGATGCAAATGGACTGGAGAAAGTCATTTCTTACATCCGAACATATGCTTCATGAGCTAGCATGAAGTGATGCTTTCAAAAGTTTGCAACACTAGCTTAATGTGCAACAAAATCATGGAGGAGATAAGGATGTTGTCAATGGGCTCAGCAACAACTCATCGGAATTTCCATATCACTGGGTTTCCACCATTATGTGAACAATGTGATAGTATTGGTTAGACCGAAAGATGTAATGGTGTATGCTCAAGGAATCAACCACGGGTGAGACAACATTACGAGCATCGTTGGTTGTGACTTTATTTGAGGATAGCCCACACTTAAATCAAAGTTTTGAGAAGACAATAGATCCAACAACTGATCACGAGAACTAATCGAAGAAGATATCACCTTTCTTCATCACACATATACAAAAGATATCCCTTTGTAATGAACTAGGTTAGGCAAAGCTTTTATCTTCCAACTCCCCAAGTTGTTGTTTAGCTCAACCCACTAGTTCAGGGTATCCAACACATAATCTTGGAGAATGGGTGGTTTACAAGAAACCAAGTTGATCACGAGCTCAACATAGTGGTCAGGTGTCAACCTGGTAGTACTTTTGAGAAGATATTCAGAAAATCATGAACCACCGATATGTTATTAAGCCTGGGAACAATCCTGTTTTTAGGGTAAGACGATATGATCAAATAAGCAAGGGATTGAATAATCCTAACTCATTGATCGAAGAGTGCACCAGAAATAAGGACTAGGTAGCACAATCTATCTTAGGATGATGATTCAATACCAACACGCTAAGAATGAGATTGTTGTCCATTAACTAACAAGCAACAGGGTTTGTTGGGGATATTACTACTAGGTGTGAACCGGCCTACCTGGGCCGGGTTAGCTTCATTAGTAGTATAAAGGTGATTAAGCAGATGAAGGCCCAAGGCCTGTAGTCAGTTTAGAACCTGTAGCCGTAAACCGGCTTGATATGTAAACTTGCATTGTAAGTTAGGAATAGACAGAGACCAACCGGGATACGAGTATGAACCGGTGTGGGACTCTGTGGACCGACGGGTGTCACCCGTGTATATAAGGGGACGACCCGGCGGCGGTTCAAGGACAGACAACAACAACTCGAACCTAGGCGAAGCTTGTTTGCTCCCTAGCCATCGAAACCACATCAATTCCATCACAACTAGACGTAGGCTTTTACCTTCATCAAAGGGGCCAAACTAGTATAAACCCTCGTGTCTTTGTGTCCGCTTTAACCCCTTCAAGTTAACCCGTAGCGATGGCTCCACGACTAAGTCCTTTCACGAGGACATCTGCCGTGACAAATCCACGACAGGGTTGCTAGCAGTATTGATTTCACACATCACGATTCACTTGTCGGCATTCTGGTTACAATAACATGGGAACCGAGGAATTAACAATAATGGCAAGAAGTATTACTGCGTCAAGAATTCATAAGAGGTGGTGCAATTCTCATGACACTCTTGACATAAAGATGGTAACACTCCAAGGTAGAGCAGAGCAGAAGCTGGATTGGCATTTTGATCTGCGGAATACAATTGCTTTGACCCAATCCTAGATATGGATGAGGTTCTGGAGTTTGTTTCTCCTATTCATTCTGGAATAGAACGGTTTGACGGACCACAAGAATAGTAGGCATCGATGAACACGAATGCACACATACCCTTGACTATCTATTGATAGACGAAGGTCGGAATACAACTAAAGAGGGACAACCCAAAGAACGTATGGTTTTCTGAGTTTTGGATGCATGGATTGGTATGTCGAATGAGTTCAACATATTTCTTCCGGACAACCCATGCAGAAAGGTAGAACTGGCAGAGTCACAACATAGAATCGAGAACTCATCTAGAACTTTGGTTGTGATCTTTGGTTCAAGAACTTCGGCCATATTGGTTCATGGTACCGGAAGAATGATATACCATGAACTTCTAGGACTATCACAAGGGTTACTAATATCCTAAAGGAACTAGCAGCACTATCAGCATGAGGTAAGTAGGGTGAATCTCGGGTTCAGAAACCCAGGAGCAGAATGCCTACTAACTAGGTGGCATCACGGGATGCTTTCGAGAATGATGGCCAGAATCATCACACTGGGAACACAAGACATGGCTAGATTACTAGATGATCCCCTAAGACACCTAGCGTCATAATAATGAATCCAACAAATATGTCGAGGCAATAGAGTACCTAAACTCACCGATTAGTGTGGTTAATCTGGCCCAAAGGAACATCGAGAACGGAAGGAAGGATTTGCAAATGCATCAGGCTGTTTAGAAACCCGGGATGACTCGGACAGCATAACGGCTGTAAATGCTCAAGAAGATTGAGACATCCTACAAAATGGTAGCATAACCACTCGACCATCACAATATCAAGGTTCTGAGATCAACTATGAATACACGGAGATAGAAGAAACTGAACTGAGGCTTGAAATCATCAATCCTATAAGTCTACGGATTAGTAACACGTGAACCTAATAGGGAGATGAGATCCTAGTCCTTAACCCCGGTAGAAAAGAAGAGGTTGACTCAGATCAGAAGGGCATAAGGTATAAGGAGTAAAAAGAGCCTTACGTTCCATCCCACAATCAATTCCCTTATATAACTAAAGAATTTCTAGACTCAACTTCGACCGGTTTGACTTGGTAATCCTATCGGCAGTCAAGCTCTGATACCAAAGCTATCAGGACCCCGACTAAAAGCCACACTGATCTAGCATGTAACACCTCATATCACTTTGCAGCCTCACACACGGTATTACCATGGGTGTCGCCTTACCTTGCCCAGGACCGTTTGCGCCTTTTGGCACACGTGTATGATAGTGTCGCTAGCATCCATATGACAAGGAGCTCGGGCTGACATGGCTAGTCGTGAATCCAAAGTGGCACTAACTTACAGGGACAGGCATAAATGACCTAGCAATGAACGTGTCGGTCATCAATGAGTGAATCCGGGTTGTAGCAACTGGGCTAGCAGGACTCCGGTAGACCGGGCTGTAGCAGGCTAACAGGACTCTGGTAGACACTGCATGACATTTCCCCGAAGGGACAGACACATGAACGAAGAAGGACACATGCCGAGCAGTAGCAAGCTACCAGGGCTCAGTGGAAGCACTAGGAGACCTTTCCCGGTAAGAGAGGCTACCAAGTATAAACAACTAGATAGTCAGATCCCACACATACCAACCATTTCAATAACATACACACAATATGCTCGATATGTGCAAATACAACATGGCATCACAACATGACTCTATAAGTCAAGTATTTTATTCAATAGGCTCCAAGGAGTGAGATATTACAAACATCGGTCACATGACCCAACATTCAGAGCACATGTGGAAGCTTAACATGTCTGAGTACATACATCTACAAATGAAAAAGGCTGAGATGCCCGAGTAACTACTAGATCCTGTTGAGGGCTGAAGATCGCAGCTGAGGCAACAAGCTAAACGTCAAAGTTCATGCAGAAGTACTAGTGAGACTGAAGTCTCTCTACAAATACATAAATTAGGCAAACGTGAGTACAAATGTACCCAGCAAGACTTACATCAGAACTAACTACATATGCATCATTATCAACAAAGGGGATGGTGGGGTTTAACTGCAGCAAGCCAGCTTTGACTCGGTGGCTATCCTGAACTACGACTGCAAGTAACTCTTTTGAGGTGGCATACACGAGTCCATATATGCACCATATCAATACACCACTATGGATCCGCTCCCGTATCCCTACGAGAACGACATCCATAGCACTCACGCTTATCTTGCGCATTTTAGAGTATCCACTTCAAGTTATCTATGAACTGTACAGGCAACCCAGAAGTCCTTTACCGCGGACACGGCTATTTGAATAGATGATGTTAACCCTACAGGGGTGTACTTCTTCACACACGCTCTCACCACTTACCGCCATGTACACGCCATGTATCTCGGCAACCTTCAAGCGGAAGCCTCGTGAGGGTGTCAGCCACGACCTGACTAACCACACAAGTCTCTCGTCCATGTTTATCGCCTATTTAGGTTCCATCCGTAAGGAGATCCGGCCGGGGTGTCATTCATGGCCCCAAACGATGTGTGCAGGGTTCCCAAGCCCACCATTCGGGTGCCACTTGGTACACCGGGCCACTGTGCCTAGTCTGTCCCAAGCCCACCTGTACTGGGTGCCACTTGGTAGACTACTAGCACTACCTACAAACACTAGAAACTAGTTGCAACTCCTGGACAGAGATCAGGCTGATTAATAAGTTGAGAGGGACCGAGTTACCGGAACCCAATGTGTGGTAGTAGCTGTTCATGGATCACAAACACAGAACTCAGTTTCTGAGGACGGTTTCAATGAGACAACCCACCATGTACTCCTACATGGCCTCTCACCGCTACCATTACCAAATCGTGTTCACACACTTAGCTCTCAACAGTAGGACATGTTCACAACTTTCCAATTCATCCCCGATGAATCAGACCTGACACAACTCTAAGCAATAGCAGGCATGACAAACAAGCATGAATGAGTAGGCACATTAGGGCTCAAACAACTCCTACTCATGCTAGTGGGTTTCATCTATTTACTGTGGCAATGACAGGTCATGCAGAGGAAAGGTGTTCAACTAACACAGCATGTATCAGTTGAATCGTTGTTGCCCTAATGCAGCAAAAGAGAGCAGGAGCGAGAGAGTGGGATTGTATCAGAATGAACAAGGGGGTTTTGCTTGCCTGGCACTTCTGAAGATAGTATAGCTCTTCATCGGTGTCATCGAACTCATCGTCGGTACGTCGTCTAATAAGAGGGGACAAACACCGGCAACAGAGAAGGAACACAATCAATGCAATGCAACACTATGATGCATGAGTGTGACATGGCAATATGTTGTGGTTTGAGCTAATGCAACTAGCAACAAGATTAAATGAAGTTGGTTTGAATCCAAGATTCAAATTCAAACTCCATATGTGGATATTAAAATGCTATTTATATGATTTGTGCTAAACAGCAGCTATAAGTTGTTCTAACATGCATGAAAATGGTACAGATGGATAGATTGAATTTTTTCTGATAATTTTTCATATATAAATTATTTCATTTGGAGTTACAGATTAATTTCTATGATTTTTAGAAGTTTTAGCTAATTTCTGGAATTTGCTGAATTATAACTAATCCAGAAAATGACTTATTGCGTCAGCATAATGTCAGCATGACGTAAGCGAGTCAACGGGGCATGGGCCAGGTCAAACTAACCAGTGGGGTCCACTAGTCAGTGACCCAGTGCTGGTTAGTGTCGCTGACAGGTGGGGTCGGGTCAACAGCCACGTCAGCAAGTCAGCACTGACGTATGGAGCCAGTCAACAGGTGACGTGGCCATAGTCAAACCGACACGTGGGCCTTCTGTGGTTAGCTTAATTTAATCAGGGGTTAAATCTATGGTTAAATAAAAGGTGGGGCCGGGCTGTCAATGAAACATGCGCTAAATAACTGCCTCATTAGTGGCTAATGATGATGCCACGTCATCATCGCCGGAGTCAGGCCGGCGAGGACCAAACAGACGGCGGATGACCATCGTGCGCTCGATACGGAGCACCAAATCGCATGCGGTTTGTGGCATTGGGTTGCTGGTGTTGTGCTCCATCGAATCTTAGTGTAGATGGACCAAGAGGTCGCCGGAATAGTCGATGGCGACGAGGTTTGGCGGCGGCCGGAGTTTGGGAAATGATGGAAACGGCGCTACAAGGCACGACAAGATGAGAGGCTGGGTGTTCCGGGCTTCTGGAAGTGTTCTAAGCATGATGACGCAAACGGACGCGGGCCTCAGCAACTAAAACAACAACAACAACATGGCCGGCAGCGAGGAGCTATCGGCTCCGGTGAGAATGAGGGCTACATGGTGCAAACGAGGCGGGGAAGAGAGGGGTTCGGAGCGAAAGCTCATAGTGGTCACACAGAAAAGCTAAGTGGGCTCGGGGAAGGTCGGACGACGTCGGGGCATTGCCGACGATCTCGGAGGCCGGAGTTGAAGACGATGGTGGTGGCGGCGTTCCCGGGCACCCGACGTTGCGTGACTCGGTGGAGAGGACGAGTACGTCGTCGCAGAGCTCAGGGGCGTGTCTAGGGGCGTAGGTGAGGCCGGTGGCTATGCGAGTGGTGGACGGCGGCGACGGGGCCGCTCGGGTGCGTGTGAGTGAGAGAGCAGAGGAGGGGAGGAGCATGAGGGAGAGGCCGAGGGGGTTCCAGGGGTTGCATGGCTTCATCCAGAGAGGCCCAGGGCTAAGCGGCAAGCAGGAGGTGGCGAGGCGCGTGCTCGCGCGCGTCGGCCACGCGCGCTATCCTCCTGGCGTGGTGGAGAAGACGACTGGCATGCGCCACTGGGCTGGGCCGGCACAGTGCCAGGGCAGGTAGGTGGCCCAGGTGACTCCTTCCCTCTCTCTCTCTCTTTTCTAATTCTTTTTGTTTCCTATTTATTCTGTTTTGTTTCGATTTAGCAAAAATACTAAACCGTTTTTGAAACTCCTGAAAATATTTGTGGGCACTGTTGAAATTATTCCCAACAGCCCGCAACTAGTTTCAGAATTATAAGAGCATTTAAAATATTTATAGGATTTAAATGCCCCAATTCAAATACAATATGAGTTAATTCAAAAATCTAGAATGTCCTAGAAATATGTGCACCATTTTTGGAAGAGGTTTTTAGCCAATTCAAAAATGATGAACTTTTCTGCAGGGCATTTTGGGTTCATTGAAAATATTTTTATTTGAACCTAGTTGAATTCATTTGGTGCTAGGGTTTGAACATCCCCAATTCAAATTAAATGGAATTTAAACATGATGCAACAACCAACTAGTCCAAGTGCATAGCAAGGCTAGGGACGTGACAACTCACCCCCACTAAACAAGAATCTCGTCCTGAGATTCAAGCGTAGGGTAAGAGGACAAAGGGGACATAAACTGACACAATTTTCATGATCCAATTGCTCTTCTCGAAGATGTTGATTCATTGCATCATCTTGATCTTGACATCTTGCTTTGAGAACTCCATTCAACATGACCACGAGAAGAAATGAAAACTCTAGAAGAATTGATCTTCTCGAGGATCGAGCAAGTGACGATCAACTCACAGAATGAGGCACAGAACACCTCTTGAGCCGTGATGTTCAAACACACTTCGGGAGGGATGGAAGAACAGATGACGGGGGTTCAATTTGGTAGGCAACAATTCCACGCTTGAGGAGATGGTGAATGGTTTCAAGATAGCGATGAAATAATTGCTATGATTCCATAACGGGGCACCTTAGAGAAGGTGACTCGTAGAATTATTCCCTTAAGTGGCAAAAAGAATTACTTTTGATACCTAGATCATTGAAAATCCTTATACCAGCCTAAGGCAAATCACAATTGATCGTTTGAAGGAATTCAAAAGAATGGCATACTCAGTTTGGAAAGGAAACTAGAGTTCTAAGACAACTCGGCAAACGGAAGACACATTCCAATTGATACCGGGTATATAACATAGTGTCTGAGCGTGCTCTCAAGAACTTGAGCATTTCCATATTCATCAGGGTCTTACCAACATCCGTGTCGAGGATCCTGGCAACACATCATTCTAGCATGATGAATAGTGATGGACGATGCAGATGCAAAGGAAGACAACACCTTCTGAGATTTTACCTTAGCAATGCCAAGGCCACAAAATCTTGATAATCTTGATAATCGACTCCGCTTCTAATGTTCTCCTTGATGTGCTAGCGTATCCCATTCATAGATATGGTTTGATATCTAGAACATCAAGTAAAAGGTCGAACTTCGGGAACACAAAAATCCATAAGGAACAACTACTGGAGTAAATCCTACGAAATCCTTATGGGGAGGTGGCCAACTTCTTCAATCGAGATACTACAACCATAGGTCTTCCGGCTGGGTGTGTTGGCCAATACATCCACTTTACGAGGTTACAAATAGACCAATATTACAATTCTTGGGACACGTTCCAACCATCATACCTGCCTGAGATTCAGATCTGGTTGGTGTCAGGATATTCCAGACTCATCAAGTCTAGAAAGAAAAATGATAGTTTGCAACACAAATCGATGAGATGGTGTTGCGAGATTCTCGGGAAATGGACTATGGTAGTAAGCTCTAGAACATGAGCTGGTTCTGCTACAACATGTGCACACGTTGTTCGAGACTTATAATAAAACACTACCGAGTCCTGATCAGAAACCATCATTAAAATAAGATGTCTTGTGCACGTCCGTCTGGGCCCTTCAGGATTAGCACTTGAACTTCTCATCCTTGAACAAATCAATCAGTGGCTTCGTGTGATAGGGATACATATAGAATGAAGGTAGCTAGTCTCACAAACCAATGTATACTTCGCACATGCATGACTGACTTGGGATGATTCCAGATGAAGCAACATTGACTTCTCGAGTTCATGGCGGCAACTTGCATCAGATGCACATGAACTTGAGAAAGTCACTTCTTACATCCGAACATATGCTTCATGAGCTAGCATGAAGTGATGCTTTCAAAAGTTTCCAACACTAGCTTAATGTGCAACAAAATCATGGAGGAGATAAGGATGTTGTCAATGGGCTCAACAATAACTCATCGGAATTTCCATATCACTGGATTTCCACCATTATGTGAACAATGTGATAGTATTGGTTAGACCGAAAGATGTAATGGTGTATGCTCGAGGAATCAACCACGGGTAAGACAACACTACGAACATCGTTGGTTGTGACTTGATTTGAGGATAGACCACACTCAAATCAGTTTTTGAGAAGACAATAGATCCAACAACTGATCATGAGAACCAATCAAAGAAGATATCACCTTTCTTCATCACACATATACAAAAGATATCCCTTTGTAATGAACTAGGTTAGTTAAAGCTTTTATCTTCCAACTCTCCAAGTTGTTGTTTAGCTCAACCAACTAGTTCAGGGTATCCAAAACATAATCTTGGAGAATGGGTGGTTTACAAGAAACCAACTTGATCACGAGCTCAACAGAGCGGTCAGGTGTCAACCTGGTAGTACTTCTGAGAAGATATTCGGAAAATCACGAACCACCGATATGTTATTAAGCCCGGGAACAATCATGTTTTTAGGGTAAGACGATATGATCAAATAAGCAAGGGATTGAATAATCCTAACTCACTGATCGAAGAGTGCACCAGAAATAAGGACTAGGTAGCACAATCTATCTTAGGATGATGATTCAATACCAACATGCTAAGAATGAGATTGTTGTCCATTAACTAACAAGCAACGGGGTTGCTAGCAGTATTGATTTCACACATCACGATTCACTTGTCGCCATTCCGGTTACAATAACATGGGAACCGAGGAATTAACAATAATGGCAAGAAGTATTACTGCGTCAGGAATTCATAAGAGGTGCTGCAATTCTCATGACACTCTTGACACAAAGATGGTAACACTCCAAGGTAGAGTAGAGCAGAAGCTGGATTGGCCTTTTGATCTGCGAAATATAATTGCTTTGACCCAATCCTAGATATGGATGAGGTTCTGGAGTTTGTTTCTCCTATTCATTTTGGAATAGAACGGTTTGACGGACCACAAGAATAGTAGGCATCGGTGAACATGAATGCACACATACCCTTGACTATCTATTGATAGATGAAGGTCGGAATACAACTAAAGAGGGACAACTCAAAGAACGTATGGTTTTCTGAGTTGTGGATGCATGGATTGGTATGTCGAACGAGTTCAACATATTTCTTCCGGACAACCCATGCAGAAAGGTAGAACTGGCAGAGTCACAACATAGAATCGAGAACTCATCAAGAACTTTGGTTGTGATCTTTGGTTCAAGAACTTCAGCCATATTGGTTCATGGTACCAGAAGAATGATATACCACGAACTTCTAGGACTATCCCAAGGGTTACTAATATCCTAAAGGAACTAGCAACACTATCAGCATGAGGTAAGTAGGGTGAATCTCGGGTTCAGAAACCCAGGAGCAGAATGCCTACTAACTAGGTGGCATCACGGGATGCTTTTTAGAATGATTGCCGGAATTGTCACACTGGGAACACAAGACATGGCTAGATTACTAGATGATCCCCTAAGACACCTAGGGTCATAATAATGACTCCAACAAATATGTCGAGGCAATAGGGTACCTCAACTCACCGATTAGTGTGGTTAATCTAGCCCAAAGGAACATCGAGAACGGAAGGAAGGATTTGCAAATGCATCAGACTGTTTAGAAACCCGGGATGACTCGGACAGCATAATGGCTGTAAATGCTCAAGAAGATTGAGACATCCTACAAAATGGTGGCATAACCACTCGACCATCATAATATCAAGGTTCTGAGATCAACTATGAATACACGGAGATAGAAGAAACTGAACTAAGGCTTGAAATCATCAATCCTGTAAGTCTACGGATTAGTAACACATGAACCTAATAGGGAGATGAGATCCTAGTCCTTAACCCCGGTAGAAAAGAAGAGGCTGACTCAGATCAGAAGGGCATAAAGTATAAGGAGTAAAAAGAACCTTACGTTCGATCCCACAATCAATTCCCTTATATAACTAAAGAATTTCTAGACTCAACTTCGACCAGTTTGACTTGGTAATCCTATCGGCAGTCAAGCTCTGATACCAAAGCTGTCAGGACCCCGACTCAAAGCCACACCAATCTAGCATGTAACACCTCATATCACTTTGCAGCATCACACACGGTATTCCCATGGGTGTCGCCTTACCTTGCCCAGGACCGTTTGCGCCTTTTGGCACACGTATATGATAGTGACGCTAGCATCCATATGACAAGGAGCCCGGGCTGACATGGCTAGTCATGAACCCAAAGTGGCACTAACTTACAGGGACAGGCATACATGACCCAGCAACAAACATGTCGGTCATCAGCGAGTGACTCTGGGCTATAGCAGTTGGGCTAGCAGGACTCCGGTAAACCGGGATGTAGCAAGCTAACAGGACTCCGGTAGACACTGCATGACATTTCGCCAAAGGGACAGACACAGGAACGAAGAAGGACACATGCCGGCCAGCCTAAGTGTTCCGGAGCAGTAGCAAGCTACCAGGGCTCAGTGGAAGCACTAGGAGACATTTCCCGGTAAGAGAGGCTACCGAGGATAAACAACTAGATAGTCAGATCCCACACATACCAAGCATTTCAATAACATACACACAATATGCTAGATATGTGCAAATACAACATGGCATCACAACATGACTCTACAACTCAAGTATTTTATTCAATAGGCTCCGAGGAGCGAGATATTACAAACATGGGTCTGATGACCCAACATTCAGAGCATACAAGTCAAAGCACATGCGGAAGCTTAACATGTCTGAGTACAGACATCTACAAATGAAAAAGGCTGAGAAGCCCGACTAACTACTAGATCCAGCCGAGGGCTCAAGATCGTAGCTGAGGTAACAAGCTAAACGTCAAAGTTCACGCATAACTACTAGTAAGACTGAAGTCTCTCTGCAAATACATAAAATAGGCAAACATGAGTACAAATGTACCCAGCAAGACTTACATTAGAACTAACTACATATGCATCATTATCAACAAAGGGGATGGTGGGGTTTAACTGCGGCAAGCCGGCTTTGACTCAGTGGATATCCTGAACCACGACTGCAAGTAACTCTTTTGAGGTGGCGCACACGAGTCCACATATTCACCATATCAATACACCACTATGTATCCACTCCCATCTTCCTACGAGAACGACATCCATAGCACTCACGCTTATCTTGCGCATTTTAGAGTATCCACTTCAAGTTATCTATGAACTATACAGGCAACCCAGAAGTCCTTTACCGCGGACATGGCTATTCGAATAGATGATGTTAACCCTACAGGGGTGTACTTCTTCACACACACTCTCGCCACTTACCGCCATGTACATGCCATGTATCTCGACAACCTTCAAGCAGAATCCTAGTGAGGGTGTCGGCCACCACCTGACTAACCACACAAGTCTCTTGTCCAGGTTTATCGCCTATTTGGGTTCCATCCGCAAGGAGATCCGACGAGGTGTCGCTCACGTCCCCAAACGATGTGTGCAGGGTTCCCAAGCCCACCATCCGAGTGCCACTTGGTACACCGGGCCACTGTGCTTAGTCTGTCCCAAGCCCACCTGTACCGGGTGCCACTTGGTAGACTTCTAGCACTACCTACAAACACTAGAAACTAGTTGCAACTCCTGGACAGAGATCAGGCTGATTAATAAGTCGAGAGGGGCCGAGTTACCGGAACCCAATGTGTGGTAGTAGCTGTTCATGGATCACAAACACAGAACTCAGTTCCTGAGGACGGTTTCAATGAGACAACCCACCATGTACTCCTACATGGCCTCTCACCGCCACCATTACCAAATCGTGTTCACACACTTAGCTCTCAACAGTAGGACATGTTCACAACTTTCCAATTCATCCCCGATGAATCAGACCTGACACAACTCTAAGCAATAGCAGGCATGACAAACAAGCATGAACGAGTAGGCACATCAGGGCTCAAATAACTCCTACTCATGCTAGTGGGTTTCATCTATTTACTGTGGCAATGACAGGTCATGCAGAGGAAAGGGGTTCAACTATCGCAGCATGTAACAGTTGAATCGTTGTTGTCCTAATGTAGTAAAAGAGAGGAGGAGCGAGAGAGTGGGATTTTATCGGAATGAAGAAGGGGTTTTTGCTTGCCTGGCACTTCTGAAGATAGTATAGCTCTTCATCGGTGTCATCAAACTCATTGTCGGTACATCGTCTACTGAGAGGGGACAAACACCAGCAAGAGAGAAGGAACACAATCAATGTAATGCAACAATATGATGCATGAGTGCGACATGGCAATATGTTGTGGTTTAAGCTAATGCAACTAGCAACCAGATTAAATGAAGTTGGTTTGAAACCAAGATTCAAATTCAAACTCCATATGTGGATATTTAAATGCCATTTATATGATTTGTGCTAAACAGCAGCTATAAGTTCTTCTAACATGCATGAAAATGGTACAGATAGATAGATTGGATTTTTCTGATAATTTTTCATATATAAATTATTTCATTTGGAGATACAGATTAATTTCTATGATTTTTAGAAGTTTTAGCTAATTTCTGGAATTTTCTGAATTATAACTAATCCAGAAAACGACTTATTGCGCCAGCATAACGTCAGCATGACGTAAGCGAGTCAACGGGGCACGGGCCAGGTCAAACTGACCAGTGGGGTCCACTAGTCAGTGATCCAGTGCTGGTTAGTGTCGCTGACAGGTGGGGTCGAGTCAACAGCCATGTCAGCAAGTCAGCACTGACGTATGGGGCTGGTCAACAGGTGACGTGGCCATAGTCAAACTGACACGTGGTCCTTCTACGGTTAGCTTAATTTAACGAGGGGTTAAATCTGTGGTTAAATAAAAGGTGGGGCCAGGCTGTCAGTGAAACATGCGCTAAATAACTGTCTCATTAGTGGCTAATGATGATGCCATGTCATCATCGCCCGAGTCAGCCCGACGAGGACCAAACCGACGGCGGATGACCACCATGCGCTCGATACGGAGCACCAAATCGCATATGGTTTGTGTTATTGGGTTGCTGGTGTTGTGCTCCATCGAATCTTAGTGTAGATGGACCAAGAGGTCACCGGAATAGTCGACGGCAACGAGGTTTGGCGGCGGTCGGAGTTCGGGAAACAACGGGAGCGGCGCTACAAGGCATGGCAGGACAAGAGGATGGGTTTTCCGGGCTTCTGGAAGTGCTCTAAGCATGATGACGCAAATGGACGTGCGCCTCAGCGGCTAAAACGACGGTGACAACATGGCCGGCGGCGAGGAGCTATCAGCTCCGGTGAGAATGACGGCTACATGGCGCAAACAAGGCGGGGAAGAGAGGGGTTCGGAGCAGAAGCTCACAGCGGTCACGCAGACAGTGGGCTCAGGGAAGGTCAGACGACGTCGGGGCATTGCCGGCGATCTCGGAGGCCGGAGTTGAAGACGACAGTGGTGGCGGCGTTCCCGGGCACCCGGCGTTGCGTGACTAGGTAGAGAGGACGAGTATGTCGTCACAGAGCTCAGGGGCGTGTCTAGGGGCGTAGGGGAGGCCGGTGGCTATGCGAGCGGTGGATGGCGGCGACGGGGCCGCTCGGGTGCGTGTGAGTGAGAGAGCAGAGGAGGGGAGGAGCATGAGGGAGAGGCCGAGGGGGTTCCAGGGGTTGCGTGGCTTCATCCAAAGAGGCCAAGGGCTAAGCGGCAAGCAGGAGGTGGCGAGGCGCGTGCTCACACGCGTCGGCTACACGCGCTGTCCTCCTGACGCGGTGGATAAGACGACTGGCAGGCGCCACTGGGCTGGGCCGGCACAGTGCCAGGCCAGGTAGGTGGCCCAGGTGACTCTTCCCTCTCTCTCTTTTCTAATTCTTTTTGTTTCCTATTTATATTGTTTTGTTTCGATTTAGTAAAAATACTAAACCATTTTTAAAACTCCTGAAAATATTTGTGGGCACTGTTGAAATTATTCCCAACAGCCCGCAACTAGTTTCAGAATTATTAGAGCATTTAAAATACTTATAGGATTTAAATTCCCCAGTTCAAATACAATATGAGTTAATTCAAGAATCCAGAATGTCCTAAAAATATGTGCACCATTTTTGGAAGAGGTTTTTAGCCAATTCAAAAATGATGAACTTTTCTGCAGGGCATTTTGGGTTCATTGAAAATATTTTTATTTGAACCTAGTTGAATTCATTTGGTGCTAGGGTTTGAACATCCCCAATTCAAATTAAATAGAATTTAAACATGATGCAACAACCAACTTGTCCACGTGCATAGCAAGGCTAGGGACGTGACACTATCTATGCAATGCAAGACACCATATGCATGATATGAGCAGTATAACCATGCCAAGTTAGAGCATACACCTCAGTGGGGGAATAGGACTGGTTATCTATCTCTGAATCCATCTCTGAGGAGCTATCGGGACCCAACAAGAGATCTGCTTCGATAGGTAGCACTGTCTGCTCTGAAGGCCTTGTTTTCACTCCAGATTTTTCCATCTCCCACCTAAATGGCTGATTCACAGGAAGGGTAGTTTAATGTACAAACAGTGTCGACAAATGGAAATGTAATGAAGAAAAGGATGGGCAAGATATCATTTAAATATATGATGCCTGGTTAAACAGGATGGTATTGCACATTTCACATATATTATGGCTGGCTAAAAGACATGAGACTGCATAATTCCCATATATGATATAGAAACTAAATAGGTGGCATTACAGAACATGTCTAAACTAAGCAGATGACATATATGATGTCAAAAGTAGGCAATGCAAGGCAACATATGCATAATATGACTAACATCATCATGCCAAGGTAGAGAAAACACCTTGAGGGGTAAAAAGGAGTGGTCAGCAGCGTCTGAATCCGCCTCAGAACAGATATCTTCCTCTGGATTATAATCTGGAGAGGGGTGGGGAGGCTTTGCCATTGAAACCACCATGGAGCGATGTCTGCATGACATTGTATTGCCACGCAAAGCTCTTCTCTTTTTCTCTACATGTTCAGCATGACTGTGTACAATACCTGACATGCATACGAAAAAATATGGTGAGATTATGTAAGGAGAGCATGCACAAATTTAGAGTGATGGTAACAACCAGTGGATGGATCCAAAAATAATGATAGCAGGCTGATGATTGCTTTAATTTAATAAAAAGACAGATGATGATTGCTTTACTATTTGTTTTCCACGCAAGATGAACAACATAGGCATACCCTAGGTGAACCAGATATTAGACAGACATACTGTTCATTACTACCTCGATATGCCCCCACAACTAATTTAGAACTCAAGTTTGAACATTAATTTGGACCTGACTTGGAGTCCAAGAGGTGAACAGGACGATAAAGTAGCAAGTGATTTTAATCAATGCATAACATAAGCAGAAACAAAAGAGTGTGACCTATCTTGTGGACCCATGTACTCCTCAGGTTCATCTGCTGAGTCGATGATGGTGATGCCGTTGCAGTGGGTGCCGGCGGCAGGGAAGGAGATCTAAGGCAGCGAAAGACGGTCAGGAGTCGTGATGTTTGGTTTGGTGGATGCTTTTGTCGATGGAGCAGCTCAGGTGAGGTGGACGATGTCGCGGCAGAAGCAGGACAAACCACACAAACTTCCCTTCGACACCTACCTGTAACTGAATTAATTCTGCAAGGGCTCATTTGGCTTGCATGATTCTAAAAACACAGGGATAGGAAAAACACCAGAATAGGATAGGAATGCACATGGTAAACAGAGCATTTGTAAACACATGATTTCTGTCAACTTGGGTGTTTGGTTTACAGGAATTGGAAGAGCATAGGAATGCAACGAAACATGGCCAAAATAAAGTGAAACCATATGAAAGCGTCTACAGTTAGAATGTTATTCTGCCACTAATGCACTTGGTCTTGTTTTCATGCATAGGATTTTGAAAAGTAGGTCCAGGTGGATGTTTTGCTTCATTCCTTTCAACAAAATGCATGAATAATTGAATAGTAGAGTGCCATTGGAAAATTCCCTATTGCTATGTTTTTTCGTTGAACCAAAATATCCCTAATGGATTGACATGAATGTATAGTGATAAGTGATGCAACAAGTGTACAACCTCTTTGCCGTATCCGTGTCGACCTCAGAATCATTGGGTTGGTCACTGAAGCAGTTGAGGCAGAGGTGGCTGTCGAAGGTGTGAAGGAAGATTTGAGGAATCTGTAGACGGCGTCCAGGGCACTGCTCTGTTGTGATGGATCGTTCTGTTGTTGGAGTAGCTATGGTGAGCCGTAAGATGTCAAGGCTGAAGCAGCACAAGACAGACATCGTCAATCTCAAGTGGGATTCTAATAGCATCTCCAATAGATGATGTAAAATAGATGTAAAATTTACATCACCAAAAACCACCTGACTATAACAGATGAGGTAAAAACTGTTGACTGTGAGCTTAACTGTCGAAACTGAAATTTAATGTGGAATCTGAATGTTACTATCGAAACTGAACGCAATGGTAGCAGAGAGGCACTTGACATGTTGTTTAGGGAGGGCCTGCAGTTCATCTTCAACCTGCACCCCCCTGAGCCACCAGCCACCACCGACCGAACCACCGGCCCCAGCGCCGCCTCGCCACCCCCGAAACAACTCCCCACTGCCAGTCCGCCGCCGCCCTGGCCGGCCCTCTAGACCCCCCACCCCACCCTAAACCCTAAGATAGATAGTGGGGTACCTCTCCGGCGAGCCCCCATCCCCGCTGGGGGTGGTTCTTCCTTAACTCCGGCGAGCCCCCCCACTCCCTGAAAACCGACTGGCCCAAAAGACGATTCAGACGACTGAAGTGTAGCTAAATCGGAGCAGAGCAGCAGCACGAGCGAGGAGGAGAGCAGCTGCAGCAGCACGAGCGAGCGAGCGAGTGAGACAGAGCCGGAGCAGCAGCAACTAGGCAAGTGAGCGATCGAGCGAGAGCCGGAGCAGTAGCAGCTACAGTAGCAGCGTGAGATAGCGAGAGCCGAAGCAGCAGTAGCAGATCCGGTTGGTATGGACGCCGCTGCCGAAGGGGCCTCACATTGGGGGAGAGCCACCATGGAGATGTCGCCCGCGGCGCCGGCTTCAAGGTAGACGCTCCATGGGGGTGCGGGATGGAGCACCGTCGGCGCCAGGAGGTCGAGTTAAGGAGAAGGTGTGATGCGATGAGTGTACAACCTCTTTTGTGGCGCTGAGTAGGCCTCGACTTCGTCCGAGGAGTCGGTGAGGATGTTGCGGTTCCTGTGGACCAGGTTAAGGCGGTGCTGTGGGGACGGAGCAGCCGCGATAGACGAGGTGATCGTCGGAGCAGCTCCTTGGAGGTGGAGGACGGGGCGGCTAAACCAGCGGGACAACAAGACGGACGACGGATCCTCATCCGGGGAGGTGGACAAGGGACGTCGATCTGTTGCGGTAGACGACGTCGTCGGGGAAGAGGCTCCAGCTGGGCAGCGGTAAGGTGGTGGACGAAGGAGGCTGGGGTTTCGCGGCTGGAGCGGAGAGGAAATGGCGGCCTGGGATTTTGAATGGCGAAAAGGGGGTGATGGGAGGGGGAGAACATGACATAGGGACGCGCTTGTCCAAAATGCAGGGTGTGTTACAAAAGTACCCCCCACCGATTTGAACTAGCGGCCATTTCGGCTCAGGGTTAGAAGGGGGATTTCGCGTGTCAGGATTTGACAGCTGGAGGGAGTTTTCACACGCGTTGTAATTTCGGGGTAGCAAGGCGCGGGTTGTGAAGGTGCCAGTTTTGGGAGCACGATATCTGAATTTTTGGGATATAACAAGGCGCGGGTTGAATTTTAGGGATAGGCCTAATGTGTAGTAATATTGTACTTGTACATACCAAATCAATTCACACTTCCCTCAACCAAAAAGAAAACGAAAAAAATAAAACTATTCACACCACACAAATAGAGAGTCTTGCCCCGTTTTACTATACAAATGCTATTCAAAGCTACTCCCTCCTTCCATCTATATAGGGCCTAATGCGTTTTTTGATGCTAACTTTGACCAAATATTAGGGCAATAATATATGACATGCAACTTACACAAAGCACACCGTTAAATTCGTCTGTGAAAGGTTCTTTCAATGATATAATTTTCATATTATGCATGTCATGTACTATTAATCTTGTCAATAGTCAAAGGCGGTCTTAAAAAACTCATTACGCCCTATATAGATGGAAGGAGGGAGTATGAATCCATGTTATGTCCAATTAAATTTTTTTCGCTTGCTGTATAATGCATGTAACCTACTCACACCAACATTTTAGTGCATTCCAAATGTCTATACTACCGCTGCAATTCGAACTAAATTTGAATTTGTTTCTCTATTTCAATAAGAATCTACAATCATGATTGTTGCCAACTTCAACCATCATTCGTGTATTACCTTAATAACACACCACATGATTACTATAGAGATATATATGAACTATGTGTACTACATGAACTCGAATTCTATTTTTTGAATACACTTGATGTTGATTCCAAATAATAGTACATTTGATGTACTAACTATATATTCATAATCTAAACCATGTTCCATACGTACACCGTGTTTATCACACAAAGTATAGTGCCGCGCCCCCTACATTATGACAAGTATTTAGACCCGAGCTACAAAAGCCACACATTAGCCGAAATTATAATCAATGTTCTACATTATGATATCTTCTTCAAGTATCCGTATCCACTTTTTTATAATGAATTATGATCTTTGTTCGTCTTTTACACCTTCACGATCCTCTTCTATTTGTAGCTAGCTAGTGCTAACTTTCTATCATGCATGCACACGCCCGCCCCCTCTCACCCACCCTTAGCGTCCCCTCCATCGCGCACATTCGTTATTTCTCTTTAGGTCGTCCACTCATGGTGTGTGTAGGCCCTGGCTCCTTTATGGCACACACCGATCGATATACCTCTCTAGCCAAGTGTGCCTACAACAAACACATATATACTTCCCCTCTTCTCTTCTCACCGTCCATGCCCCTCTATGTCCAATACGGTTCCACGTAGGTGCACATTCCTGCCCCTCTTTTCATTGATCTCATACTCGCACACTCTGAGGGAGTCCTGTATTAGGGGGTATCCAGACAGCCGGACTATATACTTTGGTCGGACTATTGGACTATGAAGACACAAGATTGAAGACTTCGTCCCGTGTCCGGATGGGACTTTCCTTTGCGTGGAAGGAAAGCTTGGATATTCGGATAAGTAGATTTCCTTCTCTGTAACTGACTCTATGTAACCCTAGCCCCCTCCGGTGTCTATATAAGCTGAAGGGTTTAGTCCGTAGGACAAGGACAATCATAATCATAGACTAGCTTCTAGGGTTTAGCCTCTCCGATCTCGTGGTAGATCAACTCTTGTAATACTCATATCAACAAGATCAATCAAGCAGGAAGTAGGGTATTAACTCCATCGAGAGGGCCCAAACTTGGGTAGAACATTGTGTCCCTGCCTCCTGTTACCATTAGCCTTAGACGCATAGTTCGGGACCCCCTACCCGAGATCCGCCGGTTTTGACACCAACATTGGTGTTTTCATTGAGAGTTCCATTATGTCGTCGCGATAAGGCTTGATGGCTCGCCTTGTTGTCAAGGACGACATCACCTCTGGGGAGCCCTGTCTGTAGGCCAGACTCTCCGGCTGGGCGGCTTTGTCATGACTGCCCATTCGGCCTCCACGCCGATGATGACTTCTCGGGTCATCAAAAACAGCCTCCACGCCAGCTCAGAATTCGCCAAGCAGATGGATCCAATAGAGCTCTCTTCCCTCAATGAGCTCTTGGATCGCATCACCGCCCTGGGAGTCACTATAGACTATGATCGGATCGGGCTTAAAACCGACCAAAGGGAGATTAACTCTCCATCGGTCACCCATCCGATAGCGGTGGTGGAAGAACAACACAATGATTCTTCCTCTATTTTGAGGACGAACTATGTCCAGATTCCCGAGCTCTCTGAGCCGGATACCCGTCCACGGGAGGACATGGCACAGGATCCGAACTTAGAATCGGGCAGCGGGCCAGAAAAATTGGGCAACATCCTGGAGTCCGAACTGTCGAGACCAGGAACTCCTTTGCCCCTGGGTCTCAAATCGGGTCAGGATTCGGATTTAAATCTACCCACCCACCCAGATATAGGCGATCTCTCCCACATTAGACAAGAGCCCCAAGAGACAGTACACCACTTATGGGCCAGATTCCTCCTTGTAATGAGCAAGGTCAAGGACTGTCACGAGGAAGATACAATCTCATTCTTTTGCAATAACTGCATGGACAAGGGAATTCTCAATGCCATAAGTCGTCATGACATAGCACACTTTGCCGACTTGGCGACCATAGTACAGAAGTACTATGCAATGGAAAGTGCCTGGAAAACCCAAAAGAAATTCTGGGACCCTCCGGCTCTCACTAAATCCCCCATCCGAACTAAAAGGGTGTGCTCTCGTAAGCCACCCAATCCAATTACAAAGAAGCCAAATTCCTTCACAGGGTGTGGAACCGTACTAGAGGGATGGCTCAACGGTCCATGCAAAATCCACAGCACACCGGACGCCATACCAACACACAACCTTAGAGCATGTTGGGTACTCCGGCAAGTGGCCAAGAGCGGCGAGGATCTCCTCATTAACAATGCCACAGTGCTCCATCCCACGGAGGATAACAATACAATACTGACAATCTTCAAGACTTTCACCTCAAACAACAGGCGCAAGCGAGTGCTCCGCAGCCTCGCCAAAGTCTGCCATGTTGCAGCAATAAACCCATGGAACGACACGGCTATAACTTTCAATGCCAGTGACGAGCTTCAATTCCAAACAGTCCAGGCACCAACCGTGCTAGTCCTTAGTCCAATTATGGACGGTTTCTGGCTTACTAAAGTGCTCATGGACGGAGGCAACGGATTAAACTTCATTTACGAGGAGACTCTTAACAATATGGAAATAGACAAGAGCCGCATTGAGCAGAGCAACACAACCTTTAGGGGAATCATCCCTAGTCGGGAGGCGCGATGAGCAGGAAAAATCACACAGGACGAGGTATTCGGCACGCCGGAGAATTACAGGTCCATAGAAATCATATTCGAAGTGGCACCATTCAGCAGCGGATATGTCACAGCCTAGCTAGTTCATGCATTAGACTGTTGCATCATGTTTATTCTTTTATCAGAAACTTGAAATGGGGATGACAGAACCCCCAGCCCCCTCTGAAACCACTAGGGTTTACTAAAAATAATTTCAATGAACCTGAAATGCCCTTCTAAAATGTCCATCATTTTTGTTTAGGTTCAGAACCACTACCAAAAGTGATGCACAGTTTTCTAGGTCATCCAAAGGTCTTTGAATTAACTCATAAGTATTTGAGTTTGGGCATTTAAATTATATAAAATATTTTGAATGCTCAAATATTCCCAAACTAAAATGTTCCTTGCTGGAAATATTCCAACTAAGGACCAGGTGCAGTTTGGTGATTTTAGGAGTTGTCTAAGTATTTTTAATAAGTCCACAAACTTACAGAATAATAATAAAAACAGGGAAATAGGAAATACTTACCTGGTGCCTACTAACCGGCCCACCTGCCGGCCCAGCCCAGCTGCCGCGCCAGCGTGCTGCTTGGCTCGGCCAGGCAGGCAGGCAGGTGCTCGGCGGCGAGCACCGCATGGGTGCCACGCACCTGGTCGCCGCCTTGCCGCTCCCCTCGTCCAGCTGATGACGGGGATCGCTTCCCCTCTCTCCCCCGAACCCCCTAGACATCTCCTCTCCTCCCCAGCTCCTTTCCGTCGCGCTCCCCAGCCATGGCCGACGCCACCGCCGCCGCACCTTCGCCGTAGACGCGCTCTCCGTCAACCTCGCGCCGCGCCACCGTGTCCAGGAGCTCCACCACCCTCCTCTCCTTCGAGCAAGCCGAGCCCCGAGCACTCGCGTGCCCCGAAGCCACCGCGCTGACCTTGACCGAACCGCCATCGCCGGAGATCCCCTTCACCGTCGCCGTCGCACCAGCTCGTCCCCGACCTCGTCGTCTACTCCCTCGGGATCACCATGAGCCTAGCTACCTCTCCCCCCTTTCCTTTTCCACTCTCGAGCCCCGTAGCGACTGCACGAAGATCACCCGCACGCACCGCCGTGGAGATCGTCGCCGACGTGCTCCCGGCCATCCTCCGGTCACCTCTCGGTGTCCATCGCACTCACCACGCCGCGTAGGGTCTAACCATGCACTCCCCGCACCTCACCACACACCCTAGCCCCGAGTTCGCCTCCACCCGAACTCCGACGGCCGCATAGGTCGTCACTAGCGCCGATTCCGGCCACCCCGACCCCAACTAACTCCACCAAGAGCTGCGGTTTGTCCCCAGCTCCACTTAGATGCCTTCCGCGACCCATTTGGTGGCCGGAACGTCCAAAATCACTTCCGCCGCCGCGTCGGGCTCGCCGGCGGCTAAACGCCGGTGCAGCCGACTTGACTTTGACCACGGGTGGGCCCTGGTTGACTCTGTTGAGTCAATGACAAGTGGGGCCCCCTATGCTAATTAGCCCAGATTAGTTTAAACTAATTTTAGTTAGTTAATTAAACTCCTGACATGCAGGACCCACTAGTCAGTTTGACCTGGACCGGTCTGTTGACTTGCTGAGGTCAGCATGACTTCATGCTGACGCAGTGATCCTTTTCTGGAATTAAAATAAATCTAAAATGATTTATAAATTTTAGGAAATGTTCTAAACTTCAAAAATTCGTAGTAATTCAACCATAGCTCCAAATGCAAAGTTTTATATATGAAAAATGATCAGAAAAATCCAATCTATCCATCTGTACTAGTTTCATGCATGTTTAAACAAGCTAACCTACTGTTTATTGCAGAACAAGTTAAAGCACTTATAAGGGCCATGTATGAGTTTGGAACTTGAATCTTTGATTCAAAATGGTTCAAACCCATCTGGTTTTAGTTGCATTAGTCCAACACACTCATATTGCCATGTTTCATGCATGCATCATATTGTTGCATATTGTTTGGTAATGTTGTGTATCGGTGCTCTTTGCGGCAGGTTCTGCCTCCGAGGAGTACCACGATTACCCTAACGAAGAACAATATCAGTGCATCGACCCATCAGGCAAGCAACCAACCATTTGATCATATCGATACAATCCCATGTTCTCGCTCCTGCTCTATTTTACTGCATTAAGACAACGCGTTTCAAACTGCTGTGTGCTACGGTAGTTGAAGCCATTTCCTCTGCATGACCTGTCATTGCCACAGTAACTAGATCAAACCCACTAGCATGTGTAGGAGTTGTTTGAGCCATATGTATGTGTTGTTCCTACCTTGCTATGCCTGCTATGCTTAGAGTCGAGTCAGGTCTGGTTCATCTGGGTGATTGGCTAGAGTGAAATGATCATGCCGGTAATGAGAGTGATGTGGTGAACACGATTTGGTAAAGGTATCGATGACAGGCCATGTAGGAGTACATGGTGGGTTGTTTCATTGAAGCCGACCTTAAGCACTGAGATCTGTATGTGTGATTTAAGATACAGCTACTACCATGCATTGGGCCTTGAAATATGACCCCGCTCGACTTCTTATTCTCCCTAGTCCTCTGTCCAGGAGTTGCAAGTAGTTTCTGGTGTTTGTAGCCTACTGGAGGCCGTGGACAGCGCTGACCATAGGGGTGGGCTGTGATGCGGTAGGTACGTGGTCGGGAATACCGGGCACCCGTTAGGTGTCACGGAACCCTGTACACATCGTTCGGGACCGTATGGGAAACCTCGGCCGGACTCCATGCGGATGGAACCTGGATAGGCGATAAACCTGGACTAAAGACTTAGGTGTTTAGGTAGGTCATGGTCTACACCCACGTCGGCTTTCGCTTGAAGTCTGCCGAGCACATGTCGTGTGCAGACGCTAAGTGGTGGAAACATGTATGAAGAAGTACACCCCTGCAGGATTAACATTATCTATTCGAATAGCCGCGTCCGCGGTAAAGGACTACTTGGTTGCGTATACAGTTCATAGACAAGTAAATGGATACTACTAAAAATCTCAAGATATGCGTGAGTGCCGAGGATGGCTCTTCCGTAGGTTGACGAAGGTGGATCCTCGGTGGTGTATTGAAGTGGTGAGTAGTGGACTCGTGTGTGCAAAACCATCTCAAGTTGGTGTATTGTAGGATAGCTTAGCCAAGAGTCAAAGCTGGCTTGCTGCAATAACTCCACCAACCCCTTTTGATAATGTGCATGTATGTAGGATCTGATGTAAGTCTTGCTGAGTACCTTTGTACTCATGTTGCTTTAATTTACATTTTTCAGAAGACACTGCAACCCCTTATGATGGGTTCTTCGTAGACGTTGACATCGATGAGTAGACTGAGGCCCAGGTGGTGACCCTGAGCTTGTGAAGGACCACGTAGTATAGCCAGGCTTTCCAAGCCTCTTTTATTTTACTAGTTGTCTGTACCCAGACAAGTTACTTCCGCTGCTGGCTTGTATGTCTGTATGACTTGAATGCTGGGTCGTGTGACCCGTACTTGTGTGTATGATATGTATCGCTCTCTGAGCCTTAAATAAAGTACTTGTGTTATAGAGTCATGTTGTGATGCCTTGTTGTATTTGCACATATCGAGCATATTGTGTGTATGATTGAAATGCTTGGTATGTGTGGGGTCTGACTATCTAGTTGTTTATTCTTAGTAGCCTCTCTTACCGGGAAATGTCTCCTAGTGTCTCCACTGAGCCTTGGTAGCTTGCTACTGCTCCGGAACACTTAGGCTGGCCGGCATGTGTCCTTCTTCATTCCTGTGTCTGTCCCTTCGGGGAAATGTCACGCGATGGATATCGGAGTCCTGTTAGCCCGCTACAGCCCGGTTTACCGGAGTCCTGCTAGCCCAGTGCTACAGCCTGGATTCACTTGCTGATGACCGACACGTTCGATGCTGGGTCATGGATGCCTATCCCTGTAAGTCTGTGCCGCTTTGGGTTTACGACTAGCCATGTCAGCCCGGGCTCCTTACCATATGGATGCTAGCGACACTATCATATACATGTGCCAAAAGGCGCAAATGGTCCCGGGTAAAGGTAAGACGACACCCGTGGGAATACCGTGCATGAGGCCGCAAAGTGATATGAGGTGTTACATGCTAGATCGATGTGGCATCGAGTCGGGGTCCTGACAGTGTTGGTATCAGAGCCGGACTACCCATAGGTTCTCCAAGCCAAACTGGTCGATGTTGAGTCTAGAAATTCTTTAGTTATATACAGGGGAATTGTTTGTGGGATGGAACGTAAGGCTCTTTTTACTCCTTTATCTCATAACATTCTGATCCGAGTTAGTCTATTCTTCCACCGGGGGTTAAGGACTAGGATCTCTCCTCTCTATCAGGTTCACGTGTTACTAATCAGTAGTACCTTATAGGTTTGATTGATACAAGCCTAGCTCAGTTCTACTACCCCATTATGTTGCTAAGATAGACCCAGAACTTTGATATGATGTTATTGAGTGTCTATGAAATTCTTTGTCAAATGCCTCAAAATCCTTTTTGAGTATTTACAGCCATTATGCTGTCCAATTTCTGCTAGGAATCTTAATGTCTTGTGTTATCTTGTTCCAGATGGCGACCCGTCCTCAGAATCAAGTGGTTCGTTTGACTCGATGTCTAGATGTACCCGGCCATACTGCCATGTTGGTCAGGGTAATGACTGAGGCTGGATACCATTGGTATCCTGAGTACACAGTCAAAGAGCAATTCCGAGACTTTAATCAAAGTCAATATCTTTGCACTGTCAGGATATTTCCATCTTATCCTGGATCTACCGAGCCCCTCCACTGCTCCTATGGACTCGGGGTTACTATTGAGATGGCTGTGCAGGATGCTGCCTACTCTATGATGACCATTATGCGAGTCAGGACTGGCCTATTTCGGGACTCTGACTTCCGATATATGCCAGCATCACTTCCAGGAGCACAAGGGTATCTCCAGGCTATCTATGCTGACTCCACTCAGGAGAATTCACGGACCCGCACCACTGCACAGCTGCTTGAAGACAAGGACCGTGAAAATCGGGCCTTGAGGCTAGAGCTTTTCAATACCCGTGCTGATCATTGGGCCACTTTGACTCGGTTTGCACCGGCTGTGCAAGCTGGATGTATGGACATGCGAGATCTCTATCCTGTAAGATCTGCTCTGCCAGACGTGATGGATTGGCGTGATGTAGGAGGCATCGCCCCACCTCGTGGTCCCTGTAGGCCACCATTTGTTGGTCCAAGACCTCATCCTAGCCCCTATTGTCCACAAGCTCCACGGGACCGACTGTTTCCGGATGATCACGTTGAGCTTCCAGGCTATGGAGGTGACTTCTATGAAGACTACTACGGAGCTGCCTGAGTTAGTAGTAGTATCACTAGTATCGTACTAGTTGTATCGTCCACCGTCCTGCGTGACTCGTGGGATATGCCTTAGTTTGTACTGCCTTCCGGAGGTGTAGAAAAATAATGTATAGGAGCTCGGAATTTCTCCGATGAGATGTAATCCTCTTTTCACCGTAGTAGTACTTTGTTTGGTTCTGTACTAAACCTTGTATGGTGTGTATGACGATGGAATAAAAGAAGTAGTTTCTGTATCTACCATGTCATACGGGTGATCATCTTACATTCCAAGTTATCCATTACATTCTACATTTCTATGTCAAAATCCTATCATCCTGGACTAAACCTTTGTCTTGTTTTTCTAGGATGGTTAACACCCGCACCAACCCTGCTCCCCCAGAGCAGGCCGAAGGCAGCAGAGTTGGGGGAACAAACCTGCCTCCACCTCCCTCTCTGGCCGAAGTTATGCTGGAAGCCGAGAGAAACAAGCGGGAGACCAACCGTTTGTTGGAGCGCATCGAGCAAAACACGGCACACCATCAGAGGAATAACTTGGTATCACTCAGTGATTTCATCAAGTTACATCCACCCACTTTCCACCACTCCGTCGAGCCTCTCGACGTCGATGACTGGCTTCGCAGTATTACTCACAAACTACGTTCTGCGTTAGTAGCTGAGGCTGATAAGGTCACCTTTGCTGCATATCATCTTGAAGGCCCCGCCAGTCTTTGGTGGGAGAACTATGGAGCTATGCGCCCAGCGGGCCATGTCACTACTTGGGCTGAATTCAGCGAGGCTTTCCGTGAACATCACATTCCGGAGGGTCTCATGGACCGTAAACGTGAGGAGTTCTGCAGTTTCACTCAAGGCCGACTCTCTGTGGATGCTTACAGCAGGGAGTTCGGTAACCTTGCACGATATGCAACTGAGGAAGTTTCCACTGATGCCAAGAAGCAAGCAAGGTTCCGCAAGGGACTTAGTCCTGAGCTTCGCCGTGACCTCCGTCTGCATGAGTGCACATCTTTTCAGAAGCTTGTTAACAAAGCCATCAGTGCTGAGTCTGGTCAGACTGATTATGAAGCAACACGCAAGCATGGCCGTGACATGGGTTCCTCATCTGGTGCTGGTCCACAGAAGCGTCGCGTGTGGGTGCCTAACACTGCCCTGCCACCCAGGTTCACACCGAGGCCATCCTTCCAGGCGCCTCGCCCCACTCAACAGTTTGCACCAACCAAGCCCTATGGTGGTCCAACCAACAGTGCTTCTCCACGTACCAGTTCTGTGACTTGCTTTAAGTGTGGGGAATCGGGCCAGTATCTCCGCGAGTGCCCCCAGACCAACTCCAACCAATCTGCAAAAGCTGTTGGCCGTGGCAAGCCGACAGGGAAAGCATTCTACACGAAGCCGGCCACCGCTGCACGTGGCCATGCCAACTGTATCTCTGCCGAAGAAGCTCAAGAGGATCCCAACGTCGTTCTTGGTACGCTCCTTGTTAATTGCCACCCGGCATCTGTTCTTTTCAATACTGGAGCATCTCATTCTTTCATATCTGAAAATTATGCTCGTTTGCATAACACCGCATTCTGTGACATGCCGTCCACTATGGAAATTTCTACTCCTGGTTCTAGATGTTAAACCTCTAGAATAAGCCATGGAAATGAAATACAAGTCGACAGACTTGTTTTTCTCGCATCTTTGATAGCTCTCAAATCTTCAGATATTAATATCATTTTGGGCATGGACTGGATGTCAGCCCATCATGCCAAAATTGATTGTTTCTCTAGGACTGTCCAACTCACACATCCTTCGGGGAAGATAGTCAATGTCTTGACCCGAGTAGCTAAGCGACAGCTATATTCTCTTAACGCCAGCCCGTTGCCAAACCTCGAAGACGTTTCGGTAGTCCGTGACTTTCCGGATGTCTTCCCAGAGGAATTGCCAGGTGTTCCACCTGACAGAGATGTTGAGTTCATGATAGATCTCATCCCAGGAACTGTCCGGATTGCTAGAAGACCCTATAAGATGGCACCACTAGAACTAGCCGAGCTTAAGAAACAACTCGATGAGTCCTTGAAAAGGGGTTTCATCCGACCTAGTTCGTCTCCATGGGCTTTCCCCATCCTCTTCGTCAAGAAGAAGGATGGTACGGACTGGATGGTTGTGGATTATCGACCCGTCAACTTGGTCACAATCAAGAACAAGTATCCGCTCCCCAGGATCAACGACCTGTATGATCAACTCGCTGGATCCTCAGTCTTCTCTAAAATGGATTTGAGGTTGGGCTACCATCAAATCAAAATCAGGAACGGGGACATTCCTAAAACGGCCTTTGTTACTCGTTACGGCCAATACGAGTACACCGTCATGTCCTTCGGTTTAACCAACGCCCCAGCCACCTTTTCTCGGTTAATGAACTCAATCTTCATGGAGTATTTGGATAAATTCATCATGGTCTACCTCGATGATATACTCATCTACTCCAAGAACGAGGAAGAACATGCCGAACATCTAAGGCCAGTGTTGATGAAACTTCGAGAGCATCGCCTTTATGCCAAGTTCTCTAAATGTGAATTTTGGTTGCCAGAAGTGACCTATCTAGGGCATGTAATTTCCGGTAAAGGTATTGCTGTTAACCCCGAGCGAGTTCAAGCTGTCCTTAATTGGACTCCACTTGAATCGGTCAAGCAAGTTCGGAGTTTCCTTGGCTTAGCGAGCTATTGTCGCCGCTTTGTCGAGAACTTCTCCAAAGTTGCTAAACCTCTAACTGAACTCCTCAAGAAAGATAACAAGTTCGAGTGGACTCCACAATGTGAGCACAGCTTTCAGGAACTGAAAAGACGCCTGACATCTTCTCCCGTATTGGTACCACCAGATTTCTCTAAGGACTTTGTTATTTATTGCGACGCCTCGCGACAAGGACTAGGTTGCATTCTCATGCAGGATCGTCACGTAATTGCATATGCTTCACGGCAATTGCACCCACATGAGGAGAATTATCCTACTCATGATCTAGAGCTTGCAGCTGTAGTCTATGCACTTAAAACCTGGCGACATTACCTCCTCGATAATCGCTACGAAATCTTCACCGATCACCAAAGTCTGAAGTACATCTTCACCCAACCGGATTTGAATCTCAGGCAAAGACGTTGGGTTGAGTTGATTACGGATTTCGACTTAGGGATAACTTACACCCCAGGAAAGGCCAACGTCATGGCTGATGCACTAAGTCGTAAATCTTATTGTAACAATCTGATGTTACAACAAAGTCAACCACTTCTCCATGAGGAATTTCGGAAGCTTAACCTTCACATTGTTCCTCAAGGTTTTCTTTCCACCTTGGTGGCGAAAACTACTCTTACGGATCACATCATCGCTGCCCAAAAGCGAGATAAAGGAATATCTAGGATCAAGGAGAACATTGCTAGCGGAGGTGCTAGATGTTTCTCCACAAATGATCATGGTGTTGTGTATTTTGAGAACCGTTTAGTGGTTCCCAAGGACCAACATCTATGGCAGTTGATCCTTAAGGAGGCTCATGAATCTCCTCTCACCATTCATCCCGGTAGTACTAAGATGTATCAGGACCTACGCCAGAGGTTGTGGTGGACTAGGATGAAGAGAGACATTGCTCAGTTTGTTGCTAGTTGCGACATCTGTCGTCATGTAAAAGCAGAGCATCAACGGCCTGCTGGCACCCTTCAACCCTTAGCTATTCCTGAATGGAAATGGGACAAAATTGGTATGGATTTCATTACCGGTTTTCCAAGGACAAAGAGATGGAATAACGCTATCTTCGTCGTTGTCAATCGTCTTTCCAAAGTAGCCCATTTCTTACCTGTTCGCGAGAGTATAACCGCTAGTCAATTAGCAGACTTATACATCTCCCGAATAGTGTCTCTCCATGGTGTTCCACTGGAAATTAACTCGGATTGAGGGAGTCTCTTCACCTCTCGATTTTGGGAAAGTTTCCAAAATGCTATGGGAACCCACCTTTCCTTTAGCACTGCTTTTCACCCTCAATCAAGTGGTCAAGTAGAACGTGTCAACCATATTCTAGAAGACATGCTTCGAGCTTCTGTTATCTCATTTGGAATGGATTGGGAGAAATGCCTTCCATTTGCTGAATTTGCTTATAACAACAGCTATCAATCTAGCTTGGGTAAAGCCCCTTTTGAAGTTCTCTATGGACGAAGGTGTCGAACGCCTCTTAACTGGTCAGAAACCCAGGAAAGACAATTCTTTGGCCCGGACATGATCCAGGAAGCAGAAGAGCAAGTTCGCATTGTTCGTGAAAAGTTGAAAACAGCCCAATCTCGTCAAAAGAGTCAATACGACCGAAAACATAAGGCTATGACTTTTGAGGTTGATGAGAAGGCTTACCTTCGGGTTACTCCTCTGAAGGGAACCCATCGTTTCGGTATCAAAGGCAAATTGGATCCTCGTTACATTGGACCCTTTCGCATTCTCGCTAAACAAGGAGAAGTTGCCTACCAATTGGAACTACCTCCGCATCTCTCCAGAGTCCATGACGTCTTCCACGTTTCTCAACTCAGGCGTTGCTTCTCGGATCCTATCCGTGGAGTGGACCAGGAAACGCTTGATCTTCAAGATAACCTCACGTATCGAGAGTACCCCGTTCGTATCCTCGATCAAGCCGAGCGTACCACTCGACGTCATAATATCAAGTTTCTCAAGGTTCAATGGTCGCACCATTCTCAGAAGGAAGCAACTTGGGAAAGGGAGGATCGTCTTCGACTTGAGTACCCCGCCTTCTTTCCGGAGGAACCTAAATCTCTGGACGAGATTCTTTTGAGTGGGGGTGAGTTGTCACACCCTAGCTAGTTCATGCATTAGAGTGTTGCATCATGTTTATTCTTTTATCAGAAACTTGAAATGGGGATGACAGAACCCCCAGCCCCCTCTGAAACCACTAGGGTTTACTAAAAATAATTTCAATGAACCTGAAATGCCCTTCTAAAATGTCCATCATTTTTGTTTAGGTTCAGAACCTCTACCAAAAGTGATGCATAGTTTCCTAGGTCATCCTAAGGTCTTTGAATTAACTCATAAGTATTTGAGTTTGGGCATTTAAATTATATAAAATATTTTAAATGCTCAAATATTCCCAAATTAAAATGTTCCTTGCTGGAAATATTCCAACTAAGGACCAGGTGCAGTTTGCTGATTTTAGGAGTTGTCTAAGTATTTTTAATAAGTCCACAAACTTACAGAATAATAATAAAAACAGGGAAATAGGAAATACTTACCTGGCACCTACTAACCGGCCCACCTGTCGGCCCAGCCCAGCTGCCACGCCAGCGAGCTGCTTGGCTCGGCCAGGCAGGCAGGCAGGTGCTCGGCGGCGAGCACCACATGGGTGCCACGCACCTGGTCGCCGCCTCGCCGCTCCCCTCGTCCAGCTGATCACGGGGATCGCTTCCCCTCTCTCCCCCGAACCCCCCAGACATCTCCTCTCCTCCCCAGCTCCTCTCCCTCGCGCTCCCCAGCCATGGCCGACGCCACCGCCGCCGCACCTTCGCCGTAGACGCGCTCTCCGTCAACCTCGCGCCGCACCACCGTGTGCAGGAGCTCCACCACCCTCCTCTCCTTCGAGCAAGCTGAGCCCCGAGCGCTCGCATGCCCCGAAGCCACCGCACTGACCTCGACCAAACCGCCATCGCCAGAGATCCCCTTCGCCGTCGCCGTCGCACCAGCTCATCCCCGACCTCGTCGTCTACTCCCTCGGGATCACCGTGAGCCTAGCTACCTCTCCCCCCTTTCCTTTTCCACTCCCGAGCCCCGTAGCGACTGCACGAAGATCACCCACACGCACCGCCGCGGAGATCGTCGCCGACGTGCTCCCGGCCATCCTCCGGTCACCTCTCGGTGTCCATCGCACTCACCACGTCGCGTAGGGTCTAACCATGCACTCCCCGCACCTCACCGCACACCCTAGCCCCGAGTTCGCCTCCACCCGAACTCCGGCGGCCGCCTAGGTCGTCGCCGGCGCCGATTCTGGCCACCCTGACCCCAACTAACTCCACCAAGAGCTGCGGTTTGTCCCCAGCTCCACTTAGATGCCTTCCGCAACCCATTTGGTGGCCGGAACAGCCAAAATCACTTCCGCCGCCGCGTCGGGCTAGCCGGCGGCTAAACGCCGGTGCAGCCGACTTGACTTTGACCATGGGTGGGCCCTGGTTGACTCTGTTGAGTCAATGACAAGTGGGGCCCCCTCTACTAATTAGCCCAGATGAGTTTAAACTAATTTTAGTTAGTCAATTAAACTCCTGACATGCGGGACCCACTGGTCAGTTTGACCTGGACCGGTTTGTTGACTTGCTGAGGTCAGCATGACTTCATGCTGATGCAGTAATCCTTTTCTGGAATTAAAATAAATCTAAAATGATTAATAAATTTCAGGAAATGTTCTAAACTTCAAAAATTCATAGTAATTCAACCATAGCTCCAAATGCAAAGTTTTATATATGAAAAATGATCAGAAAAATCCAATCTATCCATCTGTACTGGTTTCATGCATGTTTAAACAAGCTAACCTACTGTTTATTGCAGAACAAGTTAAAGCACTTATAAGGGCCATGTATGAGTTTGGAACTTGAATCTTTGATTCAAAATGGTTCAAACCCATCTGGTTTTAGTTGCATTAGTACAACACACTCATATTGCCATGTTTCATGCATGCATCATATTGTTGCATATTGTTTGGTAATGTTGTGTATCGGTGCTCTTTGCGGCAGGTTCTGCCTCTGAGGAGTACCACGATTACCCTAACAAAGAACAATATCAGTGCATCGACCCATCAGGCAAGCAACCAACCATTTGATCATATCGATACAATCCCATGTTCTCGCTCCTGCTCTATTTTACTGCATTAAGACAACGCGTTTCAAACTGCTGTGTGCTACGGTAGTTGAACCCATTTCCTCTGCATGACCTGTCATTGCCACAGTAACTAGATGAAACCCACTAGCATGTGTAGGAGTTGTTTGAGCCATATGTATGTGTTGTTCCTACCTTGCTATGCCTGCTATGCTTAGAGTCGAGTCAGGTCTGGTTCATCTGGGTGATGGGCTAGAGTGAAATGATCATGCCAGTAATGAGAGTGATGTGGTGAACACGATTTGGTAAAGGTAACGATGACAGGCCATGTAGGAGTACATGGTGGGTTGTTTCATTGAAGCCGACCTTAAGCACTGAGATCTGTATGTGTGATTTAAGATACATCTACTACCATGCATTGGGCCCTGAAATATGACCCCACTCGACTTCTTATTCACCCTAGTCCTCTGTCCAGGAGTTGCAAGTAGTTTCTGGTGTTTGTAGCCTACTGGAGGCCGTGGACAGCGCTGACCATAGGGGTGGGCTGTGATGCGGTAGGTACGTGGCCGAGAATACCGGGCACCCGTTAGGTGTCACGGAACCCTGTACACATCGCTCGGGGCCATATGGGAAACCTCGGCCGGACTCCCTGCGGATGGAACCTGGATAGGCGATAAACCTGGACTAGACACTTAGGTGTTTAGGTAGGTCATGGTCTACACCCACGTCGGCTTTCGCTTGAAGTCTGCCGAGCACATGTCGTGTGCAGACGCTAAGTGGTGGAAACATGTATGAAGAAGTACACCCCTGTAGGGTTAACATTATCTATTCGAATAGCCGCGTCCGCGGTAAAGGACTACTTGGTTGCCTATACAGTTCATAGACAAGTAAATGGATACTACTAAAAATCTCAAGATAAGCGTGAGTGCCGAGGATGGCTCTTCCGTAGGTTGACGAAGGTGGATCCTCGGTGGTGTATTGAAGTGGTGAGTAGTGGACTCGTGTGCGCAAAACCATTTAAAGTTGGTGTATCGTAGGATAGCTTAGCCAAGAGTCAAAGCTGGCTTGCTGCAATAACTCCACCAACCCCTTTTGATAATGTGCATGTATGTAGGATCTGATGTAAGTCTTGCTGAGTACCTTTGTACTCATGTTGCTTTAATTTACATTTTTCAGAAGACACTGCAACCCCTTCTGATGGGTTCTTCGTAGACGTTGACATCGATGAGTAGACTGAGGCCCAGGTGGTGACCCTGAGCTTGTGAAGGACCATGTAGTATAGCCAGGCTTTCCAAGCCTCTTTTATTTTACTAGTTGTCTGTACCCAGACAAGTTACTTCCGCTGCTGGCTTGTATGTCTGTATGACTTGAATGCTGGGTCGTGTGACCCGTACTTGTGTGTATGATATGTATGGCTCTCTGAGCCTTAAATAAAGTAATTGTGTTATAGAGTCATGTTGTGATGCCTTGTTGTATTTGCACATATCGAGCATATTGTGTGTATGATTGAAATGCTTGGTATGTGTGGGATCTGACTATCTAGTTGTTTATTCTTAGTAGCCTCTCTTACCGGGAAATGTCTCCTAGTGTCTCCACTGAGCCTTGGTAGCTTGCTACTGCTCCGGAACACTTAGGCTGGCCGGCATGTGTCCTTCTTCGTTCCTGTGTCTGTCCCTTTGGGGAAATGTCACGCGATGGATACCGGAGTCCTGTTAGCCCGCTACAGCCCGGTTTACCGGAGTCCTGCTAGCCCAGTGCTACAGCCCGGATTCACTTGCTGATGACCGACATGTTCGATGCTGGGTCATGGATGCCTGTCCCGGTAAGTGTGTGCCGCTTTGGGTTTACGACTAGCCATGTCAGCCCGGGCTCCTTACCATATGGATGCTAGCGACACTATCATATACGTGTGCCAAAAGGCGCAAACAGTCCCGGGCAAAGGTAAGACGACACCCGTGGGAATACCGTGCGTGAGGCCGCAAAGTGATATGAGGTGTTACATGCTAGATCGATGTGGCATCGAGTCGGGGTCCTGACAGGATACCACGCCCTTCTAGGGCGGGATGTATTCAAGAGCTTTCAAGCTATACCCCACTACGGGTACATGAAGCTCAAGATGCTCGGGCCCAATGGAATCATCACTCTAGCCAGTGATCCAGACATAGCACTCTGTGCTGAAAACAAAACCGCTGCACTGGCCCTTGAGGCTTTATCCGAAGCCCTCGCAGCCAAAGAACTAACCGCACTGCGCTCCACAGTGGGCAGGGACGATGTGATACTCGACAAACGACCCAAATCGACCTCCTCCAAACCAGCAGACGAAATAGACAAATTCCAGGTCCACCCAATGGACCCTACAAAAACAACATCAATCGGGACACAACTGAATCCCACAATAGACGCTGCACTACGAGAGTTCTTGCGTGAGAATTGGGACATCTTTGCCTGGCGTCCTTCAGACATGCCAGGCATCCCACGCAAGCTGGCCGAGCATAGCCTAAACATACTAAAGGGATACAAGCCGGTCAAGTAGACTCTTTGGCGCTTTTCAAAACTCAAATGACAGGTCGTGGGAGAAGAACTGGCCAAGCTACTCGAGGCCGGATTTATCAGAGAAATAAAACATCCGGACTGGCTAGCAAACCTAGTGATGGTACCAAAGAAGGACAAATTCTGGCACCTATGGGTCAACTTCAAGGACCTTAATAAGGCTTGCCCAAAGGATCCCTTCCCCCTACCCCGCATTGATCAAATAATCGACGCTACCGCAGGACACGATTCTTTGTGTTTCCTTGATGCATACTCCGGATACCATCAAATCAAGATGGTGAGTCCTACCAAGCCGCAACGACATTCATCACTCCATACGGCCCTTTCTGTTTTGACACGATGCCTTTCGGTCTCAAAAATGCCGGTGCAACCTATCAACGCATGATTCAGACATGCTTGGAAACACAAATCGGCAAAACAGTGGAGGCATACATAGACGATGTGGTCATCAAAACCAAACATGTCGAATCCTTAATAGACGACCTGAGGCTTACGTTCGACAATCTCCGAACATATGACATCAAGCTCAATCCGAAAAAATGCATCTTCGGCGTACCTGCCGGAAAGCTCCCGGGCTTCATCGTCTCCAATAGAGGAATTGAAGCAAATCCGGCTAAAATCCGAGCTCAATCACAGTTGGCTACCCCAACAGACCTCAAGCAAATCCAGAAATTAACTGGATGCATGGATGCCTTAAGCCACTTTATCTCCCGATTAGGAGAAAAGGCATTACCCCTCTATCACCTTCTTCGACGCACCGACCACTTCGAGTGGATGGATGCGGCTACGGCCAGACTGGAAGAAATAAAGGCCCTCTTGGCCAGTAATCCAATCCTGGCCGCACCAAGTATTGGTGAACCCATGTTGTTATATATAGCTGCAACACATTAGGTTGTAAGCACAGTACTCGTGGTCGACCGAGAGATGGACGGACATAAGTTCCCGCTTCAAAAGCCGGTATACTACGTATCCACTGTCCTCACTCCATGCAAATCACGGTACCCACATTATCAAAAGATAGAGTACGCGGTCTTCATGGCATCCCAAAAACTACGACACTACTTTCAAGAGTGTTCAATCACGGTGGCCTCCGAAGTACCACTAAATGACATAATAAATAACCGCGACGCCACGGGTCGGATTGCTAAATGGGCTATCGAGCTCCTCCCGTTCGACATTACATACAAACCACGATGAGCCATTAACTCGCAAGTACTGACTGACTTCGTCGTCGAATGGATAGAAGCCGAACTTCCTAAGGAGTATGGCGCGTACTCCAATTGGATCATGCACTTTGACGGCTCTAAGATGCTGGCTGGTCTAGGGGCAGGCGTTGTCCTAACATCCCCCACCGAAGATACAGTCCAATATGTTCTTCAAATACTATACACAAATTCCAACAATGCAGCCGAATACGAGGCTCTGTTGCATGGTCTTCGGATGGCAGTCTCCATGGGCATTCAATGCCTAGAAGTGCGTGGGGATTCGAACCTCGCAATATCTCAAATAAATGGAGACTTTGACACCAATGACCCAAAAATGGAGGCCTACCGCAATGCCGTTCTTAAAATGTCAGCTCGGTTCGAGGGGCTCGAATTCCACCATGTGGTAAGAGAAAACAATCAAGCGGCGGATATCCTCGCCCGCATTGGCGCTAAGCGCGACCCCGTCCCACCTAACATCTTCATGGAAAGGTTGTTCAAGCCATCCGTGGTATGGGAAGGGGAGACCAGCAATATCAGTCCAGATCCGAAGACAACCCCAGACTCCGAATACTCTGACATAATCGGAGGCTCCGCCACCGAGGTAACACCGTTGGCCCACGTGATTATGGCTATAATCGCCCCATGGACAGAACCCTTCTTCGCCTACTTAAACAGGCAAGAACTCCCAGAGGACCAAAATGAGGCACGTTGCATTGTGCGGCGCTCTAAGGCCTACAAGGTCCACGAGGGGGAGCTTTATAAGAAAAGTGCGACTGGAGTTCTCCAATGGTGCATCTCCGAAGAGGAACGACGACAGCTTTTGGCAGAAATTCATACCGGACTCGACGCCACCACGCTGCAGCTCGGGCCCTTGTAAGCAAGGCCTTCCGTATAGGTTTCTACTGGCCGACAGCCCGAGCGGATGCTCGGGACCTTGTACAACATTGCGTCGGTTGCCAGATTTTTGCCAATCAAAGCCATATGCCGCCTACCGCTCTTCAAACAATCCCCATAACTTGGCCCTTTGCGGTCTGGGGGCTTGATATGGTTGGACCCCTTAAAGGAGGAAGCCATAAGAAAAAATACTTGTTGGTCATGGTGGATAAATTCACCAAATGGATAGAGGCCAAGCCAGTTAACACGACCGAATCCGGACCAGTGATAGACCTTATATCCGGAGTCGTACACTGCTACGGTGTCCCACACAGCATCATCACCGATAATGGCTCCAACTTTACAGCCGACGAGATGAAAACTTGGTGCGGAAAGTTGGGCATTAAGCTCGATTATGCCTCCGTCTATCACCCCCAAACAAACGGTCAAGTTGAGCGAGAAAATGGTCTTATTATGAGCGACATCAAACCCAGACTAGTGCGATTCTTGAAGGAATCAGATTTGCAGTGGGTCGAGGAGCTCGACTCTGTACTATGGGGGCTACGGAGCACGCCGAATCGCACCACCAGATACACACCATTCTTTATGGTGTACGGTTCAGAGGCGGTGTTGCCCTACGACATTATTCATGACTCACCTCGAGTGCGCATGTATGAAGAGAAAGAAGCCGAGCTAGATCGGCAGGACAATTTAGATGCCCTGGAAGAGGAGCGGGACGTTGCGAAGGCCCGTTCCGCATTTTATCAGAAGCAGGCTCGAAGGTATCAAAGTAGAGAAGTATGGGCCAAAACCTATAACATTGGTGAACTCGTTCTACGCCTACCGGAGAAGAAAAAGGACAAACTCAAGACCAAGTGGGAGGGTCCGTTCATCATCGACAAAGTTCTCACCAGAGAGGCGTACCGCCTGCGTGATGCATCAGACAACCGACTCAAGCCGAACCCATGGAACGCGGCCAGACTCCGAAGATTGTACACCTAATGCCGAACGCATTTCTTTCTTTTCTTTTCTTAAAGATATACCCTCCTCATTTCTTTCTTTTCTTTTTATATATAGCCTTAAACGCTTTAAGTGTCCTTCAACCGCACACTCCTGCCACACTATGTGTGCTCAGTATACCTGGGGATTCTTACACAGAAGCTTAATATAAATTATCTTCTAGGCTTTATGCCCACCACATATGCGTCATTTCTCCATATGTGCCTTTTTTCACCATTATATGCATCTATATGACTTAAGTTTTGGCCAAGCTGGGTTTCCTGGCTCTTGTGTTTATGCCCGACGTTCCCGTTAATTCGGCTAGGGCATAAGGGGAGCACCTCTACGATTGGGATGTGTACCTCAGACTGGGTGAAGCCGAAAGCTAGCGTTCTTAAGGGAATATTCGGTCGGTGAACAAAAGATGTCTTTTACTTATTACAAAAACATGCCCCCAGATGTTTATATCCTGCGTTATTTTTTGCAGTTCGGACATGCATATTAATGCATGCACACCCAGGGAAGGGAACCCTTAACGGAACTATTCTCCCTGGAAGATGTTTCTTACTAGCCATGTAATATAACATAACTAGTTGGGCACTTGTTTGTTCAAGCACTTATGACCCCTATGCCTGGTTTCCATGGGTTTTCACATAACCGAGCGGGTATTCAGATACACTCCGGACTATCGGGTCTAGAGGTTGAAGCGAAAAGGTCGGCCAAGAAAAATGATTTACAATCCAGCTAGGGACAAAATATGTCCTTCGAAGTACAATGTCACTTAGACTGACTAAATTCTTCTTCTATACCATCCAACGGCACTACAAAAGAAGACACATCCGTGACATTTTGGGCCGAACGAAAAAAAATTATGTTATACATATGACACTTCTATGACGATAATTGTGACAAAACCCGGTATCATCATAGATGTGGTGGGCTCTTACTTCTATAACAAAAACTCATGACAGAAAATGGGCTTTTCGTCCTGGGCAGGCCGGAGATGCAACTGCATGACATTCTTTGGGCCGTCCATGACGGAAAAAATCGTGGTAGAAGCGAGGGGGAGGAAAATTTCGGGGAGTTGCCGGTTACGGTGGGAGGTCGGGGGCCGAGCGATGCGCGTTTCTCTCTACACGTACACGCGTGTGTGCGAGGCGTTGGCTCTAACTGAACCCGAGCGAGGCATTGGGCTCTAACTAAACCCGAGCGATTGCACTGCAGGCTACACATTACTGAACCCGAGCGATCGATCGATGGCTGTTAACTGAACCCGATCGAGCGATTCCTTCACTACTACTGCTAACTGAAGCTGATCGATTGGATGAACAGTGAGTGT
>NC_041381.1:494694796-494772106 GCF_002162155.2 Triticum dicoccoides
GTGGTGTGGAGGGCTTGATGAACAGTAGATGGTGGAGGGGTGCCCGTGGAGGGGTGGTTGAACAGGACCCCGTGGTGTGGAGGGCTGGATGAACAGTAGACGGTGGAGGGCTGGATGAACAGTAGATGGTGGAGCGGTGGTTGAACAGTAGCCGATGGAGTAGAGCACGATGGAGGCTTGATGAATAGGAGCCTGTGGACGCTGGAGGAGGTCGATGGTAGCCCATGGAGGCTGGAGGAGGTCGACGGTGGAGATGAACAGTATCCCGTGGAGTCCCGTTTTGCGGTACGCCACACCCCTCCTGATGAACAGGACCCCCGTTTCGACCGTAGCGTTCCAACACAAGTCCGTTTCGTCCATTTTGCGGTACGCCACACCCCTCCCGATCAAAAGGACCCCCATTTCGACCATAGGAGGACCATTTCGTCCGCGGTACGGTACACCCCTCCTGATCAACAGGACCTCCGTTTCGACTGTAGGAGGTCCGTTTTGTCCGTTTTGCGGTACGCCGCACCCTCCTGATCAACAGGACCCTGTTCCAAACGTAGGAGGTCCATTTCCTCCGTTTTGCGGTACGCCAGGCCTCGTTTCCATCGCATGTTCCGTCCAAGCCCTCCCGATGAACACGACCACGCATTCCGTTCCGACCCAGCCGGTTGGCTCCCACACGTTCTGTTGCCTCTCGATGAACACGACGCATTCCGTTGCCTCCCCATGAACACGATGCATTCCGTTGCCTCCCCATGAACACGACGATGATGTTGTTTCTCCGTTCCAACCTAACCATGTACACAAGGCCTCGCCGTACGTATGCGTGAGTAGGCATTCAAGACCCCGCCTGTATGTACACATACGTGGCCGTATCTTCTTTCTTGCACCTTGGCCGCTATACATACGTGTACATTCTACATGCGTGCCTCTACATCCACCAGTATATATGTACGTACACATTCGCGACCAGAATGACAACGCTACGTACGCTTCGACCAGGTGGTCCCGACTGTCAGGCACTTTCTTGCGTGCGAAGATGTAGCTGGTGGGTCCCAACAGTCAAGGGGGCGAATCATTTTTTTTTGCCCGGACGCACTTCCATGCGTGCAAAGATGTAGCCGGTGGGTCCCAGCAGTCAGGGGGGCAAATCATTTTTTTTGCCCGGACGCACTTCCTTGCGTGCGAAGGTGTAGCTAGTGGGTCCCAGCAGTCAGGGGGTGAATCGTTTTTTTTGCCCAGACGCACTTCCTTGCATGCGAAGATGAAACTGGTGGGTCCCAGCAGTCAAGGGGAAATGTTTTTTCCATGAAATACAGTGGCCCGTCCGGTGGGTCCCAGCTGCTAGGTGGAGGAATCATTATTTTCCGTGTAATAAGGAGGCACTTCCTTGCTGCGGCCATGGACCCAGCTGTCAGCCTCTCCACGTACAGTCCACATCCGATGGAAGTCTTTCCTTGACCACGTTGACCATGCCACACCGAGAGCACCAGGGCGGTGGACGACGACGAGGCCTAGGAAGGGGACGACGCGGAGCCGGTGAAGACGCGGCAGTGGATGCCCACGCGGAGAGGAGTATGAGGGTTCACTCGTTCGGCTGCGGTGTGAGGCTGCCGTCGTTGCAGGGCCTGGCCAGCGGTGGGAATAGTAGGGGGCGTTGAGGCCTCCGTGGCAGCACAGACGACCACAAGAGGTAGGAGCAGGCGGCACGACCGGTGCTGCTTTGGGCGACTGGAGCAAGAAGACCAGAGGTTGAAGAAGCACTACGGTCGTTGGATGGACATCGTACAGTCACGGGAGCTAGAATCGTTCATATTGACTATGTTGACAAAGCCCTCCGTCCGCATCAACTTAGTAGGCCCACAAGTCAGCCTCCCACCAAGGTGGGTCCGGGCTAGCAGGGGGAGTATTCATTTTTTTGTGCGTAATAAGGAGGCACTTTCGGTGGGTCCGAGTTGACAGCGGGGGGAACATTTTTTTCACGAAATACGGTGGCCCGTCCGGTGTGTCCCAGCAGTCAGGGGGGAAACATTTTTTTCACGAAATAAGGTGGCCCGTCCGGTGGGTGTCTGCTGTCAGGTGGAGGAATAATTATTTTGTGCATAATATGGAGGCACTTCCTTGCGGCCGTCGTGGACCTAGTTGTCAGTCTCTCCACGTACAGTACTCTTTCGATGGAAGTCGGTCCTTGACCACATTGACCACGCCCCACCGAGAGCACCAGGGTGGTGGACGACGGCGAGTCCTAGGAAGGGGACGACGCGGAGCCGGGGAAGACGCAGCAGTGGAAGCCCGCGTGGAGAGGAGTACGAGGGTTCACTGGTTCGGCTGCGGTGTGAGGCTGCCGTCGCCGCAGAATAACATGGGGTGTGGGTGAGTGGAGGGATGGCCTGGCTAGCGGTGGGAGTAGTATGGGGGCAATGAGGCCTCCGCGGCAGCACAGCCAGCCACGAGAGGCAGGAGCAGGCGGCATGACCGGCGCTGCTTTGGGCGGCTGGACCAAGAAGACCAGAGTTTGAAGAAGCACTACGGCCGTTGGATGGACATCATACGATCACTGAAGCTAGAATCATTTATTATTAACTAAGTTGACAAAGCCCTTGGTACAATCCAACTTAGTAGGCCTGCAGGTCAGCCTCCGAAACTGTGTGCCCCAGATGTCAGGGGGAGGAATCATTTTTTGGGCGGCCGAAGCTAAGAATATCCAAGATTGAAGAAGAAGCACGACATCCGTTGGATAGACATCCAACGGCCACCGCTGCTAGAATCGTGTGTTGACTATAATAAGTTGACAAAGCCTTGCATATGCATCAACTTATTTTTTAGGGGACGCGTCACTTAGTAGGCCCACAAGTGTGTGGCAGAGAACTTATAGCCCATTTGCATTTTGTAAGAATGTACAACCCAATTTTGAATTCTAATGGAATTTACAACAGCCCATTTACAGTTTGTTAAAAGTACAACCCATTTTCTAGCTAGGACAACTACTAATAATTTCAACGAACCTTTGAAGATAGAATTGTCGGAGTAATGAGCCACGGGTAGTCTAACCCGAGCCCCAGGACATTTCAAGACATCGGGGCAGGCCGCGCCCCTCAGGCTGAGTCCCAGGAGCGACTCCAAAATATGCCGAGTCCCAGACGGCGACTCCCAGATAAGCCGACTCCAAGCTGGCGACCTCCAGAGAAGCCGACTATGGAGAGTCGGCCCAAGACTCCTCCCTCATCTCGAAGTACAATGCGGGGTACGGTCACGGCATGGCCGTTCCCCCTGCTTACGAAGGGCCGGCATGGCTACAGTGAGCCGTATCGCTGGAAGATCTCCGGCGAGATGCGGCACTGTTGCCATGCCTGCCCTGACCTCAGCCACAGTGCCCAGTACACTATGCCCACGACGCCGGCCTGTACGACCCGAAGGCGGCGGGGCTGCCTGTCAGTGGGTGGGCCGAAGGCGGCCTGGGCAACCCGAAGACGAACCTGTGGGAGTCGGCCTCCCTGGGGTCGGCCGACTCCTTCCCAGGGCTCCACTAGCCATTAACCAGATGAGATGGGGAATGGCAACAGTTATCGCCCGATAGACGGGGGCATTGTTGCCATGACCCGATGACCGAGCCTGCGTCATCAGGAGTGCCGCTACAGTATCAAGCCTGTCCGCGGGACCCGCTAGTCGGCGGGCCCCAGAAGCCGGCGGGAAGGACGTCGGCCTGAGAGACAGACGGCTGGGACCAGCGCCCAGGTGGATTACTATTGTACCCCCGGGGGGTAGGCCTATATAAACCCCCCGGGGCACCCATGCAAAGGGTTCGGACCTAAATAGAGATAGACCAGATAGCACGGGGAGGAGAGAGCTAGCCTTGCCCTCTCCTGCCTCTCGAAACAACTCCAGGAGCACCATTGTAGCCACTTTGCTTTAGTGATCATGCGGAGACCCCACAGAGCAGCAGTAGGGGTGTTATCTCCTAGGACAGCCCTGAAGCTGGGTAAGTTCCACCGGCGTGCATGTCTTCGCCTCATCCCGCTTCCAGGCACCGGCGACGTTCTACTCGCTCCCACAATGATAAGCCATCCTTTGGCATATGTCGTACCCAACCCCCGACATTTGGCGCCCACCATCGGGCGAGGTGCACCGTCATCCGGAGATCTGCTCTGGACGGGAACCCTGTTCCTCCCCGGCGAGCACAGCCAGCCCGGCATGCCGGATGGCATCTATGCCGACGCGCCGCACGGCGCTGAGATCGCCTGTGCGGCCAGCTGCCTCGCCGATCTCATCGGCGAGGTTCACCTCTCCGACGAGCCTGCGTCCGACGTAGGCACGAGTGTCCCCGAGAGCCTCCTCGCGGGCCTCCTCGACCAACTCCATGTTGCCGGCGAGCCTGCCGCGGACCTAGAGTCCATAGGATCCACCGACCCGATGTTGGTCGACTCCGACACCGCGTCATTCGACTCATTCCCCACCAACGTGGTGGTCTACGACGAGCCGCTCCCTTGCGCGGGGAGTGGCGGAAGCACCATCACTGAGGTCCTCGTCCTTGAGCACGGCGAGCGCTCCGACGAAGGAGTGCATGACCCGCTTGACGCGGCCCTCCGAGGCCTTGCGGCGCCGATTCCAGAAGACGCCGACGCCGAGACACTGGAGGCGCTCCGCCTTCAGCTCGTCGAAGGCGCGAAGAAGCTGGCAAGCATGAGGGGCTTGTCAGAAGCTTACCAACGCGAGATGGATCGCGCCGTAGGCGGCTCGCTGGCTCCGACCGGGCCTAGCCGCCTAGGCGCGGTCCGACAGCGCGGCGCGGCAATCGCCAACCTCTTCGGGGCTGATCACCCTGTGTATGTCACGCCCGCAGAGAATATCCGTGCCGCCCAGGCGGCGGCAGACGAGCTCGACAACTTCAAAGGAGAAGAGCGCCGCATAATGACGGAGCGAGTTCAGCAGCTCCTCGACGCGGCTGCCGCACAGAATGATGCCGGCTGCCGCACCGAGGCGCTGCAGCGCCAAAACGACGACCCACCGCCTCGCCGAGACCAAGGTGCGACGTCTCGGACGCCGACTGGCGGGGCCCGTGGGAAGAAGGACAAGGAGCCGACTATCAGCCATAGTCGGACTCACATCACCATCGAGCGCGACCAAGACGGCCACCCCAAAGCGGCGGAACGGCAGGACGACTACATGCCTCCCCCTCCTCACAGAGAAAGGCGAGTCTCCCCGCCGCCCGTGGAACATCCGACTCTCGGTGACCGCCTTGGCCGCCGAGAGGGAGTCGGAGAGAACGACGCCCGCCACCGGATCGACCGACTCCACCGATCCCTGGCGCTAGAAGAAGAAGACGAGTTGGGTCCCCTCTGCTTTGGACCCCGCATCCGGGACGAGCCCTTTCCCAAAGGGTTCACGCTCCCCCGAGACACTCCCAAATATACCGGCACCGTGAAGCTTGAAGATTGGCTGATCAACTACTCCACAGCCGTCAACATAGCGAACGGAAACAAGCGCGTTGCCGTAAGATACGTCCTGCTCATGCTCCAGGGCTCGGCCCGGACGTTGTTGAACAGTCTGAAGCCTCGCAGCATCAACAGCTGGGTCGACTTCACCGAGGCTTTCGTCCGCAACTTCACCAGCATGTACAAGCGACCTCCCAAGCCGCGCCAACTCTCCTTGTGCGTGCAAGGCCCTGACGAGTCTACTCGCGACTACCTCACGCGCTGGGGCGAACTCCGGAACTCCTGCGAGGGCGTGCATGAGGTGCAGGCCATCGAGTACTTTACTGCCGGGTGGAGAGAAGGCACCCTCCTCAAGCACAAGCTCCTCTGCGACGAGCCGGAGACCCTCGATGAGCTGCTGATCACAGCGGACAAATACGCCACGACCGACTCCTCCATGAAGGCGGAGATTCGGGTCAGCACAACTGGCAAAGTCGCCCCTCAGGCTCCAAGAACTCCGGCTAGGGACACCAGTCAGCGGCAACAGCAGAATGACCAGAAGCGCAAAGCCCCACAGCCGACTTCCACTAGTCGGCAAGTGGCGACAGCAGAGGACCAGCAGTTGGAGGGACCGCCTCCAGCGAAGCGACAAAAGGGCGGCAAGTCCAACTGGCTGCCGGCTTTCTCCTACGAGCAGACTCTAGATGGTCCCTGCAAGTTTCACAGCGGCGCGAAGCCATCGAACCACACCACCAGGAAATGCCACTGGCTGACCAGAATCGCCAAGGGGGACGGCCTGCTCCCTCCCCCTCTTGCTGGGCCGCCTCCTCCACCGCCACCCCAGCAGCCGGCCGTCAGGCCAGTCGGCGCGATACAAGACGAGTTCCCAGATGAGCATGGAGCCTATGTGGTTTTCACCAGTGTGGCGGATGATCGGCGCAGCAGGCGCCAACAGCAGCAAGAAGTGAATGCGGTTGCATCAAGCCCTCCAGAGTTCATGCATTGGTCTGAGAAGCCTATCAGTTGGAGCAGAGCTGATCACCCAGAGGTGATGCCGAGTCCAGGCTCCTACGCCTTGGTCTTAAGCGCCACACTCGCCACAGATAGACGGGCCACTCGCTTCTTGCGAATACTGATAGACGGAGGCAGCAGTATCAACATCATGTACAAGGATACGATGGAGAAATTGGGAATCAAGCGAAGACAGCTTCAAAGTAGCCGGACTGTGTTCCACGGAATCGTTCCTGGCCTTTCCTGCTCGCCAATCGGCAAGATCCTGATGGATGTCCTCTTCGGAGACAAGGATCATTTCCGACGAGAGCCGGTTTGGTTTGAGGTGGTGGACCTTGAAAGCCCGTATCATGCACTGCTTGGCCGACCTGCCTTGGCCAAGTTCATGGCGGTCCCCCACTACGCCTACCTCAAGATGAAGATGCCGAGTTCCAAGGGAATCCTAACCGTGTCCGGCGACTACAGGAAGTCGTCCGCTTGCGCGACCGAAAGCAGACGGCTGGCTGAGTTGTGACACTCCAAAATTTTAATTTGGTTTTTATCAAAAACTTTGTGGTTTTTGAAAAGAGGCCATTTAATTTTTTTTTCCAGAAAACCTTCCTCTTAAAAACTTCCTTTGCTTTGGCAAGGATTTTATTTTTATTCAAGCTTTGGTGTTTGATCTTTTGAAACTTCTTCTCTGTTGGTTCCCTCTCAAATTATTTTGGGAGTTTAATTTGTTTTCTTTTAAAATGAAACTCTATGAAAATTTGGGATTTTCATATCTTGGAAACCACCCATGACTTGGCATTTTTGCCCATGTGGTAAAACCCCTCCAAAACCTCCCCTCCTCCTTGTAATCAACCTAAGTTCTCTGTCCCAACTAATCCAAGCAAGTTTTGGATTTTATTCTAATTATTTTCCCCCTCAAATCATTTCTGAAAATTATTTTGAGCCTTAGTGATTTTCAAAGCAAGTACCACTTTGCCTTTGAGTTTTTATCCCAAACCAACTCTCCTGGATAGTCCTTTGTACCCACAACCCAGAACCATCTTGATCCACTCCTCCTCTTTTCAAATTTTTCAAAATTCAGTCTCTGCAAGTTTGGACCAGATTTGCCAAATTTGATGAAATTCATATCTACACTGCTCCAAAAATTCCACCAAAATTTAGGCAGCCTATTTGAGCAATGAGAAGCCACTCCACCAAAAATCAGCTCAAGGAAAAATCCCCAGAAGCCAAATTCATTCTGTCGAACACCTGAGCTGCACTGTTCCTTTGCAAGTTCAGAAAGTTTAGAGATTCAGTCGTTTTCCCTTCGTCAGACTCGGTCACGCGGCCACAGTGCGCCCTGGCGCGTTGCACGCAGCCTCTTCTCCCTGGCCAGCACCCCACACGCACGCTTGGCCGATTCCTGGCGTCGGTAGCAACGAGCCTCGCCGGCGTTGGAAGCTTCTGCGGTGGCTGCACCTTCCCGTGGCGGCCAACAAGGGCCCGGGCCCTCTCGCCACGCCACCCGGCGCCGCCCAACACCCCCTGGCTCTCCGCGTGTCCCTGCCATGCCAGTGCACGCCGTGGCACCGTCGTCGTGGCCCGGCAAGCACGGAACGTGCTCCCTGCCGCCGACGGACCGCGCCACCCCCGTTCCGTCGAGCTCGCCCATAGCACCAAATCCCAGCCCGTTTAGCACCTAAATGGAACCGGTGGACCTCAACGACGATGCCCAAGCCCCTAATCCCACTGCACATCCACAGCACCGCCGTAATCACTCGCCGGAGACCCCCGTTCACGGCAACCGCCTCGGGCCGCCTATAAAAAGGGCCCCCGAGCTCACCCTCGTGCACACATCATCACCACTCCTCACCAACGCCCCGCCAGGCCACTAGGAGGACCTCGAGGAGGTCTCCTCCCCCAACTCCGGCCGCCCCGATCCGCCTCGGCGTCCACCACGATTCGCACCGGTGAGGCCATCTCCGGCGCTCTAACCCCGTCAATTACTCCCTCTAGCTACCAGGAGCCTAACCCCCTCTTCAATTTGATCTTCACAGCTCTCTCCGACGAAGTCCGCAACCACCCGAGCCGCCATCCGCCGGAGCAAAGCTCGCCGTCGACGTGGTACTCGCCGGCGACCACCACCACCACCAACCGACGCGGAATGGCGCCCTGAGCACGGAGGTACCCTCCGATCCCCCTGCCTCGCCGTGGATCTCCGCCGGCAACCACCGCGGCTCTCGGGTGCCGACGAGCTTCGTCCCCCCCCCCTTTTTGAAAGTTCAAACCTGACGAGTGGGACCCCACCGTCAGCCTCTCTGCCCTCTCTATTGAATCGTTTTCTGGAAGCGCCTTTGGGCAAAATGCGTTTTCCCTTTGGGCTGGCGTAGTTTCTGCCGAAGCGTTTTCTATTTTTATAAGCTAGCTCCTGGAAACTTTCTGTTTCATTACAGATGAGTCCCTGGGCAAAAACCTTTATAACTTTTAAACAGAAAGGTATTTTTGATTGATTCTTTTTCTGTTCTCTTAAAAATTTTGTCTAGTTTTTTATCAGATTTATTTGAAAAAAATTTGGAATACTTTTTGTGCACCCCTTGGTATTTACGATAGCACACATATTTTCTTTATACCGTAGATACCGAAGGAGGTGACGGAGCTGCGAACTTCACCGAGCTAGGCTCCGACTACTCTGAACCAGGCAAGCATGTTTGAACTTTTGATATGATGAGTGTCTTGGCATGTTTTGCATTTAGTTAGTTTCATGACATGTTGAGGAGCATATCGATGAATGTTATTTTATGCAATAATGAGGTAAGTGAGTTCGATGATCCATAAGTGGATGGGTGTGAGTATGAATGGCCATGTGTTGGCATGAGGATGGGTAAGATGGCAGTGTCGTAGCATGCCAGTCTTATGCCAGACTATGTGACTTCAGTGTCAAACCGTATCGGTCCAGTTCCTCTCATCTCCTTCCCTGTACTACCACATGTTTTCCGCAAGGAATATGGTTTAGTAAGTTGCAAACCGCTTTTCTGGTACACACCAAAAGGAGAGGCCGTGATGATGGTTCCATGGCCCTGGATTAAAGCCAGTCATCCGGTCAGGGGGCATGGGTGTTTCCGGTTGGGACCGAGAGGGGGGCACCCCTTAGAGCGCGCGTATATAAATTTGATCCCATGCTATTCGAGATTGTGATCTCCCCGTCTCAAAAGTTTTTCTTGGACGATGTCTAGGGTGATTCCTAGCATCGAGAGGTAGGATGGGTGTGTACTGGTTAGTTGTGTTTTCTTCCGAAATACCGTAAACGGAACTAGTCCTTCGTGACTACGGAAATCCGTTGGCTGTGGGAATTTTTTTTTGTACAAACTCTGCAGAGTCATATATTCCTCCAAATCATCTATTCCTTGTCCTAGATCGATATTATCTTATCCTAATCAAATGTCAGTTTTGATGGCAGAGACTCCGGTGATTCCATGAGTGCTAATTCCGGTTAAATGATTATTCCTGTGGATGGACTAACCCATTTATTCTCATGAATTAAATGTTTATTATGAGTATTATTTACTTGTGAATAAAAGCCCTTTCTGCGATGTCGCTCAGACGTCCGACTGTGGCATTGTTGTATTTTACTTTCTTTTCAAACCCTTTCTGTGATGTCGCCCCGACGTCCGACTGTGGCATTTCTTTCAAAGCCCTTTCTGTGATGTCGCCCCGACGTCCGACTGTGGCATTTCTTTTAAAGCCCTTTCTGTGATGTTTCTTTTAAAGCCCTTTCTGTGATGTCGCCCCGACGTCCGACTGTGGCATTTCTTTTAAAGCCCTTTATGTGATGTCGCCCCGACGTCCGACTGTGGCATCATTTCCTTATATTTATTTATTCACCTTTCGAGGCGTCGCTTCAGACACCCGATCGGTAGTTATTTATGTTTTGTTGGGATTTCAAGCGGACTACCGCCGTTTCCCTTTTACTACCTTGTTATGCTAATTTTTGAATGTACATTGGTGAATTATTCATGACGCATCCATGCATGCATTTGTTATATCTTACGTCCGAACTGTCTTGCGAGTACTTTCAAAGTACTCACTGGCTTGTTGATTTGGCCAGATGCTGACGAAGGCGATCTCATGGATGAAGAGTTTGATAGCGAGTCCGACACCTAGAGGAGTCCCAGTCAGTCTCGTGCGACCCTGGTTTTGGTCACTGTTTTATATCCGCTTCCGCTACCAAATAAATTCATCGAGCCTCACCTCGACGCTCGATGAGATGACAGACTTAGAGTCTTGTATTTCTCTCCCCGCTGTGTTTCTCCACCACCGCCCTATCCTCGAGTCAGTAGTATGCCTCCACACCACTGTGTCATGTCCGCCATTATGTATAAATTTGGGAGTGCTTGTAATAATTTGGTTGAGCAACCGTAGTTCGACCCTGTAATATATTTTATGCTACTAGCTTATTGTATCAAGAATTTGTCTACCAGTGAGGAGGATTTCTCTCATACTGGACTCAAAAGATTGGTTTCTCAATAAATATTTTTATTGGAAAACCGGTCGTGACAAGCTTGGTACCAGAGCCAGGCTGACTGTAGGAAGCCACTAGGTGCGATCGCTAATTGGTTATTAGCATGATAGAGCTAATTTATATATTTTTACAATTGTAGTCATTTTCTGTCAGTCAGCATAAATTTATGATCTGACCATGCAGAATTTTTGCCTACTTTTGTAGATGGCCGACAACAGCTGCGAGTCTCAGACCTTCGCCAACGTGCCCGATGGGTTCGTCAATCTTCTTTCCTTCATCGTTCAGGTCGCGATGGGGCCATCTGTGCGCCCAGTCTTCACACTCTGCTAGCACCGAGTCAACGACAGTCTGACCATGCACCAGGCCACGGTGCAGTTCAAGGGAGGGCGTGGTGAGTTACGCCGCTTCCGGTTCGTGGGAAGAGCCATGCCTACGGAGAGGCATGCTATGCAGATGGCAGCCCGCGGGGCGATAGCTCGTCTCAGGGATGTCCTCCCCGTGATGAAGACTCGTCGTTACCGTTATCTTCCGTGCCATGTGCCTTACACCTGTCACTACGCATACTCCTGCCCCAGAGGAGAACGAGACGAGGCTTTTGAGATGCTCATTGAGTATCTCCGGGACCTGGAGGCAGCCTTCGACAACCTGGTGGACGACTTCATAGCTACCCGCATGGACTCAGTTCATGGCTGTGCTGCCAACAGGAGGGAGCTCCTACCCATTGCACCGCCACTGACTTTGGTCTCGTCCTCAGCATCTTATATGCCTACTCGTCGCCTGCCTTCTACCGAAGAATTCAACCAAGTCATTGCGCCCACCCCAGCGCGCACTGCACCACCCTTCGCACCCACTCCTGTACGTATAGCTCCGCCCCTGGCAACCGCTCCGTCCACTCTGCGCAACACTACACGTATGGAGCCCATTAGCGAGGAGGAAGTCGAGTCCCCAACCTCGCTACGCCTCACCCTTGGCAGGGCAAAGGAGGTCGTCAACATCTCTGCCTGAGTACGCCTAGCTGCCATGTAATGTACCGCTTTGTAAGATATGTACATAGGTTATGAGAAGTAGCCTGTTTGCGCATCATGTAGGATCTGGAGAAGTGCACTAGCCTAAATAACATGTCAGGATTATGTACGCATATCCTGAGTGATGTATTGTATAATTACCACCCGCGTGTAAGATATATAATGAGCAGTCCTTCTCCGTACGCAAGTCAATTTGTTTTTCTTAAGTAAGCTTGGTTATTTAATTGTATTTGCCAGCTTTATGCATTTATGGATTTGTTTTTGTGACTCTTCCCGCTTTTCTTATGGGTTTTACAAATATATCCCCAGAGTGAAAAATGTCTCGTCCTTGGACTCGCTCCATGCCAACTCCACCAGAGGAAAATTATGATGCACAACCCAACAACGAGTTCACTCAGGGACAGTCAAGCCAACAGGGCAGTGAATCGGCACTTTCACAAATGTGCCGCCTTTATGAGCAGAGTCGGCAACAACATCGTGAAATGATGAACCAAGTCATCAACATGGGAAATCACCATGGACAGTATCAGCAACATTCCAAGTTATCTGAGCTACAGAAGACACGTCCTCAAACATTTTCTCACACTGACAAACCTCTTGAAGCCGAGGACTGGCTTCGAGATATGGAGAGGAAATTAATTATTGCAAAATGTTCAGACCCCGAGAAGGTATTGTATGCTCCGCACTATCTCACAGGAGCAGCCGCATCGTGGTGGGAGAATTTTCTGCACATGCATCCCAACGAAAATGACATATCCTGGGATGATTTCAAGGAAGGTTTCCGTGGTGCACACATTCCTAAGAGTATTATGAAAATCAAGAAGAGAGAGTTCGATGACCTCAAACAAAGGAACATGACAATGTCAGATTACAACAGTCAATTTACTCTATTGTCCCGCTACGCCAATGAAGAGCGTATGACTGAAATCAAGAAGATGGAGAAATTCCTTGACGGTCTGGCGCCCGCGCTTAAATGCGAACTGGTCGTGCACACTTTTCCTGATTTTAAAACACTGGTGGACAAAGCCATTACTCTGGAAAATGAGAGACGCAGTCTGGAAGACATCCGCAAGCAAAAAAGGGACCAGACTAACCATGCTCGCAATCACCGAAGCAGGACAGATTTTTAAAAGGGTGGGACACACAAATCCTCATCCAACGTCTCACGCCCAATCAAGAATTTTCATGCAAGGGACAAGGAATTCACCTATCGCCCCGGCGTTACTTGTTACGCTTGTGGAGAAGAAGGGCACTATGCCAAACAGTGCCCCAAGCCAAGGAACTCAACCCCAAAGCCGAACAACGGCGGCAACAATTCCGCGCCCAAGCGAAACAATTTCAATCCCAACAATAACCACAGGAAGGGTCATCTGAATCACATAACCAAAGAGGAGGCACAAAATGCTCCGGATATCGTACTCGGTACGTTTCCTGTCAACACAATACCTCCAATGGTTTTGTTTGATTCTGGAGCTTCTCACTCTTTCATTTCGAAAATTTTTGCTTTGCAAAATAATTTTTCGATGCTTCCTTTGGAGAAATCCATGATCATCAAGTCCCCTGGGATTCAGCAAGTTACTCAGAATTACTGTCACAATGTGGTCATTGAGTTCGAAGGATTGGAGTTTCACGCAAATCTTATTGTGTTGGAAAATAAAGGACTGGATATCATCCTAGGGATGGATTGGCTAACCACCAATAAGGGTTTTATCGACTGTTTCAACAGGACCGTAATTCTCACACACCACCAAGGGAAGACAATAAGAGTATCAACCAAGGAAGGAAAAATACCCCGGCAACCGAGATTAAATAAGGTGGATGTTTCTGAGCTAAACAAGGTTCCAGTAGTGTGTGAATTTCCAGATATATTCCCTGAAGAGCTACCAGGCATGCCACCAGACCGAGAAATAGAATTCCGCATTGAGCTAGCACCAGGAACCACCCCCATATACAAGAAACCATACAGAATGGCACCATCCGAGTTGATCGAGTTGAAGAAACAAATAAAGGAATTACTGGACAAGGGATACATTCGAGCCAGCTCCTCACCTTGGGGATCACCAATTTTATTTGCCAAAAAGAAGGATGGAACGCTGAGATTGTGTATTGACTATCGAGCACTTAACATGGTCACAGTCAAAAACAAATACCCGATGCCAAGGATAAATGATTTGTTTGATCAACTCGCTCAGGCCAAGGTATTCTCAAAAATTGACTTAAGGTCAGGATACCATCAATTGAAGGTACGAACGGAAGATATCCCCAAAACAGCCTTCACCTCCAGATATGGACTGTACGAGTTCACAGTGATGCCATTTGGATTAACTAACGCCCCAGCATATTTTGTTCACCTCATGAACAAAGTATTTATGAAGTTTATGGACAAGTTCGTCGTGGTATTCATCGATGATATTCTGGTATACTCCAAGACACCAGAAGAGCATGCAGAACATCTCAGGATTGTGCTAGGAGAGCTAAGAAAACACCAATTGTATGCCAAGTTCAGCAAGTGCGAATTTTGGCTAAGACAAGTAGGCTTTCTAGGCCACGTACTGACCCAAGACGGTATCGCAGTGGACCCAGAGAAAGTCAAGGCCGTACTTGGCTGGAAGTCACCAGCCAGCGTAATGGACATACGGAGTTTCTTGGGAATGGCAGGATATTACCGCAGATTTATTGAAGGATTCTCCACCATAGCCAAGCCTATGACACAGTTGCTCAAGAAAGATAAGAAGTTTGAATGGACAGAAGCCTGCGAGAAAAGTTTCCAAGAGCTAAAGCGGAAGTTAACGGCAGCACCGGTATTAATTGTACCCGACATACACAAGAATTTTGAAGTATATTGTGACGCGTCCAGGAAGGGTCTCGGATGCGTGTTGATGCAGGAAGGCAAGGTTGTCGCCTACGCTTCAAGGCAACTTCGCAAGCATGAGGAAAATTATCCCACTCATGACTTAGAAATGGCAGCAGTTATTCATGCACTCAAGGAATGGAGGCATTTCTTACTTGGGAATCGATGTGAAATATATACGGATCACAAAAGTCTCAAATATATTTTCACACAGCCAGAACTAAACTTACCGCAACGACGTTGGTTGGAATTGGTAAAGGATTATGATGTTGGTATCCATTACCATCCAGGAAAAGCAAATGTAGTGGCTGATGCTCTTAGTCGGAACCCCAGCTCCGACGAAAACAATTTGCACAGCTTGAGGCCCGAATTCCAACAAGAATTTGCCAAGCTCAACTTGATAATGGTAGCAGAAGGGACCATATCAAACTTGGAAATACAACCCGACCTTGTGGAGAAAATCAAAGAAGCTCAGCCCGGTCACAACAGCATCGAAGGCATCAAAAGAAAGTTGAGTATGGGCAAGGCCTCGGAATTCGTCATAGACAATGAAGGAATATTATGGTACGGAGAAAGGCTCTGCGTGCCAAACATAGAAGACCTTAAACAACAAATTTTAGCTGAAGCACACACCACTCCATATTCAATCCACCCTGGAGGAACCAAAATGTATAAGGATATTCAGAAAAGATTTTGGTGGCACGGTATGAAGAGGGACATAGCCACCTTCATTGCATGTTGCGACTCATGTCAACGCATAAAAGCTGAGCATCAGAGACCAGCCGGACTACTGCAACCTAACAAAATACCTGAGTGGAAATGGGATGAAATAGGGATGGATTTTATTGTCGGACTACCTCGGTCACGACACGGGAATGATGCCATATGGGTCATCACTGACAGGTTAACCAAAGTGGCACACTTTATTCCAATAAAGACGACCCACACGACTCAGAGGCTTGCCAGGATTTATCTTTCCCGCATAGTTTGTCTGCACGGTGTCCCGAAGACTATAATATCCGACAGAGGCACTCAGTTCGTCTCGAGATTTTGGGAGCATTTACAACAGGCTCTGGGAACCCAACTAGCCTTCAGTACCGCATACCACGCACAAACTGATGGACAAACAGAACACGTAAACCAGGTTTTAGAAGACATGCTAAGAGCATGTGTCCTCACATATGGAACCAGTTGGGAAGAAAGCCTGCCATAGGCCGAGTTCGCGTATAACAATAGCTACCAGGCCAGCCTACAAATGGCACCATTTGAGGCTTTATACGGACGAAGATGTCGTACCCCGTTAAATTAGTCAGAGACCGGAGACAGCCGCATCTTCGGACCAGACATGCTCAGAGAAGCCGAGGAAAAGGTCAAGCTAATCAGAGACCGACTTAAGACCGCTCAAAGTCGACAGAAGAGTTATTATGATCAGAGACATCGTAGGGTCAGCTTCGAACCCGGTGAGTTCGTATACTTGAGAGTATCCCCTATGAGAGGACTGCAACGGTTTAAGATTAAAGGAAAGTTAGCACCAAGATTCATTGGACCATTCTGCATAGTGGCACGAAGAGGCACTGTAGCCTACCAGCTAGACTTACCTGAGGAATTATCCGATGTCCACGACGTGTTCCATGTCTCGCAATTGAGGAAGTGCGTAAGCAACCCAGAGAAACAAGTATCCCATGAAAACATTGACGTGCAGCCAGACCTCACATATCAGGAACGTCCCGTAAGAATATCAGAGGAGTCTGAAAGGAGGACCCGACAGAAGACCATCAAGTTTTTCAAAGTCCAATGGAGCAATCACAACGACAGTGAAGCAACTTGGGAAAGCGAGGATTTTCTTCGGGCAGAGCATCCACACTTATTTAAGGATCAGCTGAAATCTTGGGGACGAGATTTTTCCTAAGGGGGTAGGTGTTGTGACACTCCAAAATTTTAATTTGGTTTTTATCAAAAACTTTGTGGTTTTTGAAAAGAGGCCATTTAAATTTTTTTTTCAGAAAACCTTCCTCTTAAAAACTTCCTTTGCTTTGGCAAGGATTTTATTTTTATTCAAGCTTTGGTGTTTGATCTTTTGAAACTTCTTCTTTGTTGGTTCCCTCTCAAATTATTTTGGGAGTTTAATTTGTTTTCTTTTAAAATGAAACTCTATGAAAATTTGGGATTTTCATATCTTGGAAACCACCCATGACTTGGCATTTTTTCCCATGTGGTAAAACCCCTCCAAAACCACCCCTCCTCCTTGTAATCAACCTAAGCTCTCTGTCCCAACTAATCCAAGCAAGTTTTGGATTTTATTCTAATTATTTTCCCCCTCAAATCATTTCTGAAAATTATTTTGAGCCTTAGTGATTTTCAAAGCAAGTACCACTTTGCCTTTGAGTTTTTATCCCAAACCAACTCTCCTGGATAGTCCTTTGTACCCACAACCCAGAACCATCTTGATCCACTCCTCCTCTTTTCAAATTTTTCAAAATTCAGTCTCTGCAAGTTTGGACCAGATTTGCCAAATTTGATGAAATTCATATCTACACTGCTCCAAAAATTCCACCAAAATTCAGGCAGCCTATTTGAGCAATGAGAAGCCACTCCACCAAAAATCAGCTCAAGGAAAAATCCCCAGAGGCCAAATTCATTCCGTCGAACACCTGAGCTGCACTGTTCCTTTGCAAGTTCAGAAAGTTCAGAGATTCAGTCGTTTTCCCTTCGTCAGACTTGGTCACGCGGCCACAGTGCGCCCTGGCGCGTTGCATGCAGCCTCTTCTCCCTGGCCAGCACCCCGCACGCACGCTTGGCCGATTCCTGGTGTCGGTAGCAACGAGCCTCGCCGGCGTTGGAAGCTTCTGCGGTGGCTGCACCTTCCCGTGGCGGCCAACAAGGGCCCGAGCCCTCTCGCCACGCCACCCGGCACCGCCCAACACCCCCTGGCTCTCCGCGTGTCCCTGCCATGCCAGCGCACGCCTGTGGCACCGTCGTCGTGGCCCGGCAAGCACGGAACGTGCTCCCTGCCGCCGACGGGCCGCGCCACCCCCGTTCCGTCGATCTCGCCCATAGCACCAAATCCCAGCCCGTTTAGCACCTAAATGGAACCGGTGGACCTCAACGATGATGCCCAAGCCCCTAATCCCACTGCACATCCACAGCACCGCCGTAATCACTCGCCGGAGACCCCCGTTCACGGCAACCGCCTCGGGCCGCCTATAAAAAGGGCCCCCGAGCTCACCCTCGTGCATGCATCATCACCACTCCTCACTAACGCCCCGCCAGGCCACTAGGAGGACCTCGAGGAGGTCTCCTCCCCCAACTCCGGCCGCCCCGATCCGCCTCGGCCTCCACCACAATTCGCTCCGGTGAGGCCATCTCCCGCGCTCTAACCCCGTCAATTACTCCCTCTAGGTACCAGGAGCCTAACCCCCTCTTCAATTTGATCTTCACAGCTCTCACCGACAAAGTCCGCAACCACCCGAGCCGCCATCCGCCGGAGCAAAGCTCGCCGTCGACGTGGTACTCGCCGGCGACCACCACCACCACCAACCGACGCGGAATGGCGCCCTGAGCACGGAGGTACCCTCCGATCCCCCTGCCTCGCCGTGGATCGCCGCCGGCGACCACCGCGGCTCTCGGGCGCCGACGAGCTTCGTCCCCCCCCCCTTTTGAAAGTTCAAACCTGACGAGTGGGACCCCACCGTCAGCCTCTCTGCCCTCTCTATTGAATCGTTTTCTGGAAGCGCCTTCGGGCAAAATGCGTTTTCCCTTTGGGCTGGCGTAGTTTCTGCCGAAGCGTTTTCTATTTTTATATGCTAGCCCCTGGAAACTTTTTGTTTCATTACAGATGAGTCCCTGGGCAAAAACCTTTATAACTTTTAAACAGAAAGGTATTTTTGATTGATTCTTTTTCTGTTCTCTTAAAAATTTTGTCTAGTTTTTTATCAGATTTATTTGAGAAATATTTGGAATACTTTTTGTGCACCCCTTGGTATTTACGATAGCGCACATATTTTCTTTATACCGTAGATACCGAAGGAGGTGACGGAGCCACGAACTTCACCGAGCTAGGCTCCGACTACTCTAAACCAGGCAAGCATGTTTGAACTTTTGATATGATGAGTGTCTTGGCATGTTTTGCATTTAGTTAGTTTCATGACATGTTGAGGAGCATATCGATGAATGTTATTTTATGCAATAATGAGGTAAGTGAGTTCGATGATCCATAAGTGGATGGATGTGAGTATGAATGGCCATGTGTTGGCATGAGGATGGGTAAGATGGCAGTGTCGTAGCATGCCAGTCTTATGCCAGACTATGTGACTTCAGTGTCAAACCATATCGGTCCAGTTCCTCTCATCTCCTTCCCTGTACTACCACATGTTTTCCGCAAGGAATATGGTTTAGTAAGTTGCAAACCGCTTTTCTGGTACACACCAAAAGGAGAGGCCGTGATGATGGTTCCATGGCCCCGGATTAAAGCCAGTCATCCGGTCAGGGGGCATGGGTGTTTCCGGTTGGGACCGAGAGGGGGGCACCCCTTAGAGCGCGCGTATATAAATTTGATCCCATGCTATTCGAGATTGTGATCTCCCCGTCTCAAAAGTTTTTCTTGGACGATGTCTAGGGTGATTCCTAGCATCGAGAGGTAGGATGGGTGTGTACTGGTTAGTTGTGTTTTCTTCCGAAATACCGTAAACGGAACTAGTCCTTCGTGACTACGGAAATCCGTTGGCTGTGGGAAATTTTTTTTTGTACAAACTCTGCAGAGTCATATATTCCTCCAAATCATCTATTCCCTGTCCTAGTTCGATATTATCTTATCCTAATCAAATGTCAGTTTTGATGGCAGAGACTCCGGTGATTCCATGAGTGCTAATTCCGGTTAAATGATTATTCCTGTGGATGGACTAACCCATTTATTCTCATGAATTAAATGTTTATTATGAGTATTATTTACTTGTGAATAAAAGCCCTTTCTGCGATGTCGCTCAGACGTCCGACTGTGGCATTGTTGTATTTTACTTTCTTTTCAAGCCCTTTCTGTGATGTCGCCCCGACGTCTGACTGTGGCATTTCTTTCAAAGCCCTTTCTGTGATGTCGCCCCGACGTCCGACTGTGGCATTTCTTTTAAAGCCCTTTCTGTGATGTCGCCCCGATGTCCGACTGTGGCATTTCTTTTAAAGCCCTTTCTATGATGTCGCCCCGACGTCCGACTGTGGCATTTCTTTTAAAGCCCTTTCTGTGATGTCGCCCCGACGTCCAACTGTGGTATTTCTTTTAAAGCCCTTTTTGTGGTGTCGCTAAGACGCCCGACTGTGGCATCATTTCCTTATATTTATTTATTCACCTTTCGAGGCGTCGCTTCAGACACCCGATCGGTAGTTATTTATGTTTTGTTGGGATTTCAGGCGGACTACCGCCGTTTCCCTTTTACTACCTTGTTATGCTAATTTTTGAATGTAAATTGGTGAATTATTCATGACGCATCCATGCATGCATTTGTTATATCTTACGTCCGAACTGTCTTGCGAGTACTTTCAAAGTACTCACTGGCTTGTTGATTTGGCCAGATGCTGACGAAGGCGATCTCATGGATGAAGAGTTTGATAGCGAGTCCGACACCTAGAGGAGTCCCAGTCAGTCTCGTGCGACCCTGGTTTTGGTCACTGTTTTACATCCGCTTCCGCTACCAAATAAATTCATCGAGCCTCACCTCGACGCTCGATGAGATGACAGACTTAGAGTCTTGTATTTCTCTCCCCGCTGTGTTTCTCCACCACTGCCCTATCCTCGAGTCAGTAGTATGCCTCCACACCACTGTGTCATGTCCGCCATTATGTATAAATTTGGGAGTGCTTGTAATAATTTGGTTGAGCAACCGTAGTTCGACCCTGTAATATATTTTATGCTACTGGCTTATTGTATCAAGAATTTGTCTACCATTGAGGAGGATTTCTCTCATACTGGACTCAAAATATTGGTTTCTCAATAAATATTTTTATTGGAAAACCGGTCGTGACATGAGTCCTTGGTGATCGCGGCTGAGAAACGGCTTCTTGATCAGGTCGTGGCGATGGCCGGCAAGCAGCCCGAGTTATCGCCCGACCCCAAGGAGTGGGAAGTAGAAGGATCATTCAAGCCGGCCAGAGAAACAAAGAAGATATCGTTGGACCCGGAGCACCCGGAGAGGTACGCTGTCATGGGCACAGGCCTTGACAGCAAATAGGAAGGCGAGCTCGTCGATTTCCTCCATGAGAATCGCGACATCTTCGCATGGTCCCCCAAGGACATGCCTGGTGTCCCGACGGAATTCGCCGAGCACAAATTACACGTCCGATCTGATATGAAGCCCGTCAGGCAGCCTCTGTGCCGCCTGTCAGAAGAGAAAAGAAGAGTTGTCGGAGAAGAGATAGCCCAGCTCCTAGCAGCCAGCTTCATCATGGAAGTGTTTTTTCCAGAGTGGCTGGCAAACCCAGTACTGGTGCTGAAGAAGAACAAGCAGTGGCGGATGTGCATTGATTACACGAGCCTCAACAAAGCCTGCCCCAAGGACCCATTTGCTCTACCGAGAATTGATCAGGTGATAGACTCCACAGCCGGATGCGAGCTGTTGAGTTTCCTAGATGCATATTCAGGATATCACCAGATCAAGCTGAACCCGACTGATAGACCGAAGACCGCCTTCATCACACCGTTTGGAGCCTTCTGCTACCTGACCATGACGTTCAGTTTGAGAAACGCTGGCGCGACCTTTCAGCGTTGCATGCAGAAGTGCCTCCTAAAGCAACTCGACAGAAATGCCCACGTCTATGTGGATGACGTGGTGGTGAAGACGGAGAAGCGTGGAACCTTGATGGAGGACCTCAAGGAGACATTTGAGAATCTACACCGATTCCAGATCAAGCTCAACCCAGAGAAGTGCGTTTTTGGAGTACGAGCCAGCCAGCTCCTCGGTTCCTGGTCTCCGAACGCGGCATAGAGTGCAATCCTGTGAAGATCAAGGCCATCAAGAGGATGGAAGCACCCAGACGACTGTTAGATGTGCAGAAGTTCACCGGCTGTTTGGCATCCATCAGCCGATTCATCAGTCGGCTGGGCGAGAAGGCTCCCCCCCTGTATCAGCTCATGAAGAAGACGACCTTCTTTGAGTGGACTCCCAAGGAGGACGAGGCTTTTCTCCAACTAAAGAAGATGTTGACTACTCCCCCTATGCTGGCGGCTCTGACTCCCAAAGAGTCCATGCTCCTATACATTGCCGCCACCAGCCGAGTAGTCAGCACAGTCATTATAGTCGAGGGCAAGGAGGAAGGCAAGGCGCTACCTGTCCAAAGACCGGTATATTACTTGAGCGAGGTGCTGTCGACCTCCAAGCAGAACTACCCCCATTACCAGAAGATGTGCTACGGCGTGCATTTTGCCGCCAAGAAATTGAAGCCTTACTTCCAAGAGCATCCAATCACCGTGGTCTGAACAACTCCACTGGCCGAGATCATCGGAAGCCGAGATGCTTCTGGCCGAGTGGCCAAATGGGCCATTGACCTGGCTCCCTACACCATCTACTACGAGCCCCACACCGCCATCAAGTCGCAAGCACTGGCCGACTTCCTCGTCGACTGGGCTGAGACCCAGTATCTGCCGCCAGCGCCCGACTCCACCCATTGGCGGATGCACTTTGACGGCTCCAAGATGCGCACCGGCTTGGGAGCCGGCGTCGTCCTCACTTCCCCCAAGGGCGATAAGCTCAGATATGCGCTGCAGATCCACTTTGCCGCCTCCAACAGTGTGGCTGAGTACGAGGCGCTCATCCACGGGCTTCGGCTTGCCAAAGAACTCGGCATTCGCCGGATCCTGTGTTATGGCGACTCTGACTTGGTGGTCCAACAATCATCTGGCGATTGGGATGCCAAGGATACAAATATGGCGAGCTATCGTTTCCTCGTCCAGCAACTCAGCGGATACTTCGAGGGGTGCGAGTTCCTCCACGTGCCAAGGAACGACAATGACCAAGCAGACGCCTTGGCACGGATCGGCTCCACCCGCCAGGCAATACCATCTGGTGTCGCCCTCCGGCGCCTCCTCAAGCCTTCTATCAAGCCGTCACCCTAATCAGATTCAATCTATGTGCCGGCTCCGCCCGAGGATGACGGATCCAACTCCAAGAAACATACAGTCGAAGCCGGCCCAGGGACCTTAGAACCCGACCCGAGGACTGTAGTAGCAAGATCAAAGACTCCAGAGCTCGGCCCGGGGACTGCTCCAGTCGGCCCCGGGACTTTGTCAAATCAGCAAGCAACTGCGGACTCCAACCCGCCGCCTCCCAGCCCGGCCGCCCTTATCCAAGTCGCACTAGTGGCAGTTGAAGAAATAGCAGCACCTTCATGGGCCTAGCCCATCCTCAGATTGTTAGTAAACAGAGAGCTGCCAATTGATGAAATCTTGGCTCGGCAAGTGCAACGCCGAGCAGCAGCCTACACCATAGTCAACAGAGAGCTGGTCAGGCACAGCGTTACCGGCGTCTTCCAACGCTGCGTCGAGCCAGAACAAGGCCAAGCAATCCTCAGAGACATCCATGAAGGCGAGTGCGGTCACCACGCGGCCTCCAGGGCACTTGTCGCCAAAGCCTTCCGGCACGGTTTCTTCTGGCCAACCGCTCTGGAAGAGGCCAAAGAGTTAGTCCAAAAGTGCAAGGGGTGCCAGATTTTCCGTTCCAAGCCACATCAGCCGGCTTCCGCACTCAAGACTATCCCCATCGCCTGGCCCTTTGCAGTCTGGGGCCTGGACATGTTGGGACCATTCAAGATGGCACGAGGTGGCTTGACTCACCTACTTGTCGCAGTGGACAAGTTCACCAAGTGGGTGGAGGTGAAACCCATCAAAAAGTTGAATGGTCCGACTGCAGTGACCTTCATCGCTGACATCACAACTCGGTACGGCATCCCACACAGCATCATCACCGACAATGGCACGAATTTTGCCAAAGGCGCCTTGGCCCGTTTCTGCGCGACGCAGGGCATCTGACTGGACTTAGCGTCCGTTGCCCATCCGCAGTCAAACGGCCAGGTGGAGCGAGCGAACGGCCTCATCTTGTCCGGCATCAAGCCTCGACTCGTCATACCGTTGGAGCGATCTGCCGGCTGTTGGCTTGAGGAGCTGCCAGCCGTCCTTTGGAGTCTGCGCACGACTCCAAACAAGTCAACCAGCTTCACACCCTTCTTCCTCGTCTATGGCGCCGAAGCCGTCATCCCAACGGACATAGATATCGACTCCCCGCGAGTCACCATGTACACCGAGGAAGAAGCAGAAGAAGCACGTCAAGACGGTGTCGATCTGCTGGAAGAAGGCCGGCTGTTGGCACTCAGCCGGTCCAGCATCTACCAGCAGAGCCTGCATCGATACTACAACAGGAAGGTCAGGCTAAGATCTTTCCAAGAAGGCGACCTTGTGCTCCGGCTGATCCAGCGAATAGCCGGCCAGCACAAGCTGTCGGCACCTTGGGAAGGCCCCTTCATCATCAGCAAGGTGCTAGGGAACGACGCCTACTATCTGATTGACGCTCAGAAGCCCCGACCGCGCAAGAGGGACGACTCCGGCAAAGAGACAGAGCCCCCGTGGAATGCAAATCTTCTTCGAAGATTTTACAGTTGATGCAGTATGTATCACACTACCCCTTTTGTATTAAAGTACTAAGACTTTGGGCCCCCCGAGACGAGCTCGGGGACTGCCCTTTTTTGTTTTCTGTATGATAAGAATTATGCCTTCGAGTACATTACTTTCATTACAAGCCGCTTGGCACCGGGCCAAACTAGTCGGCCCGGGGACTCGCCGCCTTGCGCTATGAGGAGCTTCCCGCAGTCAGACAAGTAGTGCGCGGTGCCCAATCCACCTCCTGGCAAAGCCGCAGCTCGCGGAGCGACTGTGAGGCAGGCAGGAGTGAGGAAGAATCGGCGCCCACACAAAAAATGGCTAAGGACCTAAAGCACAAGCATAGCGTAACACGGCCTCCAGCATTTCTGAAGCGGAAAACCGACTCAGGAGTAGCCGGCTCGCCGTCTTTATTAGCCTCTATTAACGACGGCCAATTCTTGGGTAGTCGGCATGTCGCTTTCTATCCGACTCGCTAAAGAAACTCTAAACGGCCAAGTACTTGCCTTCCCGAAGTAGCCAAGCACTTGACCCAGCGACAGTCCGCAGAGCGGCTGCCCGACTGGCAAGGCAGCGACTAAAGGAAGGCGGCAAAGGGAAAAGCCTAAAGAGCAGTAAGCAAGGAAAGACGGAAAGCAGATTAATATTTACATAGGCCCTTGGCCGAATCTTCGAATAGAAGTTCAAGATACACCCCGCGTGTGGAATTGTTCAAATCTAACAAAGTTTTCAAAAGATTACTAAGACATACAAACAGAGGCGAAAAAGGCAGCCTAGGAGGCGGCATCTGGGATTGGAGGATCGGAGGAGATGGCGGTGTCAGGCGCCAGGGCAGTCGGCTGGGCGGTCTCGGTTTGATCACCTCCGGCGGCAGTCGCCTTCTCTTGACGCGGCTCATTGCTGGAGGCGCGGTCGAGCTGAGGCTGGCCGCCTGCTCCGTCTTCTGGCACCTCCGCCTCGCCTTCGGCCTCCGCCTCGTCCTTCTCCTCGGTGCTGGAGTCGATCACCTCCGCCGAGTCCTTGCCATACTCCGGGTTCATCCCGAACCACTCTGCCGGCACTTCCTCGCCGCCTTCAGCCCGCTCGGGCACGAAGACACTGGTGTCTGTGTACTCGGCGATGGCCGCCACACGCTCGATAAGGGCGCCCTCCACGGCCTCCAGCTCGGCCTGGGCTTCTGACCGGAACGCGGCCAGACGGTCCACGTCCAGCCCTGGATACCATGCCTTGACGAACTCCAAGGCCCGGCGCGCTCCGGCCCGGGCCGAGGAGCCCTTCCAGGCCTCAAGACGGCCAGCAGCGACTTCCAGCCAGTCGGCGGTCCGACTGGCGGTGCACAGAGCCGGCATATCCGGCCACAAAACGGCAACCGCCTGGGCGCCGGCACGCTGAAGCCAGCGCATCTGCCGGTGGGCCGGACGAAGACGGGCTTCAATGCTCAGGAGCTGTTCATCAATGGTTCAGGGGGAATTGGCAGCGATCTCCTCACCATTTGCCCTTCACGCCTCACGAGCAGCCTCGATGGCCAGAGGGACCGCCTGCGAGTGACCAGGGAAGAAGTCTGCCAAAACAAAAAAGAAGCAAGCCGAAAAATCAGAAGTCGGCCTGGCACATAGTCGGAAGCCCGAAGAAACGAAAGAAACGTACCATCCACAATATCCTCGATCTCGTGGAAGCCGGAGGTCAGCATCGCCTCCCTGTCAGTCCAGGAGGAGCGCTCGCTCTCGAACTCGGCCAGGAGAGCGGCTTCCTTCTTCTCGGCCTCGTCCTGCGCCTTCTTGAGCAGCTCCTTCTGCTCGGCCAGCTGCGCCGCCAGCAGGTCGCGCTCCATGGCGAGCCTGCCACACTCCTCCTCCTTGGCACGATGGGCGGTATTGGCCTCGCCTAGCTGCTCCTGAAGAGCGGCGTTGGCTTCTGAAAAACGAAAGAGGAAACAAATGAGTCGTCAGCAAAGAAGATCGCCGGGAAGATCCGGCCCGACTGCTCAGCAGTCGGCCCGAATCTCGGGGACTACAGCCCGCGGGTGTGCCAGCGCGCCCCCGCAAAGAAGAAGAACTCACTCCGGCTTTCCGACAAGTCGGCAGCCCGCTTGCTCAACTCCTCAACATTGCGGTTGAAGGCAGTGGCGCGGAGGTTGTGATACTCCTGCAATAAGTCATTGAAGACGAAGTTAGTGTTTGGAACTCGCTAGAGGGAGTTCCGAACAGCCTGCTCAGCAGCCGGCCCGGAACTCGGGGACTACACCCAGTGGGTGCGCTGGCGCGCCCCCACAGAGAAAAACAAGAATCAAGAAGGAAAAGAAACTTACTCGGACGGCCGTTCGCGCGACCAGGTGCGCTCTGGTGCAGGCTTGAAGGGCGTCGCCTTTGGCCTACAACTTCGCCTGGACTTCCAGGAGCAATTGATTTAGTGGCCCAGTGCCGCCTCCGCGCACCCACCCGATGGGCGCGGCGCTTGTGGCCTCGGCGTCTAGGGCTGCCGAGCTGGCAGCGCCGGTCTCCCGAGGTCACGGCGCCAAGGTCGCCCTCTCAAGACGGCGGCGCGCCGGCGAGGCGACATGGAGAAGCAGCCATGCCTCGGCCTCGTCCATGGCTGGCGGCTCCGACGGACCCACCGGCTGTTTGCCGTGCGGTCTCCCAAACGGCGGTGGAGGCGGCGGTGGCGGCACGAGAGTGTACGACATGGAGGCCTCGCCACTCTCCTTATCCATGATGGGGTTCTCGATGCCGGCTTCCCCGGTCTGCCCCGTGAACTCCGGAGGCGGCGGTGCAGACGATAGTGGGGGGACGAGCATCGCCGATCGGCGACGCGCAGCCTCCTCGGCACGCCATCTCGCCGCAAGGGCGGCTTCGGCATCATCCAGCTTCTTCTGGGCGGAGGCGGCCGCCCTGTCGGCCTCCACCTTCTCCAGACGTTCGGCCTCCTCCTCCTCGCGCTTCTCCCACGCATTCCGCTCCGTCGCCTCCCGGAGGTCGGCGGCGGGGTCGGGCCGCCGAATATTGGCGGACGTCTCTGCCGACCCCATGACGGAGGGGACGGCGACTCTCTCAAGGGAAAGAGGGGCCCTGAAGAAGAGTGTAGGGAGTATATAACAAAAAGATTCGGACAAGATTCAACAAGGGAAAATAAAAAAGCATAAAGACTCACGCAGAGACTAGCGGCGGCTTTCTCACTTCCCTTCGGAAGCGGTTGGCCTTCGCGGCCGCCTCCTCTCGTCTGGTCGCGGCGGCTGCCCCCATGAACTTCTTCAATTTGCCGCCGGGCGCACTCGGCCCGGCGTGACGCGTCTTCGCACTGCCTTGGCCGGCTAGGCCGGCGGAGGAGCCGGCGCCCGACGGGCCGATCCTCAGCTGGTGGCGCGGAGCGACTTCGCCTTCGGCGTCGTCGTTAGGCCAGTCGGCGAAGGTGGCCGAGGGCCTGAAGTCGCCTTCTGCTCCTCCTCCCCCGCCTTCGGTGTCGGCTTCCATCGCCGCCGCCCCCAAGTCGGGGTCGTCGACGTCGCTCTCCGCGCGGTCGGGAACATACTCGCGGGGCTGTCTTGTGGCGCCAGCGGCAGGCTGCATAAGAGGATTCTAGTTCAGAAGAAGACAACAAGAGTAAGAAGCCGGAGTCGGCTGCGAAAAAAGACAAAACGATAGGGGGACGCGACTTACTACTGGTGGAGGGTTGTCGCGCGAGTACGGCTCCTTGCCGAACTGCCAGTCCTCCTCGAACTCGCAGTGCGCGATATTAATTCACCATATTTGCCACTCCTTGTGTGGCATATCCTTGGTGCTCATCCGACTTGGGTCTCGGAGGCCGCTCATCTAACAGATCAGGTGTGGCCGGCCTTGAAGCGGGAGAACTCGGCGCGCCATGAAGGCGGCCAGCAAGTCGGCCCCGACGAGTCCCTCCGACTGCGTCAAGACTCGGAGTCGTGCTACGGCGGCGGCTCCGGTGGGAGTCAACGTCTTGAATCGGTGGGACCAGCTGGGGAGCCTCCCAGTCAGGGGAGCGGTGTTGTAAGGCGGCAAGTTGACCCAGTCGTCGTCGGAGGCGAGGTTGTTAACGTAGAAGTACGAGCACTGCCACATCTTCACCGACTTGATCTGCGTGATGGAAGGAAAGGGGTTGTCGGCCGTCGAGCGCCGCATCGCGATGAAGGCGCTGCACTGAGCCGGCACGCCGACGATGTGCGTGCCGGGCTTAGAAGAGAAGAATTCTCCCCACAGCTCGATGGTGAGGAGAACGCCGATGAAACCTTCGCACAGAGTGGTGAAGGTGGAGAGCAACACCACCGTGTTCGGAGTGAGGTGGTGCGGCTGAAGACTGTGGAACTCCAAGAACGAGCGGAAGAAGCAGCTCGCCGGCAGCCCCAGGCCGCGCATGAGGTGCGAGCGGAAGATGACCCGCTCACCCTCTTCCGGCGCCGGCCGGATTTCCCCCTCCGACGCGGCGCGGGCGCGCACGAGGTCCGCGCTGGGGAGACGGCGTGTCTGGCGGAGGAACTTGGTGTGTTCTTCTTCTACCTTCGAGCCGTCCCATATGCCGGAGCGCACGGCGGGGGCCGCGGCGGAGGAAGAGCTCATCGCCGCGGTATGGTGTGCTCTCGCTCAAACGGCGGAGGCAGGAGGGAGAGAAAGCAAGATGAGGCGGGGGAGCGGGGAAGAAGGGCGCGCGAGCTGTGCCGCTCCGCTTCCCCCCGCCTACTTATAGCCCGGCGGGCAGAGAAGCCGAGGGGGCGGGCGTGGGATTAACTGCGCACGATGCCCCACGCCGCCCCACGATTTACCCCACGAAGTTACTGCGTGCAGTAACGACGTGGGAAAACCAACCGTCCACGGCCGCAACGGATCCATTCGTATGCCGAGGCGCGGTAGTGGCGGGCCCCGCCTGACGGCCCGTCCCGTCGCGCGCGTGGGCAGGCAGACTGTTCTCCCCACGTGGCATCACGCGATAGGACCGCCCTTATGGCAGCGGGGAAGCGTATCGGGCACGCCGCCTGGTTTCCCTCCGCGACTTTCGAGCTGCGGCCACTCACTAAACCTTCGACTTTCGACAATCGGCCCAAGGGAGGACGGCAGCCGAGTTCCAGGGTCTGCACTTTGAAGATTGAAACTGTTGAAGCCCCACCATGCAGCAACCGCAGGGCTTCACCAGCTTCGGGGACTAGTGTCGGAGTAATGGGCCACGGGTAGTCTAACCCGAGCCCCAGGACATTTCAAGACATCGGGGCAGGCCGCACCCCTCAGGCCGAGTCCCAGGAGCGACTCCAAAATATGTCGAGTCCCAGACGGCGACTCCCAGATAAGCCAACTCCAAGCTGGCGACCTCCAGAGAAGCCGACTATGGAGAGTCGGCCCAAGACTCCTCCCTCATCTCGAAGTACGATGCGGGGTACGGTCACGGCATGGTCGTTCCCCCTGCTTACGAAGGGCCGGCATGGCTACAGTGAGCCGTATCGCTGGAAGATCTCCAACGAGATGCGGCACTGTTGCCATGCCTGCCCTGACCTCAGCCACAGTGGGCAGTACACTGTGCCCACGACGCCGGCCTGTACCACCCGAAGGCGGCGGGGCCACCTGTCAGTGGGTGGGCCGAAGGCGGCCTGGGCAACCCAAAGACGGACCTGTGGGAGTCGGTCTCCCTGGGGTCGGCCGACTCCTTCCTAGGGCCCCACTAGCCATTAACCAGATGAGATGGGGAATGGCGACAGTGATCGCCCGATAGACGGCGGCACTGTTGCCACGACCCGATGACCGAGCCTGCGTCATCAGGAGTGCCGCTACAGTATCAAGCCTGTCCGTGGGACCCGCTAGTCGGTGGGCCCCAGAAGCCGGTGGGAAGGACGGCGGCCTGAGAGACAGACGGCTGGGACCCGCGCCCAGCCGGATTACTATTGTACCCCTGGGGGGTAGGCCTATATAAACCCCCCGGGGCACCCATGCAAAGGGTTCAGACCTAAATAGAGATAGATCAGATAGCACGGGGAGGAGAGAGCTAGCCTTGCCCTCTCCTGCCTCCCGAAACAGCTCCAGGAGCACCATTGTAGCCACTTTGCTTTAGTGATCATGCGGAGACCCCGCAGAGCAGCAGTAGGGGTGTTATCTCCTAGGAGAGCCCTGAAGCTGGATAAGTTCCGCCGGCGTGCATGTCTTCGCCTCATCCCGCTTCCAGGCACCAGCGACGTTCTACTCGCTCCCACCATGATAAGCCATCCTTTGGCATATGTCGTACCCAAGCCCCGACAAGAATTCAATAAAATTTCCCACATTTTGATGGGGTCCGAAATATTTTTATCCCAAAATTTCTAGTCAGATTAAATATAAATTTATATTACGTAAAAATCCAACGAAACATTGCGCGCGCAACAATGAAAATTTAAGATTTTCAAAATACATAAATAATATTTTATAAACTAATTTCTTGTTTGGTGCATTTTTTTATAGTTACTGCCCAGTTTTTATAATTACATCCCATTTATTATTTTTTAAAGCCCATTTTCCTGTTGAGCCTAATGCATCCCTCCTAGGAAAGGTTTGCAGCCCAGCGGGGCGGAGAATAACAAGTTGACCTTGCCTGGGTATTCCTCAAAAAGACGTATAGCTGGGCTAGCCATTTTCATCTTGAAAAAATAAGTATCTGGGCTTGATATGAGGCCAGGGCTAGACCGCCCAGTTAATACCCTGCTCTCCTCTGAACAACAACGAAATCATCGCCAAGAAAAACTCTGTAGTGCTCACGCCTCAAAAACACAAATACTGCTCGAGCTGCTTGGTCCTAGCTGTCGGCCGCACCTTGTGCAATTCTCTTGTTTATATTGACTATATATGTTGACAATGGTGTGGGACCATGATGTTAGGAAACCAGGAGAAAGCAAAAAATATATAGTTGTACATAATAAGGAGGCACTTGTGTACGTACGGCTATGGCCCTAGTGGGTCCCTAGTGTCATCCAGTCAAAATAAAGTCATCTCCTGAATCCTCGTGTTCGTTGACAATGTTAACAATGCTCGGCACCACGGCGAGCGCAACAACTCCCAGGACAACGGAGAGGGCCTTTCGGGGCCTACGGATGGTCTGATACAGCGCCCGCTGCTCATTCAGGAAGCCAGGATCATCGGACACCTATGAGCACCTTTGAGAAACTGAGACGGCATGAAACGTAAGGCCGCGCTTGGGAAACCTGTATTAACATATACAAGTGTAATTTATTCGTCATCGGAAACAACGCGTAAAATACAGGCATAAGGAAACCGAGGGCCTAAGGTCTGTAAGTAAAACCGGCGGGTTATGCGTGTAATTTGAGAGACCAATGTATATTTTACGAGCACTGCTATGTGGACAACATTACCAAACAATACATGCACTACGTGCGTATCATGCCATTCATAGGCAAGGCTGAAACAACAGCTAACAACTGGATTAACAATCGTCCGAGTGTCATTCAGCGTTTTTATCGTGTGTGAAGTACTTCCGATATTTTACTAGTCGAAATTGACCAACATAGCGCCTTCGCCCGAGACCATCTGCTTTAATTTACAAGCATCAGTTTTACAAGCGGTTTTGGTTGGAAAACGACGATCCAATCACGACCTAATATCATGAGTTGGTCGGAAGATCATATGGTTTCATGTCTAACTGACCCGACTTGTCGTATAGGCTATGAATGAAACATCAGACGATGAATTTCTTAAGCACGGAAACAACAGAAGAGGATGATCTTCTTAACAAGCAAATCACTAGCATTAGATCGACATGCAAAACAATACGAAGCATTATTCTCAGGAGGCACGGTGAACAGCTCGTGATGCCACATGCCACAACATTTCAAGCTCAACTTTGCAATCAAACTCAAGGCCTGGCATTACATAGACAATATTCAGAATAAACTCTTAACACAGGAATATCTCAGCAGAGTAACTATTTACTTTTAAACTGAACACAGTAATAGGAAAAAACACTCGACGCTGGTCACAGCAAGGGCGTCCCACTCACAAATATCAAATGCATGTCTTCTGGCTAACATCAATGAGCAAATTTTGACAAGGTTTTCCAATTCCAATATATTAAACTAACGTCTTCTTGCTAACATCAATGATTAAACTTTGACAAGCTTTTCCCATTCAAAATATGTAATGCCTATGATCATGGAGTCCTGTCGAAGCTTCTTAAATTGCCAATGGTCTCTGCAGACTAGTCATGTCAACGGTGTCTAATAATACTCTGTAAAGCTTCTCGGTCATTCCTTCTGTAATGTAGCGCAAACAGTGACTGCTTCTTTCTGCAAAGTGGAACGACCAACTGGACCCAGTAATGCAGCAGTTTGCCTTGGACACATTGGCTCCTTTTGTGCAGTTCATTTAAAATTGAAGTCGGAATAAAACCGAGCTTTAATTTTGATATCCCTGTAAGCAACAATAGGTATAAGGGAAACAATTACTGAGAAATAACAGTTGATGACTGGTACTCCCAGAAGAAAAGCATCTACTGATCTACTTTATCTTAATGGGACACAAAGCAGGAGAGTAGCAATTCTCCATCAGTGTGATTCATTCATATAGACTGAGACATTATCTTAACAATGGCTTGTTTCAACATGTATAAAGAACGACAAAGCAGAAAAGTACCATTCCTACAACAATGCAACTGATTCACTTTAACAGAGACATTATCTTAACAATACCTTGGTTAAACATGTAGAAAGAACTACAAAGCAGGATAGTACCATTCCTAACAAGTGTTGCGGTTTTGAACTAAGATTCAGTAGTTAATTAATTCTGAGAGTGGCATTGCTTAATTTTACCAGCGGCATTAGATTAATGAAAAGCATAAACAGTTCCAGGGGAGAGTGGGCGCAACAACAGTATGTGCTTCCATCTACTTATAAAGGGGGTGATGCAGAGTTTGTTGTAACGAAGCAACAAGCATCATGTCTAGGCTGGTGCCATTTTTGTTCACTACTTAATGGGAAAAGACAGCAATACAATAGCTTCAATTCAACATTTATTTAAAACAATACCAATACAAGTAGCACAACATCCCAAAGCACACTGCACAATCATGTGGATGAATGCCTGTACTGACCTTTCATGAGACGGACAATATAAATACGAATCTGCCAACATGAATAGGAAATCCAATCTCGTTTTGTGCAGTTGCACCGAAATCAAGCAAAGTGTTTCGCATAGCGAAGCAAAATGTCGCAATAGCAACAAGTTGAATAGATATCCCTGTTTAAATAGTGGCAAAAAAGGAATCAATTACTGGCTAATAAAGGAGGATGAAACATGCGGCCACAAAAATGGTAATCCCGCCAAGTGTTGCAGTTTTGAAATAAGATTCAGTAGTTAATTCTGAGAGTGGCATCAATTACTAGCTTATAAAGGGGTGATGCTGAATTTGTTGTAACAAAGCAACAGGCATCATGTCTGGGTTGGTCCCATTTTTGTTCACTACTTAACGGGAAAAGATAGCAATACAATAGCTTCAATTCAACATTTATTTAAAACAGTACCAAAACAAGTACAACATCTAACAGCACACTGCACATCATGTGGATGATACCAAGATTTGAAACAACTCGCCACGAAGACTAGAAACAAATCTCGATCTCCTTTTGTGCAGTTCCACCAAAGTTAAGCAAAGTCACCGGTGTGACATTCAAGTTGAACTGCACAAAACACTCTTAAAACATAAGTGTTTCGAGTAGCGAAGCAAAATGTCGCAATAGCAACAAGTTGAATCGATACCCCTGTTTTAACAGAGGCAAAAAAGGGAACAATTACTTGCCGATAAAGGAGGATGAAACAAACGGTGACAGAAAGAAGCATCTAACTTATCTTGGATGGAAAACAAAGTAGGATAGTAGCATTTCTAAAATGGTTGCATTGATTCATATTAACAAAGACATTCTCTTGAAACAACATTCGCTAAAAAAGGTAATTTACTTTTAACAGTGGCATTGCTTCAATTTTCTGGCGGCATTCTTAGATTAACAACAGCAAAATAGTTGTATGGGACATGCCAGCACCATGTGCGTCCACAAGTATAAATGGGTGATGCAGAGTATGTAGCCAAGCAACATATATGCGTTGGTCCCATATTTGTTCTCTTTGAACCTTTTTCCTATGTGAGGGCAGCAAATCTAGTCCTGCACAAACTACTCGACCCCCCAGTTTCTTTCCCTTTTCAACAAAGAGATCGGTTCCTTACAGATGTGTGTACTGGGTTACCCCCTTTTTCCCTTTTCGACCTACAAAGTAGCTGGATAGCTAGTCTATACTACTTTCCGCCCCTCCTTTCCTCATTGAACCATGTCCTAGATTCTTGCTCCAGCCCACTGCACCCTTCTTTCCTCTTTGAACCAAGACCTAGATTCGACTACAGATCGAAAAAGATCCACATGCAGCTAGAGCAACGACGGTTTCAAAGAAACTTATAGCTTAGGGTCGTCGGGATGTGGCAAGGCGTGCGGCGGGAGGCTGGATCTGCCCACACTACGCACGGCAGCAAGGAAGAAGGGGTCGGTGGCCCTCCCGCACAGGTGTTGGGTGAAAGAGAACAGCGCAGCCGGCAGTGGATTGCCTCCCTCGCCGAAGGCGATACAGTGAACGCTGCATCTCCTCCCCTTCCCAGTGCGACGGGATACAGACGCCTCCTTCATCAGCTGTGAGGGAAGAGAGAGAGACAAGAGGCCAACGCAGTCTTGTTTAGATCTGGTGAAGAGAGGGTGAGAGACTATGAATATAGCAAACCCTAGAAAATGAACGCTGAGCCTCCAGTGTGTAACATATATGTAGTGCGGCCAGCGTGTGGAGAGTGCAAACCCAAGCAAACAAGCGTTGAGGCTCTCGCTTATATATATACTACCACATACGGCCAGCGTGTTCCTAAATATAAGTCTTTTAAAACATTTCAAATGGACTACCACATACAGATGTACTATAGACATATTTTGGAGTGTAGATTCACTCGTTTTGCTCCGTATATAGTTATTTGTTGAAATCTCTAGAAAGACCTATATTTAGGAACGGAGGGAGTACTACTGTAGTACGGACTGAGCTCTTCCTGGTCGCACTTCCTGTCCTTCACGTGTGGTACACTACCCTCCCTTAAGTGAACAACCACACATCTGCCAAATTATCGGAAACGTGTGAGAGTGTGTACAAATAAAGAATTTTAATTTCAATTATCAGAAAGGTTTGGGAGTATTACAAAGTTTGACTTCAGTCAAATCTAATATGAGGAGTAAATAAAAATGGAGGGCCACTATGTCCATCCGGGTTTTTAGTCCACACCATTTTTAAATCAAAGTTAATAGCTGGACAAATAAAATTACAGGGGAGCTGGAGACAAAGTTGTGAGAAGGCTTAGAAATCAATACAAAACTTATGCTCTTAGTACCAACATCGATCCTTCTTCGAGGAAACATTTGGTTCATTGCCAATTGTGTGATAAAATTGCACCAACGTGAAAGACGACTGCGTTTCCAACGCAACCAAGGTGAACTGACGAAGGATATCATCTTTGTGCGTAACAAGCAAAGAGCACTGATGGAAGATAGCTTGTTTTTCATTGAAAATTGATCAGCTTCACCAGCCGATGCAACCATGAGGCACAACCATGAGCATCGATAGGTCATCGTGGTGATGCATCATCCATTTGGCATCAAGTTTGGGTGAGGCACCTATGAAGTTTGACAAATCATCACTGTGGTCTGTTTCTTCTCAGTAATCCAGCTCAAGGAAGGAAGAACCACATGGCAGAGGACAGTGAGGCGGAACAACAATGGCCATCCAATTTTGTGCAGTTCCACTAAAATTGAGGAAGACATGCCCGGGTATGGAGACACGAGATTCGGCCGGATCTGTGACCACCGGTGAGGAGAGAGATAGAGTGGACACTGTCATCTTGTTTTGATATAGAGAGGGTGAGAGAGCGAGACGCGAGAAACTCTATCAAACAAGAGGCTATAATGGAGTAAAAAAATCTCTCCATAGCAGTGGTTTTAAATAGAATACGAGCGTTCCTCGAAAAAAGAAACGAAAACTGGTGGACAATTTTTTAAGGGTTTGTCTAGGACACATCTAGATGTGACATAGTTATGTCACATGTAAGTTGATTTCCACTCTGTTTGTGGTCTATTTTTTTTGTCCTACTTTTTTTGTTTCTTGTTGCTACATTATATACTGGTGGGAGCTTAGATGTGATATCCTTAAATAACATCTAGATGTGAATTAGACAAACTAATTTTCTAATGTACCAAGAAAGAAAACTCGATCAAAAACACGCCCCTGCTTCCAGGTCGCGAGAGTCGTCGCGCACACACACATAGACATAGACATGCATATCCGTGTTTACATAAAATTCCATTTCCATCTCCATCTCCATCTCCATCTCCAATCATATTTGTCCAACTGGCACATTATTTACGTTGTTAGTTATATACGCAGCAATATTAACGTACAACATCTCTTGTTTGCGCACGTCCGGACCGCTGCCACGGCCAGTCCTGACCAACCCGAACCCTCTTCATCATCCGCGCGTGCCTCCTGCCTGAAACGGTCAGTGTCGCATTCATGCCTGGCCAGAGCGGACGCGACCTCTCATTGGCGCCAGCATTGAAGTGACACGTCGCCTGAGAGACCATCGCCCGCGCCGCTTCCGAGTGCATGTGGCTGCTCCGCTTTCAAAGGTCGCAATAGCTGGCTACAACATGCATGTAAAACGCTCTTGGGAGTCCGTGCTACAGCTAGCTGTCCTTCCCCAACTCGTCAATCTCTTCCAGTAGTGCTAGTACTCCATGGCATGCCGAGCGACCGTGTGGGGTCGAGCCGTGGAGGAGCGTGAGACATGAACACGACCGACGTGATTTAAACATTGGTTTTGCTCGATGGCGCGATCCAAAGAAACGAAACGTTGGTTTCTCTCTGATTCCATTTTTTCTCCGGGAAAATGGAAACTTTCCACTCCATTTTCATTCCTATTCCAAGGTTGCCCCGTTACAACATTCCATCAAATACAAAGGAAAACTAACACGCATGCTGATGCATCTCAATGATTCATAGATCATAGCCAATATTTACTTCACAACTAAAGAAAAAAGTTGTTAGAGCGTGTACGAAAGAAAAACTACTGCTGGGGTCACTACGACTTAAACCCTAAACCCTAAACATGATTTAAATTCCTGGCCAGGTAGAACCTGTCGAAGGAAAGACGGCTGGCACCCTCGGATCATACGATGCTTTTGTGCAGTTCCACTAAAATTGACATGAGCATCCCCGATGGCAAAGATATTGAAGAAGTGTGATTAGAATAATAGTACTGGCACTAGTTCATGAGACATAAACTCATCACAAGTAGAAGCCGGTAGAAGTAGAGAAAGATCAACATGGAGATGGAGCTACGGCAGTGGAGAAAGCCGGCTCCAAAAGGAAGATGGACTATACCTGGGACATCGGGCTGTAGCTAGAAGGGTGGTTGGGACGCGACATCGGCCCATACCGCGGTGACCCCCGATTGGGATGCACCGACTGTGGGTTTTCTCCCTCGCCGATGTCGACCGCGTCTACGCAGAACATTGTTCGCTTCCCCCATCTGCGGGATTAGGCCCGTCATTCTATGCTTGTGAAGAGAGCAACCTAAGCAAGCAGGCTTGTAGCTTAGGGTCCTGCTAGTGTATATATAGTGGTTTTCTTTTTCTCTCCATATCAACCATTTTATATTGCGTACATGTCATTCAAGAGTGAAATGATGTTGCTTCTTCCTACTAACTTACTGTGTGATTTGACTGCTCGTTAGTGGGCCCTACACGTACTCCCCCTACGTGTATGCAACCGTCACACGTACACATGGACACAAAAATGCGCGCGACGCCCTAATGCATGCATGTCCGAGCAAACGACAGAACACACCCGGTCATGCTCAAGTGCTCAACCTACACGTGCATGCACACACATACTCAGTCAGGGTGAGCTAGTGACCGTATAAACACCGGAAAATAAATACATTGAGCGCAATGAGCGTATTATGAAGTCCAACAACCAATGTCTTGGCTGATCATCCTAAGAATGCTTATATAAGAATAAAGCTCTCTCATTTACCTGCAAAAAAGATTAAGCCATATTAACTGAAAAGGAGGGAGTATGGACTAGCACTACTTTTTGGTGTGTCCCATCAACTCACAGAACGAGGAGAAGCTTGCAGGACAAGGTGAAGCTCGCTTATGCCTTTTGACTAATGCAACCTACCCTTGGTGGACATGCATCAGTCCATTCGGTGCCAGATTGTCAAAGGCATACACTGTAGTACCCAACATGCGGAGTACCATCATTGTTCGACTTCACGAAGAGGCGAAGAGCCAAGCGCAGTAGTACGAGTAGTACTACTACTAGAACCGCATGGTGGAGCGTCTGTACTCTTATTTTTTTATCTCTGATAAAGTACATGTTTATTACGGAGAAGGGCAGAAAACGGCAGCCCAACATGTAATGAATGATATCGATCAACCAACCATGCCCGAATATATCTTGGCCTCCGTGCGAGCCCTCTATGTGTTCTCGCTCCTCGTCTCTCTCAAGGAACGGTGGGTTGGCTCTTTGCCGTCAATTGAGATCGGTTTGCTCACACTCCTGTCCCACATGTCAGTGATATGCCAAGAGGAGGTGTGTTGACCGACTGGCCATACGTGTACTTGGTTTTGCACCTTCATACTACTCCTCCCTCTGTCATAGTTTACCGGGCGCGCTTCATTATGATGCATTTCTCTCAATGCATTTCCACCACTAGAGAGACTTTAGATGCGTTTGGTTTAATGCTCGATTAATTAGGGCATGGTAACCGCAATCAAGTCCACAATTTTCTCTCCATGTACTCTGTACCACTATGGAGTGGAGTAAGTGCATGCATGTGTGTACCCGGGGTGGAAGCACTGCATGCATGTGTGTACGCATTATTCCCTCTACTAATAGATGCCGTGCTATAACTACCAATGCTATTTTTCAGGACGATCGCTAGTCTCCTTGGTCCCACAGATTTTTTTTCTTTTTTCTGAAGCGCGTTGTATAAACAGTGACGGATGGAGTAGTATGAGCGGATTCAAAGAAGAGCGTATTGATGGTTGCTTCTTCAGAGCAACTTATAGTGGGAAAGGTGGGGCTTATGATTTGACTGCTCATTACTCACTATTAATCCGGCGCAATGACCTGGCTGAGTCTCCCATGCGGTTGTGCACTACCCCCTCGGTTCTTAAATATACTCCAGAGTATTTGTCTTTATATATATTTCAACGAGTGACTACTCAAATATTCGTCTTTTTAGAGATTTCAAATGGACTGGCACATACGGATGTATATAGACATATTTTAGAGTGTAGATTCACTCATTTTGCTCCGTATGTAGTCACTTGTTGAAATCTCTAGAAAGACGAATAGAATATTTAGGAACGGAGGGAGTACACATACGAAGCAAAATGAGTGAATCTACACTCTAAAATATGCCCATTTGAAATTTGTAAAAAGACAAATATTTAGGAACGAAGGAGTATAATTTTGTGCATGGCACATGGACCCGGATGATGAAGAGGCTTCTGGTAATGCTATCAAGCTTCCACCATTTGTTTACATAATTAACGTACTATACAAATAATTTTCCAGCGACATGAAATTGTACAATGGTGTGAGCTTTCAGCTTTTGTTTCGTGTGTCTTGCCATTGATGCTCTTTTGGAAATAATAAAAAACTAACCTCCTTGCTAATGCATGTCAATTATTAGCAGATCAGAGCTAAAGACAAAGTTGTGAGAAGGTGTTAAATTAAAATTGATCCATGCTTTCATTGGCACCAACGTCCCCCCAGCTCCGTCTAAATTAACAGGGCATGTTGGGTAAAAAGGTTGTTGTCTAGAGCATGCAACATTCTGATCATTTTGTGCAGTTCCACTAAAATAGAGCTGAGCGTCCTTGTTCCAAAGATATTAAGTGTGATTACGATAACAGAGGACTGCTGATGAAACAATAAACACACAAATAGAAGTCGGTCACCTTTGCAGTCTCTCTTAAGACTAACTAGTTGGAGAAGATTAGGCTCGGAGTTGGATGAGGAGGATAGAGCAAAACCAATACCCTTTGTGCAGTCGCACTGAAATGTAGAGACGTTGCCCGTGTGACATTTTAGTACAACTGCACAAAACACTCTTAAGAAAAAAGTGATTTGTGCAATTCACCAAAAGGTCGCAATAGCAATGAGGTGAAATGGATAGCCTTGTTTGCAAAAAAGAGGTAGAAAGGAAACAATTACTGGCCAATAACAATTGATGACACATGCAACAACAAAAAATAAGCATATTCCTTGTCCTAAGGGACGATAACAACATGGTTGTGTTTGTCTAAAACGGTGTGAGGACGAGAATGCAATATGGAAAGTACGCTGGACGAGCTATGTTTTGGGCAGAGAACTATGGAAGATCCACATGCAGCGACGTGGGAAGACGGGCAGTGGAGCAAGACCGGAGGGGATACCTGGAGGTCATCGGCATGTAACTAGGTGAGCGGCGGCGGGCGGAATCTGCGAGCAGGTGGCATAGGCCCTGCCGCGTCGGAGCTTGGTCAGAGAGAATGGCGTCTACCGCAGATCGGGACATGCTGCCTCGGCGCCATCGAACGGAGAAACGATGCACTTCCTCCCTTTCCCCCGGCGGACGGGATGCGGCCGGATCAGTGACCAACGGTGAGAGAGAGAGAGAGGCCACCACACTCCCTTTCCCCCGGCGGACGGGATGCGACCGGATCAGTGACCAACGGTGAGAGAGAGAGAGAGGCCACCGCACTCCCTTTCCCCCGGCGGACGAGATGCGGCCGGTTCAGTGACCAATGGTGAGAGAGAGAGAGAGAGCCCACCGCAGCCTTGTGTGAGATACTCTGAAGAGCGACAAACCAGGAAGGCAGGCTCCATTGTATATAGTGAGGGGACTACCTTTTTCTCCATAAAAATCATTTTATATTCTGTGTACGTGCCATTGAGCGCTATAACTTTATTTAAAAATAACGCGGCAACGCGTCAAGTCGAACTTTGTTTCGTGCACGCGTGGTACACGACCTCCCTAGGTAAACAACCGCGATAAGCGTTCAAATTAGCACGTGGGCTGCCATTTTGTAAAGAAATGAGCTCCACCATGTACCCGCGCGGGTGTGGCTGGGCACGAAGCGTGAGTACTTGCACGGTGCACCTATTCTCTTCTTGTATACGTACACCACCTACGTGGGGTTGTGTGAGAGAGATACAAACCTAGAGAGATATAGTGTGTGGGTTCTCGAGAGTTTTTTTTGGGGGGGTCAATCCAAAAATGTAACATATGCAATTTGTGTGAAATAGAGTCCTGGATATAACATATTTATAGAGGGGGTGATCTGCGAGAAGAGAGTGGAGGTATCATCGGCTTGAGGTGTCCATAGAATCAAAGAGAGGGATGATGTGTGTGTGTGCGCGCGCGCGATCGATAAAGAGTGCCATCAAATTTGTGTGTGCCCACGTCAAAGATATAGAGTGGCTGGCCTACTGGAACGTGAGAGGGGACATGTGCAGTTTGTCTATATGGCATGGATACCTACCTGCAGCGCTCGACTATCGGTGTGTGGTGGGGGAAGAGGGAGGCCCAAATAACTATAGAGGTACAATGGCCGGTATATGTGTGGAGGAGGAGAGAGGCCTACCTCATGTATTAAGGAGATCGATCTACCTCATGTATTAAGGGAGATCGATCAGCATCCATGCATATGTGCAGTAGAGGAATAAGGTTGGGAGAGAGACAGAGCTAGAGTGTTGGAGGGGGTGGTAGTGGAGTTGCTTCTAACAAATGGTGGGATAGGCTTGGTAGACAAACGGAGGGCACGCCCGCAATATCAATAAGAGAGGAGATAGCTGCTTGTTGTCTATGCACGTGCGTGTGAGAGACGGGTCAGGAGGCATGCACGAATGATGAGGGGGGATGATGTGGCCGTGGTAAGCAGACGTAACTACATAGGAAGATCAATCGCCCTTTGTTAGAGAAAGGAGAGACATAACTTGTGAGGTACGTCGATCAATGGGGGGCGGTAGTTAAAGTCGATCTAGGTATATGTTGGGAGATCGATCGGTATACATGCATGTGTGTGTTAGAAGCAAATGAGGCATGAGGAGAAGGATAGAGAGAGAGGGATGCATGTAGGAGGTGGTATGAGAGGCATACTATATCGAGGGGGAAGGAGTGTGTTAGTACGAGAACGATGAAAAGAGTGGTGGGAGTGAGGCATGGACGATGACAAGAGAAGAGGGGAAGCTTGTGTTTGTGCTAGGCACACCTGGCTAGAGAGGCATATCGATCGATGTGTGCCGTAAAGAAGGAGCTGGGGGGCCTACACACACCATGGGTGAACGACCTAAAGTGAAACGACGAATTTGCGCGATGGAGCTAGAGAATGCTGAGGGAGGGTGAGAGGGATGCGGGCGTGTGCATGCAAGAGAAACTTAGCGCTATCTACAATCATAAGAGGGTTGTGTGGGTGTAAAAGACGAATAGAGATCATATATACTTCATTATAAAAAGCGAATTTGGATATTTGAAGAATTTATCATAGTGTTTTAAACCGACGCATGTGTGAATATATATAACGGTGATACACATGGTGTGGTTATGAACATGTTATACTACATTTAATATATATATTATCTCTACTGTTATAAAAAATAGAGTTATTGACGATAGTGTGCCTGCCATCCTGCATTATAGGCCGTCCGATTTATATTTGGCAGATAGCAAGGAAACTATGATGGTTGAAGTTGGCAACAATCATGATTGTAGATTCTTCTTGAAATAGATAACCGAATTCAAATTTAGTTCGAATTGTAGCGGTAGTATAGACATTTGGAATGCACTATAATGTTGGTATGAGTAGGTTACATGCATTATACAACAAGCGAAAAAATTTAATCGGACATAACATGGATTCATACTCCCTCCTTCCATCTATATAGGGCGTAATGAGATTGTTAAGACCGCCTTTGACTATTGACAAGATTAATAGTACATGACATGCACAATGTGAAAATTATATCATTGAAAGAACCTTTCACAAACAAATTTAACGGTGTGCTTTGTGTAAGTTGCATGTCATATATCATTGCTCTAATATTTGGTCAAAGTTAGCATCGAAAAACGCATTAGGCCCTATATAGATGGAAGGAGGGAGTAGCTTTGAATAGCATTTGTATAGTAAAACAGGGCAAGACTCTCTCTTTGTGTGGTGTGAATAGTTTTATTTTTTCGTTTTCTTTTTGGTTAAGGGAAGTGCGAATTGATTTGGTACGTACAAGTACAATATTACTACACGTTACGTTAGGCTTGTCCCTAAAATTCAACCCACGTCTTGTTATATCCCAAAAATTCAGATATCGTGCTCTCAAAACTGGCGCTTTCACAACCCGCGCCTTGCTATCCAGAAATTACAACGCGCGCGAAAACTCCCTCCAGCTGCCAAATCCCGACACGTGAAATCCCCCTTCTAACCCTGAGCCGAAAGGGTCATTAGTTCAAATTGGTGGGGGGTACTTTTGTAACACACCCTACATTTTGGACAAGCGCGTCCCTAAGTCATGCTTCACCCCCTCCCATCTCCCCCTTTTCGCCATTCGAAATCCGAGGCCGCCATAACCTCTCTGCTCCAGCCGCGAAACCCCACCCTCCTCCGTCCGCCACGTCACCTCTGCCCAGCCGGAGCCTCTTCCCCGACGACATCGTCCACCGCAACAGCTCGACGTCCCTCGTCCACCTCCTCGGATGAGGATCCGTCGTCCATCTCACCGTCCCACCGGTTCAGCCGCCCCGTCCTCCACCTCCAAGGAGCTGCTCTGATGATCGCATCGTCTATCGCGACTGCTCCATCCCCACAGCGCCTCCTTAACCTGGTCCACCGGAATCGCAGCATCCTCACCGACTCCTCGGACGAAGTCGAGGCCTACTCGGCGACACCAAAGAGGTTGTACACTCATCGCATCGCACCTTCTCCTTAACTCAACCTCTCGGTGCCGACGGTGCTCCATCCCGCACCCCCATGGAGCGGCTACCTTGAAGCCGGCGCCACGGGCGACATCTCCACGGCGGCTCTCCCCCGGTGTGAGGCCCCTTCGGCGGCGGCGGCCATACTAGCCGGATCTACTGCTGCTGCTGCTGCTCCGGCTCTCGCTCGCTCGCTCTCTCGCGCTGCTGCTGCTGCTCCGGCTCTCACTCGATCGATCACTTGCCCAGCATCTGATGCTGCTCTCTGCTACCACTTGAGCACTGCATTGGATTTCCCCAAAGAGGAGAGGATGATGCAGTAAAGTAGCGTAAGTATTTCCCTCAGTTTTTTAGAACCAAGGTATCAATCCAGTAGGAGACCACGCACAAGTCCCTCGTACCTACACAAAACGATGGCAACTCGCAACCAACGCTTAGGGGTTGTCAATCCCTTCACGGTCACTTACGAGAGTGAGATCTGATAGAGATAATATTTTTGGTATTTTTGATAGATAGATGCAAAGTAAAAAGTAAAGGCAAAGTAAAAACAAAGCAAGTAAATAAAGTGATATAGATTGATATGATGAGAATAGACCCGGGGGCCATAGGTTTCACTAGTGGCTTCTCTCGAGAGCATAAGTATTCTACGGTGGGTGAACAAATTACTGTTGAGCAATTGACAGAATTGAGCATAGTTATGTGTATATCTAGGCGATGATCATGTATATAGGCATCACGTCCAAAACAAGTAGATCGAAACGATTCTGCATCTACTACTATTACTCCACTCATCGACCGCTATCCAGCATGCATCTAGAGTATTAAGTTAAAAACAGAGTAACGCCTTAAGCAAGATGACATGATGTAGAGGGATAAATTCATGCAATATGATAAAAACCCATCTTGTTATCCTTGATGGCAATAATACAAAACGTGCCTTGCAACCCTTTCTGTCATTGAGTAAGGACACCGCAAGATTAAACCCAAAGCTAAGCACTTCTCCCATTGCAAGAACTACCTATCTAGTTGGCTATACCAAAAAGATAATTCGAAGAGACTTGCAAAGATAACTCAATCATACATAAAAGAATTCAGAGAAGAATCAAATATTTTCCATAGATAATACTGGATCATAAACCCACAATTCATCGGTCTCAACAAACACACCGCAAAAAGAAGATTACATCGAATAGATCTCCACGAGAGAGGGGGAGAACATTGTATTGAGATCCAAAAAGATAAAAGAAGCAAGCTAGCTACTAGCTATGGACCCGAAGGTCTGAAGTAAACTACTCACACTTCATCGGAGGGGCTATGGTGATGATGTAGAAGCCCTCTGTGGTGGATGCCCCCTCCGGCGGAGCTCCGGAACAGGCCCCAAGATGGGATCTCGTGGATACAGAAAGTTGCGGCGGTGGAATTAGGGTTTTGGCTCCTGTTCTGATCGTTCGGGGATACGTACGTATATATAGGTGGATGGAGTACGTCGGTGGAGCTCTGAGGGGCCCACGAGGTAGGAGGGCGCGCCCAGGGGGCGCCCTCCACCCTCGTGACCGCCTCAGGCGCTTCTTGGAGTAGGGTCCAAGTCTCCTGGATCATGTTCGGTTGGAAAATCACGATCCCGAAGGTTTCATTCCGTTTGGACTCCGTTTGATATTATGTTTCTTCGAAATACTGAAAAAGGGAAAAAACAGCAATTCTGGGCTGGGCCTCCTGTTAATAGGTTAGTCCCAAAAGTAATATAAAAGTGGAAAATAAAGCCCAATATAGTCCAAAACAGTAGATAAAGTAGCATGGAACAATCAAAAATTATAGATACGTTGGAGACGTATCAGGCATCGCCAAGCTTAATTCCTGCTCGTCCTCGAGTAGGTAAATAATAAAAAAAAGAATTTTTGATGCGGAGTTATACTTCGGCATAATTTCAATGTAAATCTTCTTAATTGTGATATGAATATTCAGATCCGAAAGATTCAAGACAAAAGTTCATATTGACACAAAAATAATAATACTTCAAGCATACTAATCAAAGCAATCATGTCTTCTCAAAATAACATGGCAAAAGAAAGTTCATCCCTACAAAATCATATAGTTAGGCTATGCTTCATTTTAGTCACACAAAGATGTTCCCAACTTCTATACCCCCGATGACAAGCCAAGCAATTGTTTCATACTTAAATAATCTCAAACTTTTTCAACCTTCACGCAATACATGAGCGTGAGCCATGGATATAGCACTATGGGTGGAATAGAATATGATGATGGGGTGTGTGGAGGAGACAAAAAAGGAGAAAGTCTCACATTGACGAGATTAATCAACGGGCTATGGAGATGCCCATCAATTGATGTCAACATGAGGAGTAGGGATTGCCATGCAACGGATGCACTAGAGCTATGAATGCTCAACAAAAGAAAACTAGTGGGTGTGCATCCAACTTGCTTGCTCACGAAGACCTAGGGCATTTGAGGAAGCCCATCGTAGGAATATACAAGCCAAGTTCTATAATGAAAAATTCCCACTAGTATAAAAAGACAACTTATGAGACTTTCTACATGAAAAGCATGGTGCTACTTTGAAGCACAATATATGAGACTCACTACATGAAGAACAAGGTGCTACTTTGAAGCACAAGTGTGGAAAAAGAGATAGTAGCATTGCCCTTTTTTTATTTTTTTGGGCCTTTATTTTTTTCTTTTTGGCCTTTCTTTTTTTTTAATTTGGGCAATGCTCTAATAATGATGACCATCACACTTCTATTGATTACAACACAAGGATTACAACTCGAAACTTAGAACAAGATATGACTCTATATGAATGCCTCCGGCGGTGTACCGGGATGGTGCAATGAATCAAGAGTGACATGTATGAAAAATAATGCATGGTGGCTTTGCCACAAATATGATGTCAACTACAAGATCATGCAATGGCAATATGACAAAAGTAATACATGTCATGATGATGATGCTGGAAGTTGCATGGCAATATATCTCGGAATGGCTATGGAAATGCCATAATAGGTAGGTATGGTGGCTCTTTTGAGGCAGATATAAGGAGGTTTATGTGTGATAGAGCATATCGTATCACGGGGTTTGGATGCACCGGCGAAGTTTTCGCCAACTCTCAAGGTGAGAAAGGGCAATGCACGGCTCCGAAGAGGCTAGCAATGGCGGAAAAGTGAGAGTGCGTATAATCCATGGACTCAACATTAATCAAAAGAACTCATATACCTATTGCAAAAATTTAGAAGTCATAAAAAATTCAAGTACTACACGCATGCTCCTAGGGGGATAGATTGGTAGGAAAAGACCATCGCTCGTCCCCGACCGCCACTCATAAGGATGCACAAGCCAGGTACACTTCATGTTTCAAATTTGTTACACAACTTTAACCATACGTGCATGCTACGGGATTTGCAAACTTCAACACAAGTATTTCTCAAATTCATAATCACCAAACTAGCACGACTATGATATTATCACCTCCATATCTCAAAACAATTATCAAGCATCAAACTTATCTTAGTATTCAATTCACTCAAAAGAAAGTATCACATATCTTGAACACCAAGTATATTAACATTAAGCAAATTACCATGCTATTAAAGACTCTCAAAATAATCTAAGTGAAGCATGAGAGATCAAATAGTTTCTTTAAAACAAATCCACCATCGTGCTCTAAAAGATATAAGTGAAGTACTAGAGCAAAAATTATCACGCTCAAAAAATATAAGTGAAGCACTATGAGCAAAACTATCAAGCTCAAAAGATATAAGCGAAGCACATAGAGTATTCTAACAAATTCTAATTCATGTATGGCTCTCTCAAAAGATGTGTATAGCAAGGATGATTGTGGTAAACTAACAAGAAAAGAGACAAATAATACAAGACGCTCCAAGCAAAACACATATCATGTTGGTGAATAAAAATATAGCTCCAAGTAAATTACCGATGGAAGTGGACGAAAGAGAGGATGCCTTCCGGGGCATCCCCAAGCTTTGACTTTTTGGTGTCCTTGGATTATCTTGGGGGTGCCATTGGCATACCCAAGCTTAGGCTCTTGTCACTCCTTGTTCCATAATCCATCAAAAGAATTCACCCAAAACTTGAAAACTTCACAACACAAAACTCAAGAGAAATCTCGTGAGCTCTGTTAGAGAAAGAAAACAAAAGACTACTTCAAGGTACTGTAATGAACTCATTCTTTATTTATATTGGTGTTAAACCTACTGTATTCCAACTTCTATATGGTTTATAAACTAATTTACTAGCCATAGATTCATCAAAATAAGCAAACAACACACGAAAAACAGAATCTGTCAAAAACACAACAGTCTGTAGCAATCTGTAACTAACGCAATCTTCTGGAACTCTAAAAATTCTACCAAAATAGGAAGTCCTGGACAATTTGTTTATTGAACAGAAGCAAAAAAGAATCAACGCAAAATCACGTTCCTGTGATTTATCATAATTATATTTGTGCGTGCAAAGTTTTTGTTTTTCAGCAGAATCAAATCAACTATCATCGTAGGTTATCCTATAGGTCCTACTTGGCACAAACACTAATTAAAACATAAAACCACATCTAAACATAAGGTAGATGGATTATTTATTACTAAACAGAAGCAAAAACAAAAGACACAAAATAAAATTGGGTTGCCTCCCAACAAGCGCTATCGTTTAACGCCCCTAGCTAGGCATAAAAGCGAGGATAGATCTAGGTATTGCCATCTTTGGTAGGCAATCCATAAGTGGCTCTCATGATAGATTCATATGGCAATTTTATTTTCTTTCTAGGGAAGTATTCCATACCATTCTTTAAGGGAAATTGGAATCTAATATTCGCTTCCTTCATATCAATAATTGCACCAATCGTTCTAAGGAAAGGTCTACCAAGAATAATAGGACACGAAGGATTGCAATCTATATCAAGAACGATAAAATCTACGGGCACAAAATTCCTATTTGCAACAATAATAACATCATTAATTCTTCCCATGGGTTTTTTAATAGTGGAATCCGCAAGATGCAAGTTTAGAGAGCAATCATCAAAATCACGGAAATCTAGCAAATCACATAAAGTTTTGGGAATAGTAGAAACACTAGCACCCAAATCACATAAAGCATGAAACTCATAATCTTTGATTTTAATTTTAATAGTAGGTTCCCACTCATCATAGAGTTTTCTAGGGATAGAAACTTTCAACTCAAGTTTTTCTTCATAGGATTGTATCAAAGCATCAACAATATGTTCGGTAAAGGCCTTATTTTGACTATAAGCAAGAGGAGAATCTAGCATGGATTGCAACAAGGAAATACAACCAATCAAAGAGCAATTTTCATAATTAAATTCCTTGAGATCCAAAATAGTTGGTTTAGCAACATCACGGTTTTTATTTATTTCAATCCCACTTTCATCAATTTCATCATCAAGATCTAGAAACTCTGAATTCTTAAAACGCCTTCTAGGTAAAGGAAGATAATCTTCAGATTCATCAAGATTCATATTGAAAAACAAAGATTTAATGGGGGACACATCAATAACTTTTAGATCTTCATCTTGATTTTCATAGGGATTGGAAGAACATGCTTTAATAAAGGCATCTTTGGAAGCACGCATCCTAGCGGTTCTTTTCTTGCACTCATCAATGGAAATTCTCATGGCTTTGAGAGACTCATTGATACCATGCTTAGGAGGAATAGATCTGAGCTTTAAAGAATCAATCTCAAGAGAAATTCTATCAACGTTCCTAGCCAAATTGTCAACTTTAAGCAATTTCTCTTCAAGCAAAGCATTAAAATTCTTTTGTGAATTCATAAACTCTTTAACACTACTCTCAAATTCAGAGGGAATCTTATTAAAATTTCCATAAGAGTTATTGTAGGAATTTCCATAATTATTAGAAGGATTACTAGGATAAGGCCTAGGATTAAAATTCCCTCTATAAGCGTTGTTTCCAAAACTATTCCTACCAACAAAATTCACATCCATAGATTCATTATTATTCTCAAGCAAAGTAGATAAAGGCATATCATTGGGATCAAGAGGAGTATTTTTAGGAGCAAACATCTTCATAAGTTCATCCATCTTTTCAGTCAAAACATTGATTTCTTCTATAGCATGCACTTTCTTACTAGAAGATCTTTCGGTGGTGTGCCATTGAGAATAATTAGGCATAATATTATCAGGAAATTTGGTAGCATCCCATAATGTAATTTCCATAAAAGTGCCTCCCGCGGCCGAATCTAAAAGATTTCTAGAAGCAAAATTCAATCCGGCATAAATTTTTAGTATGATCATCCATAAATTCAAACCATGAGTAGGGCAATTGCGAAGCATTAATTTCATTCTTTCCCAAGATCGGGCAACATGCTCATGATCAAGTTGTTTAAAATTCATGATGTCGTTCCTAAGAGTGATAATCTTAGCGGGAGGAAAATACTTAGAGATAAAAGCATCTTTGCACTTGTTCCAAGAATCAATACTATTTTTAGGCAAAGATGAAAACCAAACTTTAGCACGGTCTCTAAGTGAAAACGGAAATAACTTCAATTTGACAATATTGTTATCCGTATCTTTCTTCTTTTGCATATCACACAAATCAAAAAAATTGTTTAGATGAGTAGCGGCATCTTCACTAGGAAGGTCGGCAAATTGATCTTTCATAACAAGATTCAACAAAGCGGTATTGATTTCACAAGACTCGTCATTATTAAGAGGAGCAATCGGAGTAATAAGGAAATCATTATTATTGGTATTCGAGAAATCACACAATTTGGTATTATCTTGTGCCATGGCAACAAGTAATCCAACACACAAGCAAACAGAAAGGGAAAAGGAAAAAAGGCAAACGGGAAAGAGAGGAGGAGACTGGGAAAGAGAGGGCAAATAAAATGGCAAGGGTGAAGTGGGGGAGAGGAAATGAGAGGAAAATGGCAAATAATGTAATGCGAGAGATAGGGATTGCGATGGGTACTTGGTATGGTTGACTTGCTTGCGTGAGCCTCCCCGGCAACGGCGCCAGAAATTCTTCTTGCCACCTCTTGAGCACTGCGTTGGATTTCCCCGAAGAGGAGAGGATGATGCATTAAAGTAGCGTAAGTATTTCCGTCAGTTTTTGAGAACCAAGGTATCAATCCAATAGGAGACCACGCACAAGTCCCTCATACCTACACAAAACGATAGCAACTCGCAACCAACGCTTAGGGGTTGTCAATCCCTTCATGGTCACTTACGAGAGTGAGATCTGATAGAGATAATATTTTTGGTATTTTTGATAGATAGATGCAAAGTAAAAAGTAAAGGCAAAGTAAAAACAAAGCAAGTAAATAAAGTGATATAGATTGATATGATGAGAATAGACCCGGGGGCCATAGGTTTCACTAGTGGCTTCTCTCGAGAGCATAAGTATTCTACGGTGGGTGAACAAATTACTGTTGAGCAATTGACAGAATTGAGCATAGTTATGAGTATATCTAGGCGATGATCATGTATATAGGCATCACGTCCAAAACAAGTAGATCGAAACAATTCTGCATCTACTACTATTACTCCACTCATCGACCACTATCCAGCATGCATCTAGAGTATTAAGTTAAAAACAGAGTAACGCCTTAAGCAAGATGACATGATGTACAGGGATAAATTCATGCTATATGATAAAATCCCCATCTTGTTATCCTCGATGGTAACAATACAATACGTGCCTTGCAACTCTTTCTGTCACTGAGTAAGGACACCGCAAGATTGAACCCAAAGCTAAGCACTTCTCCCATTGCAAGAACTACCAATCTAGTTGGCAAAACAAAAAAGATAATTCGAAGAGACTTGCAAAGATAACTCAATCATGCATAAAAGAATTCAGAGAAGAATCAAATATTTTCCCTGGATAATACTGGATCATAAACCCACAATTCATCGATCTCAACGAACACACCGCAAAAAGAAGATTACATCGAATAGATCTCCATGAGAGAGGGGGAGAACATTGTATTGAGATCCAAAAAGAGAGAAGAAGCCATCTAGCTACTAGCTATGGACCCGAAGGTCTGAAGTAAACTACTCACACTTCATCGGAGGGGCTATGGTGATGATGTAGAATCCCTCCATGGTGGATGCCCCCTCCAGCGGAGCTCCGGAACAGGCCCCAAGATGGGATCTCGTGGATACAGAATGTTGCGGCTGTGGAATTAGGTTTTTGGCTCCTGTTCTGATCGTTCGGGGATACCTAGGTATATATATAGGAGGAAGGAGTACGTCGGTGGAGCTCCGAGGGGCCCATGAGGTAGGGGGCGCGCCCAGGGGGGTGCGCCCTCCTCCCTCGTGACCACCTCAGGCGCTTCTTGGAGTAGGCTCCAAGTCTCCTGGATCACGTTCGGTTGGAAAATCATGATCCCGAAGGTTTCATTCCGTTTGGACTCCGTTTGATATTCTGTTTCTTCGAAATACTGAAAAAGGCAAAAAACAGCAATTCTGGGCTGGGCCTCCGGTTAATAGGTTAGTCCCAAAAGTAATATAAAGTGGAAAATAAAGCCCAATATAGTCCAAAACAGTAGATAAAGTAGCATGGAGCAATAAAAAATTATAGATACGTTGGAGACGTATCACTCCCCCCCTCACTCGTGTTGCTGCTCTACTCCGATTAAGCCACACTTCAGTCGACTGAATCGACTTTTGGGTCAGTCGATTTTCAGGGGTTGGGGGGCTCGCCGGAGTTAAGGAAGAACCACCCGCAGCGGGGACGGGGGCTCGCCGGAGAGGTACCCCTATCTATCTTAGGGTTCAGGGTGGGGGCGGGGGGCCTAGAGGGCTGGCCGGGGCGGCGGTGGTGAGTTGTTTCGAGGCGGTGAGGCGGCGCTGGGGCCGGTGGCGAGGCCAGTGATGGCTGGCGGCTCAGGGGGGTGCAGGTTGAAGATGAACTACAGGCCCTCCCTAAACTACATGTCAAGTGCCTCTCTGCTACCATTGCGTTCAGTTTCGACAGTAGCATTCAGATTCCATAGTAAATTTCAGTCTCGACAGTTAAGTACAGAGTCAACAGTTTTTACCTCATCTGTTGTAGTCAGGTGGTTTTTGGTGATGTTAATTTTACATCCATTTACATCATCTACTGGAGATGCTATTAGAATCCCACTTGAGATTGACGATGTCTGTCTTGTGTTGCTTCAGCCTTGACGCCTTACGGCTCACCGGAGCTTCTCCAACGACAGAACGATCCATCACAATAGAGCAGTGCCTTAGACACCGTCTGCAGATTCCTCAGATCTTCCTCCACACCTCCGACAGCCACCTCTGCCTCAACTGCTTCAGCGACCAACCCAATGATGTTGAGGTCGACACGGCTATGACAAATAGGTTGTACACTTGTTGCATCACTTATTACTATACATTCACGTCGATCCATTAGGGCTATTTTGGTTCAACGGAAAAACGTCGATCCACTGGTTGTTACCATCACTCTAAATTTCTGCATGCTCTCCTTACATAATCTCACCATATTTTTTTGTATGCATGTCAGATATTGTACACAGTCATGTTGAACATGTAGAGAAAAAGAGAAGAGTTTTTCACGGCAATACAATGTCATGCAGACATCGCTCCATGGTGGGTTCAATGGCAAACCCTCCCCACCCCTCTCCAGATTGTAATCCAGAGGAAGATATCGGTTCTGAGGCGGATTCAGACGCCACTGACCAGTCCTATTTACCCCCCAAGGTGTTTGCTCTACCTTGGCATGATGATGTTAGTCATATCATGCATATGTTGCATTGCAGTGCCTACTTTTGACATCATATGTGTCATCTGCTTAGTTTAGACATGTTCTGTAATGCCACCTATTTAGTTTCTATATCATATATGGGAATTATGCAGTCTCATATCTTTTAGCCAGCCATAATATATGTGAAATGTGCAATGCCATCCTGTTTAATCAGGCATCATATATTTTAATGATATCTTGCCCATCCTTTTCTTCATTACATTTCCATTTGTCGACAATTTTTGTACATTAAACTACTCTTCCTATGAATCAGCCATTTGGGTGGGAGATGGAAAAATCTGGAGTGAAAACAAGGCCTTTAGAGCAGACAGTGCTACCTGTCGAAGCAGATCTCTTGTTGGGTCCCGATAGCTCCTCAGAGATGGATTCAGAGACAGATGACCAGTCCTATTCCCCCACTGAGGTGTATGCTCTAACTTGGCATGGTTATACTGCTCATATCATGCATATAGTGTCTTGCATTGCATAGTTTAGACATCATATACACAATATTCAACACCATGTTCTTAGTTCAGACATCATATCCGAATACCCTCTGTTTAGCATATAAATTACATATGTGAATTAAATGACACGATCTTGATTACTTAGATAACATGTAGGTGAATTATGTCATGCGATCTTGTTTAGTTATTCATCATATCTTTGAATTATGTTATGCTATGCTATCCTGTTTAGATAGACATCATATATGTGAAATTATGTCATGCTATCCGTTTTAGTTAAACAATATACATGTCAATTATTTCATGCCCTCTTTTTTCCACACAATCTATTGCATCTGTCTCTCATACAATGTCTGTACATTCAACTATGTTTCCTGTTTATCAGCCATTTGAATTGGAGCGGGTGATGCCAGTATCTAGCAGACTAAAAAGACGGTCTTCAAATAAAACTGTGCTACCTCTTGGTGGAGATAGCACCCCGGTTGTACATGCACAAGAACCAGCCCCACCACACATATCCCAAACTCTCGCAGATTGTACCCCTACTGCGATGGACAGAGAACCAGCTTCACCCAATCTAACCCCAACCGCAGCCGATAGTAACCCAGTTCCTGTTGAGACAGCACCATCTCCACCACAGAGCTCCCAAACAAGAGTAGTTAGTAAGGCAGCTCCAGTGCCCAAAGGGCCAGTACTATCATGGCGAACCCCAACTCCACCAGTTAGTACGCCTATTCCTGTGGAGGAAGCACAACTAGCTAGTCGTAGTTTAGCATCTATCACATTTGATGTTGTTAAATTGTACGTGCGTATCTTCCCATCTTGGAAATATTATATTGAAGTTGAAGGAAAATGCCAGTTGTAGGTGTTTGTCCAGGAGTTATGTGTAAGTAATGTTATTCATGGCAATTACTTTGCTTCGTCCCATACATCCTACCTCCATGATGGTTATAATACAGGCAATTTTTCCATTTTTCTCTATAGAGAAAGACCGATTTGAAAACTCGGGATGAGGTAACCTGTGCCAATACCTCTGCTATCTTCAAGAATGCTTGGTGGCAGTATCGGAATTACCTGAAGAAAACGTACTTCACCGGCAAAGAAACTCATCAAATTCCCTTGCGTTCTCCTAAGACACATTTACTGGATGATGACTGGGAATGCCTTGTTCTGTACTGGTCCCGAACTAAGAATGTGGTAAGGTCTATGAGCTCATTTTTTATTTTTAAGTATTATATTCTTGCATCTTACTGTACTCTGTTCATGTGGAACAAGTGCCTAAACCTGAAGAACAACGGTTCTAATTTAAGATTCCATTGCTATCATAGTTCAAAAAAGCGCTAGGCATTAATTGTGCGTTTTGCCGCCGCCTTGCGCTTTACTGACCAAAGCGCATGCTTATGCGCAGTTATGCACAAATTATGCATAGTTATGCGCAATGCGTTTTGCCAACGCCTAGAGCCTAGGCGCGCTTAAGCGCTCGCTTAGGCGTGCCTTTTTTAACTATGATTGCTTTGCTCTTGTATCACTGTATTTACTCATACAAACTTATTTTTAAATTGAAGGATCCAATCGAAACTCAAATGGCACAGCAGGTATGTTCACGCGTGTTTCTTTAACAGGTTTGCTCTTATCAATAGCTCTGTTGATTTCGATTTCAATTGTGTATACAGTTGACTTTCATATCATGCACATTACTAGCATCACAACAGAGCCAATAGTGTTGTTGTACATGTAGACCCGTGGTACCCATCTGAAATCTTGTTGTGCCGTGTAGTTTCCCACGCTTTGTATTCGTTCACTACTGCTTTGTCTTGAACTGATATGATTTGAACCGTGTCTCTATTTTGATTTGGCAAGACAATGCAGTGACCATAGGACATAGATATATGTTTGTTCGATGCTTTTATTATGTACTAGTACTTGGCAATAGAAGACTTGGTAGTTTAATCATGTTCACCTTACTACTGAACTGGTTCACCGAAATGAGTTTCATATACTAGTACATGCTAAACTTGTTATGTGTCTGCTTGTTTCTTCTTTTAGAATGCTGACAGAATATTGGGGAAGAGTGCCTTATTAAGCAATGGTATAGGAAGTAATGCAGATAAGGTTTAGGATAGTGACACATCCTTGTTGGTCTCCAACAAAGCTGATAAAACAGCTAACGAAGACTATCTTGAAGACAGCGGGACAACCCCAAAGTCCTGTCTTGGTTTAGTGTTCGAGTTACTGGCCACTACCGCTTGCACAAGCTATTCAAACTCACTGTCTGAATCAGTTCAGTTTCTTGAGTCTCAACTACAAGCTGAAAGACATCGATCAACTGTGCTACGACAAGAAGCGGAAGGACTGCGGAAGTCCCTGGAGCATTCAGATGCATACTTTCTGGTGCACCAGAAAGCGTTGGAGGATTTTAGCGCCAAACAGGACAAAGATAATCATCTTTCTAAGCTTATTGCCAGCATGGTCGATACCCAGGATAACGTTTCTTGAGCTCTTCTGAAGTTGTTTCAGTTATGCTCTTGTTTTGCTGCCGCGTTTATTTGCACTGGTGGCCAGTTTTGACGGCTAGTATATGTAATGTGCTGCTTTGTTCCCTATATTTGCACTAGTGGCGAACTTTGATGCCCAGTGGATGTAATATGTGTAATAGGGATAATAGGCTAGCGTTAATTGCTTGCTTATTTATTTCCTTATTGTCTTGTTTAGTAGTTTGCTTGTAGTCACTGCAGTTCTTTTTCTATTTTTTTTCTAGTGGCCACAATAGCCTATTTTTGGTAACTAGGCCAAAATAATCCTGGCAACACACAGACTGTTGTAACCATGGGGCTCCTGCAGGCCGTATGATCCATGGGCCTTCGTCCGGCCGTAGGATCCATTGGCATTCTATACGGGCAGTAGGATCCATCGGCCTTCTATACGGGCCGTAGGGTCCATGGGCCTTCTACGGACTGTAGGGTCCATGGGCCTTCTACAGGCTGTACGATCCATGGGCCTTCTATGGGCCATACTATCCATGGGCCTCATACGAGGCGTATCATCATTTTGCCAATCACGGGCCGTACTATTCGTCGACCATAATGGGCCGTTAATAGGCCGTATTTGATAACTCTATGAAAACAGCCCAACGGGTTTTTTTGACATGAAAATGGCCCAACATATTAACGGTCTGCAAACGGGGTGACTGAGGGAGTCCTGGATTAAAGGGTATCCGGATGGCCGGACTATATACTTTGTCCGGACTATTGGAGCATGAAGTTACAAGACTCAAGACTCCGTCTCGTGTCTGGATGGGACTCTCCTTTGCGTGGAAGACAAGCTTCATAATCCGGATATTGTGTTTCCTTCCTTGTAACCGACTCCATGTAAACCCTAGCCCTCTCCAGTGTCTATATAAACCGGAGAGGTTGGTCCTTAGAAGGCCGATCACAATTGCAATCATAATCATCATAGGCTAGCTTCCAGGGTTTAGCCTCTATGATCTCGTGGTAGATCTACTCTTGTACTACTCATATCGTCAATATTAATCAAGCAGGAAGTAGGGTTTTACATCCCTCGAGAGGGCCCAAACCTGGGTAAACATTATGTCCCTTGCTTCCTGTTACCATCAGCCTGAGACGCACAGATCAGGACCCCCTACCCGAGATCCACCGGTTCTGACACCGACATTGGTGCTTTCATTGAGAGTTCCTCTGTGTCGTCGCTGCAAGGCTTGATGGCTCGTCTCGTTGTCAAGGACAACATTACCTCTAGGGGAGCACTGGCTGTAGGCCAAACTCTCCGACTTGGCGGCTTCATCATGGCCGCCCCATCAGCTGTCGCGCCAATGATGGCCTCTCGGGTCGTCACGCATAACCTTCGCATCAATTCGGAACTCGCTGAATAGATGGATCCGATAGAGCTCTCCTTCCTTATTGAGCTCTTGAATCGCATTGCCGCTTTGGGAGTCGCTACAGACTATGACCGAATCAGGCTTAAACCCGACCAAAGGGACATTAAATCCCCGCCAGCCACCCATGAGATAGCGGTAGTGGAGGAACCACATACGGATTACCCCTCTATTTTGAGGACGAATCGTGTCCGGATCACCGAGCTCCCTGAGCCGGACTCCTGCTCAAGGGAAGACATGACCCAGATTTCGGACTTAGGATCGGGTATTCGGTCGGAAAAATTGGGCAGCATCCCGGATCCCGAGCTGTCGAACTCAGAGGCTTCCCTGCCCCTAGGCGCTAAGCCGGATCAGAATCTGGATTCAGCCACGAGCACCCACCCGTGCTTAAGCCGTCTCTCCCATATCATACAAGAGCCCCATGAGATAGTACATCGCTGCTGGGCCAGATTCCTCCTTGTGCTAAATAAGGTCAAGGACTGTCGTGAGGAGGACGCAGTCTCACTTTTCTGCAAAAACTTTACGGACAAAGGAATCCTTAATGCTATAAGTCGCCGTGACATAGTATACCTTGCTAAATTGGCAACCATAGTACAGAAATACTGTGTGATGGAAAGCACCTGGAAAACCCAAACAGAATTTTGGGATAGCCCGGCTCTCATCAAAACCTTTGTTCGAGCTAAACGGGCGAACCCTCGGCAGTCGGCCAATCCAATCCCCAAGAAGTCGAAGCCCACCCCAGGGCATGGAACCATATTGGAAGAATGTCTCAATGGGCCATGTAAACTCCATAGTACGCCGGACACAAAACCAACCCATAGCCTTAGGGCATGTTGGATACTCCGGCAGGTAGCAAAAAGTGGCGAGGATCTCCTTGTAAGCCATAAAGCAGAACAACATCCCGCCAAAGAACACAATACGGTACTAACAGTCTTCGAGACTTTCACCTCAAACAATAGGCGCAAGCGAGCTCATTGGAGCCCCGCTGGAATCTGCCATGTGGCAAAAATAAATCCGTGGAACGACACTGCTATAACTTTCAATGCCAGTGACGAACCTCCATTCCAGACCGTCCGGGCACCAGCCGCTCTGGTCCTTAGCCCAATAGTGGACGGCTTTCGGCTCACTAAAGTACTCATGGATGGCGGAAGCGAATTAAACTTGATCTACGAAGAAACACTCAAAAAGATGGAAATTGATAAAAACCGCATTGAACAAAGCGGCACAACCTTCAGGGGAATTATCCCTAGTCGGGAAGCACAGTGTGCGGGAAAAATCACACTCGATGTGGTATTCGGCATCCCGGAGAATTACAGGTCCGAAGAAATCACATTCCAAGTGGCTCCTTTCAGCAGCGGATACCACGCCCTTCTAGGGCGGGACGCGTTTACGAGCTTTCACTATACCCCATTACGGGTACATGAAGCTTAAAATGCCCCGACCCAATGGAATCATCACTCTAGCCAGTGATCCGGACGTCGCACTCCACACCGAAAGCAAAACCGCAGCACTAGCCTTGGAAGCATTATCCGAAGCCCTAGCAGCCGAAGAACTAACAACACTGCGTGCCGCCGTGGACAGGGATGACGTGATACACGACAAGCGACCCAAGTCCACCTCATTTAAACCCGCAGACGAGATAGTAAAATTCCAAGTCCATCCAACGGACCCCACGAAGACAGCTTCCATTGGGACACAGTTGAGCCCCGCAATGGACGCCGCACTGCGAGACTTCTTATGCGAGAATTGGGACATTTTCGCCTGGCACCCATCGGAAATGCCGGGCATCCCACGCAGATTGGCCGAACACAGACTCAATATACTAAAAGGATACAAACCTGTCAAGCAGACTCTAAGGCGGTTTCTAGAGCCCAAACGGCAAGCCATGGGGGAAGAGCTAGCCAAGCTACACGAGGCCAGATTCATCAGAGATATCAAGCATCCGGATTGGCTGGCAAATCTAGTAATGGTACCAAAGAAGGACAAATCCTGGCGCCTATGCGTCGACTTCAAAGACCTCAACAAGGCTTGCCCCAAGGATCCCTTTCCCCTCCCTCGCATCGATCAAATCATCGACACCACAGCAGGACACGACTCGCTGTGTTTCCTCGATGCATACTCTGGATACCATCAAATAAAGATGGCAGAGCCCGACTGAGGGAGTCTTGGATTAGGGGGTGACCGGATGGCCGGACTATGACCTTTGGCCGGACTCCCGGACTATGAAGATACAAGATTGAAGACTTTGTCATGTGTCCGGATAGGGACTTTCCTTGGCGTGGAAGGCAAGCTTGGCGATACGATATGAAGATCTCCTCCCATTGTAACCAACTCTGTGTAACCCTAGCCCTCTCCGGTGTCTATATAAACCGGAGAGTTTTAGTCCGTAGGACGAACAACAATCATACCATAGGCTAGATTCTAGGGTTTAGCCTCTCTGATCTCGTGGTAGATCAACTCTTGTAATACCCATATCATCAATATCAATCAAGCAGGAGTAGGGTTTTACCTCCACCGAGAGGGCCCGAACCTGGGTAAAAACATCGTGTCCCTTGTCTCCTGTTACCATCCACCTAGACGCACAGTTCGGGACCCCCTACCCGAGATCCGCCGGTTTTGACACCGACATTGGTGCTTTCATTGAGAGTTCCTCTGTGTCGTCACCTTCAGGCCCGATGGCTTCTTTGATCCTCAACCACGACGCGGTCCAGGGTGAGACTTTTCTCCACGGATAGATCTTCATATTCGGCGGCTTCGCACTGCGGGCCAACTCGCTTGGCTATCTGGAGCACATCAAAAGCTACACCCCTGGCCATCAGGTCAGGTTTGGAAGCTTAAACTACACGGCCGACATCGGCGGAGACTTGATCTTCGATGGATTCGAGCCACGGCCGAGCGTGCCGCACTGTCTCGATGGGCATGATCTAGCTCTGCCACCGGACATCGCCCAGAGTGCCGCTCAGGTGTCCGCTCCGACCATTAGCTCGGAGCCGACTGCGCTAGCCAGGGAAGGACGGTTGGACGCCGCCCCAGGAGCCGCAATCTCTACGGCGATCGAGCCGAATACCAGCCTAGTCCTTTGCAAGGCCCGTGACTCCAAGGTGCCGGACTCCGTTTCGGACTCTGAATATTCCGCACCTCTTCCGATCAAACCCGATTGGGCTCCGATCATGGAGTTCACCGCCGCGGACGTCTTTCAGCACTCCCCCTTTGGTGATATCCTGGATTCACTAAAGTCTCTCTCTTTGTCAGGAGAGCCCTCGCCGGATTATGGTCAGCAGGGTTGGGATGCGGACAACGAAGAAATCTGAAACCCACCCACCACCCACTTTGTAGCCACTGTCGACGATCTAACCGACATGCTCGACTTCGACTCCGAAGACATCGACGGTATGGACGCCGATGAAGGAGACGACCAAGAACCAGCACCTATAGTGCACTGGAAGGCCACCTCGTCATATGACATATACATGGTGGACACCCCCATAGCAGGGGATGGCGATGAAAAAGCGGAGGATGACCCCTCCAAGAAGCATCCCAAGCACCGACGTCGGCGGTGCCACTCTAAATCCCGCCAAAGCAAAAACGGCGAATCCGGCACTGGAGACGTCAACACCCCGGACAGTGCCGAAGACAACCCCCTCCAGCAGGATTCAGCGTGGGAGGATGAAGGAGCCAGCCCTCATGAGAGAGCGGCAGACAAAGAGGTCGAGGATGACAATTATATGCCTCCCTCCGAAGACGAGGCAAGCCTCGACGATGACGAATTCGTCGTGCCAGAGGATCCCGTCGAACAAGAGCATTTCAAACGCATGCTTATGACCATGGAAAGCAGCCTCAAGAAAAAACCGCAGCAGCTTAGAGCTGACCAAGACCTACTAGGCGACAGATGGACTGAAGTCATGGCGGCCGAAGAGTATAAACTCGAACGCCCCTCCAAGAGTTACCCAAAGCGCAGGCTGCTACCCCAACTAGAGGAGGAAGCAACTAAACCTACATCACCAGCGTACGGTGCGCCCGATCGGCCACCCCGTGGCCGTGACAGAGAGGCCTTTCGGCCCTCAACCCAAGCCACGCCCCGGCGCCGCTCTAAAAATACCAGAGCATGGGGAAACGCAACAGACCTGCGAGAGATATTGGAGGATAAGGCAAGGCAAACAAGATCGATCTACGGATCGCATGGGCGCCCCACATCACGGGACGATAACCGTCACGCCGGATATGATAAATACAGCCAGGCCGAATACAACAGACAAAGCTCATCCGAGCTACATCGCGATATAGCCCAGTATAGGGGCGCCGCACACCCACTGTGCTTCACAGTTGAAGTAATGGATCATCAAATCCCCGAGGGTTTTAAACCCGTAAACATCGAATCATACAATGGCACAACTGATCCCGCGGTATGGATCGAGGATTATCTTCTTCATATCCACATGGCCCGTGGTGATGATCTACACGCCATCAAATACCTCCCGCTTAAGCTTAAAGGACCAGCTCGACATTGGCTTAACAGCCTGCCAGCAGAGTCAATTAGTTGCTGGGAGGACCTGGAATTCGCATTCCTCGATAACTTCCAGGGCACTTATGTGCGACCACAAAATGCCGATGACCTAAGCCACATAATCCAGCAGCCAGAGGAATCGGCCAGACAATTCTGGACACGGTTCCTAACCAAGAAAAATCAAATAGTCGACTGTTCGGACGCCGAGGCCCTTGCAGCCTTCAGGCACAACATCCGAGACGAATGGCTTGCCCGGCACCTAGGACAGGAAAAGCTGAAATCTATGGCAGCCCTCACGACACTCATGGCCCGCTTTTGCGCGGGGGAAGATAGCTGGCTAGCTGGTAGCAATAACATAACCAAGAGCCCTGGCAATTCGGATACCAAGGACAACAATGGCAGGTCACGTCGCAACAAGCACAAGCGCCGCATTGATGGCGACAATACTGAAGATACGGCAGTCAATGCTGGATTCAGAGGCTCTAAACCCGGTCAGCGGAAGAAGCCATTCAAGAGAAACCCTCCGGGCCCATCTAACTTAGACCGGATACTCGATCGCTTGTGCCAGATACACGGCACCCCCGAACAACCAGCCAACCACACCAACAGGGATTGTTGGGTGTTCAAGCAGGCAGGCAAGCTAAGTGCCGAAACCAGAGACAAGGGGCTGCGTAGCGATGACAAGGAGGAGCCCCGACCGCCGAACAACAAAGGACAGAAGGGATTCCCCCCGCAAATGCGAACGGTGAACATGATATACGCAACCCACATCCCCAAAAGGGAGCGGAAGCATGCTCTCAAGGACGTCTATGCGTTGGAGCCAGACGCCCCAAAGTTCAACCCATGGTCCTCCTGCCCGATCACCTTTGATCGAAGGGACCACCCCACTAGCATCCGCCACGGCGGATTCGCCGCATTGGTCTTAGACCCGATCATTGATGGATTTCACCTCACTAGAGTCCTCATGGACGGCGGCAGCAGCCTGAACCTGCTTTATCAGGATACAGTGCGAAAAATGGGTATAGATCCCTCGAGGATTAAACCCACAAAGACAACCTTTAAAGGCGTCATACCAGGTGTAGAAGCCAGCTGTACAGGCTCGGTTACACTCCAAGTGGTCTTCGGATCCCCGGATAATTTCCGAAGCGAGGAGTTAATCTTCGACATAGTCCCATTCTGCAGTGGCTATCATGCCCTACTCGGACGAACCGCATTTGCAAAATTCAATGCGGTGCCACACTACGCATATCTCAAGCTCAAGATGCCAGGCCCTCGCGGAGTCATCACGGTAAATGGAAACACCGAACGCTCTCTCCGAACGGAGGAGCACACAGCGGCGCTGGCGGCGGAAGTACAGAGCAGCCTCTCAAGGCAACTCTCCAATCCAGGTGTTAAACGTCCGGACAACGTCAAGCGCGCCCGAAGCAACCTACAATATAGCCGGCTGGCACGATCAGAGCGAGCATAGCAGTGCGGCCCCAACCCCAGCCCTCGCCAGATGGTGCTATTGGTACCACACGTACATAATTACGCTTTAAAAATACCATGGGCATAAGGGGAGGGGCACAACTATGGCACACCCAGAATGCAGCTCAACCGCACTTAGGGGCTCCCTATTCCGCCGTTTTCTTTTTATATATATATATACTTTCAGGACCCAACTATCTGGAAGGCCTGTCCGGCAGTACACTTGCCGAACACACGATGCAACAGCCAGGGCGAGAACAAGCTGCGTCGAATGTCCAGGTGGTCTCTATAACAAGTTAAATACCTGTTTTTACTTAAAGACCCGCAGCTTGCCCCTAGAGGGGGACATGTCAAATAATCCCATCCCTTGCTTATCGCACTGTTTGTATCGTTCTGCTTTCGTAGCAGCTCTTTTTAATAAACAATACATAGCTCTTATCTATTATTGTATTCATTTATTTTTATACAAATATGTTCAGTCATGACATTATGCAACCATACACTTTGGTACGGCCAATACACCAGGGGCTTAAGCACCCCATAATATGGTGTGAGAAGACCGAACACTCTCATGAGTGCGGCACCCCGAACTTATAGCACTATATGCATCGGCTCCGAATCATGTCTTGGGTCAATAGTTGGGTTTGCCCGGCTCCCATCTTTTGGTACCTTACGTTCCGCATTGTTGGCTAAGGTAGCGCTGGGAGAACTACTGCGATTGTGTCCCAGTTGATCTGGGTTAACACCTTAGTAGAGAAAGCTAAAACTGACCGTCATGATAGTGCAAGAGACCGGTCGCTGTTCGCAAGGTTTTTTGAGTCCTTAAAGACTTATGCCGCTTAGAGCGAGGAGCCGGATTTATCTGGCCTAGGCGTGGATAGCGCCCCGAACTCGGTCTTCCGAATACTAGGGGCTTCGCCAAAATTTAAAATTATAGAATTCTATGGCTAAGTGAGAGTGATAAAGCATTATAAGTCCGACGGCCTGGTTCGTTGTGCTGAGCGCCTCCCTAGATGGACCCAAGAATGGGAACAAGAGCGCTCAGGTTTATCCCGAACACCCCTGCACTCGTGGCATGGGGGTAGAAGCCAATGACTTGCATCTCTCAGATTTGATAAATGGCTGCACAGAAGGTAATATTTTAAATTAACAAGCGTTGCTTAGCGCATATGAACAAAGTTTTCAGCGCACAGGATAACAACATGCGAGTCTACTAAAAAATTACATCTTTGGAGCACTCACCCGCTATAATGCGGGCATCCTTCAGGACGCCCTTATAATACATCCCGGGCGTGCGATACTCCTTGCCCGGTGGTGCCGGGTCCGTCACAAGCTTCTCAGCGTCCAGCTTGCCCCAGTGCACTTTAGCACGGGCAAGGGCCCGACGGGCACCTTCAATACGGATGGAGCGCTTGATGACTTCAATCCACAAACACGCGTCCACCAGCCACCGCACCAGACCGAAGTAGCTCCCAGGCATGGCCTCTCCAGGCCACAGCTGAACTATAAGGCCCTTCATGGCCTGTTCGGCCACCTTGTGGAGCTCGACCAGCTGCTTCAGCTGGTTGCTCAGGGGCACCGGATGTTCGGCCTCAGCATACTGAGACCAGAACACCTTTTCCGTTGAGCTCCCCTCCTTGGCTCGGTAGAACGCGGCACCATCAGACACACTACGGGGCAGATCGGCGAATGCTCCTGGAGAGCTCCGATCCGGGTAAGTAACAGATAATTTACTTTTATATTCTTGCTTTGCATAAAGAATGCCTTACCCGCCGCTATCTTCTTCATCGCCTCGATCTCCTGGAGGGCCTTCTGGGCTTCGACCTTAGCGGTTTTGGCACTCTCAAGAGCCAAGGTGAGCTCGGACTCTCGAGTCTTCGAGTCACGCTCCAAACTCTCGTGCTTTTCCACAAGAGCCTGGAGCTCTTGATGCACCTCCGCCACCCGCGCCTCCTGCTTCTCTCGCTCGGTGCGCTCCAAGGCCGCACTATTTTCGGCCTTGGAGACCGCCTCCTTCAGGGTCGCCACCTCGGTCGTGGCCCCTGCAACATTTACGTTGGTCCTATCATTATTTGCAACCAAGTATTTCTATATACATTTACATGTGGTACTACATACCCTCCTTGTCCTCGAGCTGCTTCTTGGCACGGCCGAGCTTGTTCTCGGACCGATCGAGGCTCTCCTTCAATGCATTGACCTCCGCAGTCAGTGCAGCAGAGGTCAGCAGCGCAGCCTGCATTCCCATATTGACACATTTATGTTAGACTCCTGCGTATATCTTTTTAGATCCTCAGCTCGGCTTTTCTTTCCGAACGCCGAACCGAGCATCAGGGGCTACTGTCTATGCGGTAAACATTTCTATATGTTTTGACTACATACCTCAAAGCCTGTTAACTGGCTTGTACACGCTTTGTCAGCGCGCTCTTGGCGGACTGAACCTTCTGAATCACCGCACTCATAACAGTGCGGTGTTCCTCGTCGATAGAGGCGCCGTTAAGCACCTCCGGCAAATTGTCCGGCGCCTCCGGTTGGACGGAGGTCGCCAGCGTCATAGGCTTGCCCTTCTTACGAAGGCGCCGCCTGTCGGACTCTGGAACCGTTGATGGTTCCGGAGCTGTGCCCGGCCCAGAGCCAGACTTAGATCCCTCTGGGGCTTTACCCCATTTGGGCCTGGAGTTGTCCTGGTTTAGTCCCTTTTGGGACTCCACCTCGGCGTCATCCACAGGGAGAGGGGAGGAAGCCGTCGGAAGTGAAGCACTGTTCACATCCGACGAATCCAGGGATCCGCTCGATGAATCGCCGAGCTGAGCCTTGGGCGGATTGCATGATTGAATTCAGCGTCAGAAAATACCGAATCATAGAGGAGCGCCATAAGTTATTCGGGTATCCGGACACTTACGATTTTGCCAGGGGCTTGACCCTGGATGGCCATTCCTCCCCGCCGTCTTCGGCATGGGAGGCGTAGTCCGGCAGAAGGGTCTTCCCCTTCTTGGACCCTCCGGCCTCCCCAGTTGGGGCGGCCTTCCTTTTCTTTCCTCCCCCCGTTGGAGGGGAAGAGGCTTCTTCTTCCTCCTCCTCGTCTTCAGAGGTGGAGGGTGCTTCGGGGCTGTCAGGCGATGAATCCGACACCACCAGGCGCTGGGAGCTCTTTTCGAGTCCCCGTGGTCTTCTTCTTGGCCTTCTTCTCCAGCACCACGTGAGGTGCCGGAACCATCAGCTTGGTTAGATGAGCATCCACTGGGTCTTTGGGCAAAGGAGCCGGACAGTTACCTGCCCGGACTTCTTCAGCCAGTCCTGTCAAAGGTAAGGGAGTTTAGATCCCGCATAGCATTAAACTATGTGAAACAAAATACCCCGAAATGGGAAAATTAAGCTCACCGTGCTGGCTTGGCGCTTGGCGTAGAAGCCGCGATCCTCGGTGATGGGAGGGGAGACCTTGGAGCTCTTGAATAGCACCTTCCAGGCATCCTTGTGCTTTGTGTCGAAGAGCTGGGACAGAGTCTGGTGCTAGGCCGGGTCGAACTCCCACAAATTGAAAGCCCGTCGTTGACACGGGAGAATCTGGCGGAAGAGCATGACCTGGACCATGGTGACAAGTTTAACCTTCCTGCTGGTCATTTCCTTGATGCAAGTTTGAAGTCCGGTCACTTTTGCCGAATTACCCCACAACAGGGCCCAGGGGTGGGGATGAGTTGCCCAGTCCACGGAGGAAATGAGGGAGAAATACAACCCTCTCATGGGGCCCAGGGGTGGGGATGAGTTGCCCCTCATTTGGAAGCCGGTGCGCTATGTCGTCAGACAAGTATCCGACCTTCCTCAGCTTTCTGATTTGCCCCTCCGTGACGGAGGAGGCCATCCATCTACATCCCGCTCCGGACATGATTGGAGAAGGTTGAGGTGGGAAGTGCGGGCTTGGCCGTTGGAGCTCGAGTGCGCAGGGACGGATAGGCAAAGGAGGAAGAAGGCGTAAATGGAAAGGGTAGATCCTTATCCCCTTATATGGGCGGCCAAAACTACGAGCCCCCACCGGCCTAATAAAACTCGCTTACCTCCCAAGCGCCGCGGTTAATGACGCGATTGGGTTACCCATGCCCGTATTGATGAGAATCCCGGAATAAGGGGACACGATCTCTGCTTCGACAAGACGTTCCAAGGAAACCACCTCGCTAAACATGCTAAGGTGGAACAATAAAACGATTCGAATAAAGGCTTGACCATGGCATGATGTCACACTGCGGAATACGTCAGCAGATTAGATTTGTGCGGAAATTATTCTCTCTACGGTGGTATGTGGAACTTATTTTTGCAGAGCCGGACACTATCCTTGTGTTCAACATCTTCTATGAAGTATTCGGAGGAGGAACCCGCCTTGCAATATCGAAGACAATTTGCACGCCGGACTGGTCATCATTGAAGCCAGGTTCAGGGGCTACTGAGGGAGTCCTGGATTAGGGGGTGTCCGGATGGCCGGACTATGACCTTTGGTCGGACTCCCGGACTATGAAGATACAAGATTGAAGACTTCATCCCGTGTCTAGATAGGGACTTTCCTTGCCGTGGAAGGCAAGCTTGGCGATACGATATGAAGATCTCCTCCCATTGTAACTGACTCTGTGTAACCCTAGCCCTCTCCGGTGTCTATATAAACCAGAGAGTTTTAGTCCATAGGACGAACAACAATCATACCATAGGCTAGATTCTAGGGTTTAGCCTCTCTGATCTCGTGGTAGATCAACTCTTGTAATACCCATATCATCAATATCAATCAAGCAGGAGTAGGGTTTTACCTCCACCGAGAGGGCCCGAACCTGGGTAAAAACATCGTGTCCCTTGTCTCCTGTTACCATCCGCCTAGACGCACAGTTCGGGACCCCCTACCCGAGATCCGCCAGTTTTCACACTGACACCGACCAAGCTGCAACAGCTTTCATAACGCCATATGGCCCTTTCTGCTACAACACTATGCCTTTCGGGCTTAAGAATGCCGGCGCAACCTATCAATGCATGATTCAAACAAGCCTGGAAAAGCAAATTGACAAAACAGTGGAGGCGTATGTGGAAAACGTGCTCATAAAAACAAGACACGTCGAAACCCTAATAGATGACTTGAGGCTTACGTTCGATAACCTCCGAACATACGACATCAAGCTGAACCCGGAAAAATGCGTTTTCGGTGTCCCCTCTGGAAAACTGCTGGGCTTCATCGTTTCCAATAGAGGAATTGAAGCGAATCCGGCAAAAATCCGAGCTCTGTCGTAATTGGCTATACCAACAGACCTCAAGCACATCCAGAAACTAGCTAGATGTGTGGCTGCTTTGAGCCGCTTTATCTCCAAGTTAGGAGAAAAGGCATTACCTCTTTACCGCCTTCTTCGGTGCACCGAACACTTCGTGTGGACGGATGCAGCCATGGCCGGACTTGACGAAATAAAGACCTTATTGGCCAGTAATCTAGTCCTAACAGCGCCAAATATCGGCGAACCTATGCTGCTGTACATAGTTGCAACACATCAAGTTGTAAGGGCAGTGCTCGTCGTCGCACGAGAGGTTGACGGATACAAATTCCCGCTACAGAAGCCGGTTTATTACGTATCCACGGTTCTCACCCCATGCAAATCCCGATACCCACACTATCAAAAAATAACATACGCGGTCTTCATGGCATCCCGAAAGCTATGACACTACTTTCAAGAGTGTTCGATTACAGTGGCCTCCGAAGTACCACTCAACGACAAAATAAATAACCGCGACGCTACGGGCCGGATCGCTAAATGGGCCATCGAGCTCCTTCCGTTCGACATAACATACAAGCCACAGCGGGCCATCAAGTCGCAAGCACTAGTTGACTTTGTCACCGAATGGACGGAAGCCAAACTCCCTAAAGAGTATGGCGCGTACTCTAACTGGATCATGCACTTTGACGGCTCTAAAATGCTGGCTGGATTGGGAGCAGCGATAGTCCTGACGTCTCCCACCGGAGACACGGTCCAGTACGTCCTCCAAATATTATACACAAACTCCAACAATGCAGCCGAATACGAGGCTCTGTTGCACGGTCTTTGGATGGCAGTCTCTATGGGCATTCAACGCCTAGAAGTGCGCGGAGATTCAAACCTTGTAATATCACAAATAAATAGAGACTTTGATGCCAAGGACCCTAAAATGGCGTCCTACCGTAATATCGTCCTCAAAATGTCAGCTCAGTTCGAGGGGCTCGAATTCCACCATGTGGCTCGAGAAAACAATCAAGCGGCGGATATCCTCACCAGCATCAGCGCTAAACGCGACCCAGTCCCACCTAACATATTCCTGGAAAGGCTGTTCAAGCCATCCGTGGTATGGGAAGGGGAGTCCGGCAATACTAGCACGGATCCGAATACACCCCTAGATTCCGAACTATCAGACATAATCGGAGGCTCTACCACCGAAATAACATCTTCGGCCCATGAAATCATGGCTGTAATCGCCCCGTGGAGCGAGCCTTTCTTGGCCTACCTAAATAGGCAGGAGCTCCCTGAAGACCAAAATGAAGCACGTTGCATTGTTCGACGTTCTAAAGCTTACAAAGTCCATGAATGGGAACTCTATAACAAAAGTGCGACTGGAGTGCTCGAAAGGTGCATCTCCGAAGCGGAAGGGCGACAGCTCTTGGCTGAAATCCATGCCGGACTGGGCAGGCACCACGCCGCGGCTCGGGCACTAGTTAGCAAGGCCTTCCGTACAGGCTTCTATTGGCTGACGGCCTGAGCAGACGTACAGGACCTTGTCCAACATTGCGTCGGCTGCCAGCTCTTCGCCAATCAGAGTCATATGCCCCCTACCGCTCTCCAAACAATCCCCATAACTTGGCCCTTCGCGGTCTGGGAGCTGGATATGGTCGGACCTCTTAAAGGGGGAAGCCATAAAAAAATACTTATTGGTCATGGTGGACAAGTTCACCAAATGGATAGAAGCCAAACCAGTCAAAACGGCCGAATCTGGACTAGTAATAGACTTCATATCCGAGGTCGTACACCGATACGGCGTCCCACGCAGCATCATCACTGGTAATGGCTCAAATTTCACAGCCGATGAAGTGAAAACTTGGTGCGGCAAAATGGGCATTAAGCTCGACTACGCTTCCATCTACCATCCTCAAACAAACGGCGAGGTCGAACGGGCAAACGGTCCCATCATGAGCGGCATCAAACCCAGACTAGTGCGGTCCTTGACAGAGTCGGACACGCACTGGGTCAAAGAGCTCAACTCCGTACTCTGGGGGCTGTGGACCACACCGCATCGCACCACCGGATATACACCATTTTTTATGGTGTACGGCGCGGAAGCAGTACTACCCCGCGACAAAATACATGATTATCCATGCATACGCATGTACGAAGAGAAGGAAGCCGAGTTAGATTGGAAGGATAACTTGGATGCCTTGGAGGAGGTGCGCGACGTCGCAAAAGCCCGCTCCGCATTCTATCAGCAGCAGGCTCGACGGTACCAAAGCAGAGAAGTGCGGGCCAAAACTTATAATATTGGCGAACTCGTTCTACACCTACCGGAGAAGAAGAAGGACAAGCTCAAACCCAAGTGGGAAGGTCCCTTCGTCATTGACAAAGTTCTCACCGGAGGAGCGTACCGCCTACGTAATGCATCTGATAACAGACTCGAGCCGAACCCATGGAACGCGGCCAGACTCCAAAGATTCTACGCCTAGCGCCAAACTCAGTGTTCGTCTCCTTACCCCCTCCTTTTTAATTATGCTCCCTCCCTTTTCCTTTCTCGACCTTTTTTCTCTTCACACAAAGTATTTAATACAGTGCGGACTCCCGGATCACTTCGGTCGCACTATGTGTGTAAGCAATACCTGGGGCCTTCCTATACGGAAGCTAAAAATAATTACTCTAAAGGCTTTTTGCCCATCACATATGCGTTTCTTTTTCCATATGTGCCTTTTCTTCACCATTATATGCATCAATATGACTTAATATGTGGCCAAGCTGGGTTGCCTGGCTCTTGTATTTATGCCCTACGTTCCCGTTATTTCGGCTAGGGAATAAGGGGAGCACCTCTGCGATTGTTACTATTGGTTCAGCCGGATGTGTACCTCAGACTGTGTGAAGCCGAAAGCTAGCGCCCTTAAGGGAATATTTGGTCGGTGAACAAAAGATGTATTCGTTTATTACAACATAAATCCCCAGAAGTTTTGTATCCTACGCCTTTGTTCGCAGTCCGGACATGTGCATCGTCGCATGTGTACCCAGGGAAAGGAACCCCTAACGGAACTATTCTCCCTGGAAGATGTTTCTTACTATCCATGTAATATAACATAACTAGTTGGGTACTTGTCTGTTCAAGCACTTATGACCCCTATGCCTAGTTTCCACGCATACCCCGGTTCTGAATAACTACGCGGGTATTCGGAAACACCCCGGACTATAGGATCCGAGGACTGAAGTGAAAAGGTCCGCCATGACAAATGATTTTAATCCGGCTAGGGAATGCTAATGTACATCGATTTACACATTCACTTGGACTGACTATATTCCTCCTCTATACCATCCAACAGGCTATCTAGCTTACAATCCTGTTGGGAATACTTTGTGGCTAACGCTACCTGGTCATACACCAGACTCACGGGAATTTCTTGCCATTCTGGCCCCGCTGGTCCAACTTCGGCCATATGGTTTGGATCCAACTTTGTGTAGCACGTCTTCATCATAGCCCAGGCTTCTCTTGCACCTTTGCCGACAGGCTAACACCGTCCACAATCAGAAGCGCCGCCGTGCTCCTTGAAGCATATCCACAAGCTCCCCCATGCCATTCGGCAGGAAGCTTGATGGCCACAAGGCTTGAGCAATGCCCTGCATCACCTACCAAGCTTGCTCGTGCAGTTGTGAGAGGTCTTGCAGTAAATCGCCAGCAGATGAGGGCATCTCCTCCTTAGGACGGCTTGTTAACATTCCTGCAAGCAAAATTCTTTCAATATGCTTCTTCGCCGAGCTGTACTACAGTTTGTCTAGGCACTTACCATAAATGCCGCGTTGAAGCCTCTTGTTTTCCTTCACGGAGTCCGCCAGCTAAGCGCAGACGTCTTTTAATTCCACGTCTAGCCAAACATTGGCATCTAGAAGATTGTTCTTCTCATGCCTAACTTGCGTAAGAATGTGCTCGCCAGCCTTTAGCTGCCTTTGGAGATGCGACTCGTCATCTCTTACGCCCTCCGGGTTCACCCCGGGGTTGTTTGTAGAATTTTCTGTTAGACTTGTCATACCAGCCACTTACTAACTGGTGCATCTTCGTACAATTGAGACCAATGTTACCAGATGAGGCCTTTTGGGATTCCTCTAACTTGGCAACGGTGGCCCTCAGCTGAGCCTTGCACTCCTCCAGCTCCCAAGACAATTGCTCATTCTTATCTACAAGGACCTATGCATAAATTGATCCTTAAAACCGTTGTTTCAACCGTTTCAAGTCTCAGGGGCTACTGCTATACATGCTTATCAATCTTACTTACCCGTATATCTTTGGTATACTGGTCCGTCGCTCGGGCAAGCCCGCCTTGAGCAGCTCGCAGATATGCGTCTCCCGAATTGAAAGCATTAAATGCCTCTTTCGGAAAAGATGTTGTTGAAAAGTACGGCCCGTCGGTGCCGGTGATTCATGGTGTCCTCTACTTCGGTATTCGTGGCAGAGAGCATATTTGTGTCCTCTGTTGCAGAACTACGCGGCATCGGCCCCACGCCCGCCTCCTCCCTCGAAGCCGGTTCTGGAATCCGGCTAGTGGAGGCGTGATTGGGAGGATCCCCGGATATAGTCCGGCTACTCCTCTTCCTACCAAGACACGAAGGGCGCTGTTATACTTCAAATACAATAATTGCAGCACAAGTTTTTGCTTTACCTCTGTAGCAGTGTTTCGACCTTAACCGCCTTCCTCTTGAGCCTGCCCTTTCCGGATGCCTGTGGCTGACGGGTCCCTAGGGGCTCGGCCCCGTGCTCGGACCGTCGTCTCTGCAAAAACATGACACTTCAGGGATAAGGCATGACATCAGGAAGGAGTCTCGGTTTTTAGGATGAGAGTTATGAACCCCAAGTTCAGACTCCTGAGATCAATGGCACCATCATAGAAATCGTTGCATAATCTATAGAAGTCGTGATTGATAATGTGCCAGCACGATTTCAGAAAACACCCATTGAAGCCATCCGGGCCAGGCGCTCTATCCGATGGCATCTCTCTAACAACTCTGTCAATCTCCTCGTGTCTGAAAGGCATGGTGAGTTCCTCCAGCCCCTCCACCTTTTTAATGAATCTAGACAAATCAAACTTCATATCAAACTCTCCTTTCGTGCCCAATCTCTCCATGTATGTATTGAACAACTCATTGGCTTTACCCAAATGATCCGTTACTACCGTACCATCCTGAAGTTTCAGCGAGGATATGGAGTTCTTGCGATATCGTTTTGAGGCCGCAGAATGAAAAAAATTTGGTGTTGTCACCTCCGCAAGAAAACCATCGGACCGTATACCTCTTTTTCCAATATACTCGTTTATAGTCAAGAAGGGTGACTAGGTGGTTCTTGAGAATTTCTCTAAAGTTTGCTTCCGACACTATGAGGGATCTTTTGTCTTTGATATTGTCAAGTTCCAGGAGAGCCCAGTTGGAGTTATCAATACACTAATGATTTCAGACCTATCACGTTGCTCAATTGTTGTCTGAAATTGATAACTAAACTGCTAGCTAACCGTTTGCAGAAACTGGTTCTCAAGATCATTCATCGAAACCAATACGGTTTTTTGAAGGGGAGATCGATCCAGGACTGCCTGGCCTGGGCGTTTGAATACATACACCAATGCCAGTCGTCAGGAAGCGCTTGTTGTATCCTGAAACTCGACTTTGGGAAGGCCTTCGATACCATCCAGCATGAACCAATGATTGAGATCATGAAACATATGGGTTTTGATGAGAGGTGGTTGGGATGGATCAAATGCATCTTCTCCTCGGGTAGCTCTTCGGTGTTGCTTAATGGAACCCCAGGGAAACAATTTGATTGCCTTTGTGGGGTCCGACAGGGAGATCCTTTGTCCCCACTGATCTTTGTTCTCGCAGCGGACCTTCTATAGTCAGCGATCAATGATGCCACACGGAATGGACTGCTACAGTTACCTCTCCCCACTTCTGACAGCAATTACCCCGTTATTCAGTATGCGGATGACACGATCGCTGTGCTCCTGGCCTCTGCCTCGCAAGCGCAAGTTCTGAAGTCCATCCTAGTTGACTACGTGAAGTCGGTGGGCCTAAAAATAAACTTCCACAAGTCGACTTTAGTGCCCATCAACTCTGATCCGGTGTTGGCAGGGGAAATTGCTGCAATCTTTGGTTTCTCTATTGGCAACATGTCGTTCACGTATTTGGGCCTGCCCATGGGCACCACACGCCCGAGTGTGAATGAATTGATGCCAATGGTCTCCTCTGTTCAACGTAAGATGCCTGTTGCAGCCTCACTCCTGGACTATGGATCCAAGCTCACGGTGCTCAACTCTGTGGTCACTTCCTTGGTTGTTTATGCCATCTGTTCCATCAAGATAAACCCTAAAATCATTGAGCACCTTGATAAACTGCGAAGGCTGTGTCTTTGGGTGAGAAAGTCCGACGATGGGATCAAGGGCGGCTCGTTGGCAGCCTGGGATATGGTATGCAAACCCAAAAGTAAAGGAGGTCTGGGGATCATTGACCTTAAGACCCAAAACCAAGGACTCTTGTTGAAACAACTTCACAAGTTTTATAACAAACATGATGTTCCATGGGTCAATTTGACTTGGGATACGTACTATGTGGGTAAAATACCTCATGCCTCTGACCCATGTGGATCCTTCTGGTGGAGAGACCTCATGTCAATATCTAATATATACAAAGGGGTCACTAAATTAGAAGTGTTTGCTGGTGACACGGTCTTGTTCTGGAAGGACAATTGGAACACGGATACTCTTCAAGATAGATACCCAAGAGCATTTTCATTTCTAGAGATCCAGATGTATTTGTAAGACATCTCCTGTCTTCAGAGAGACTGGGAGAGGTATTCCACCTGCCTCTATCTTTGGAGGCTAAGAATGAGGTAATTCAAATACAGTCAGAAACCCTTGAAATCTCATTGACTGAGGACAGGGATGTGTGGTCTTGTGTTTGGGGGGACACAAATTTTCGATCTTCCAAATATTATTCCCACTGCTTTAGTCAGGTTCAAGCGGATGAGATCTTTGGCTGGATATGGAAAACCAAGTGCACAATGCAATGGTAGGTGTTCCTGTGGTTGTTGTTGGCTGACAGACTGAATACCAGGAATATGCTTCAGAGAAGACATTTCAGAATCCATAATGACAGTTATGCCTGTCTTCTCTGTAACCAGCCGCCAGAGGAAGATATTGTTCATCTCTTCTTCACTTGCCCTTTCAGTCAGAGGTGCTGGGCTGCACTGGGGATACATTGGCCAAATCACACTGACTGGATTAAAATGGTGCATGAGGGCAAGAACAGGTGGACAAGGCCAATGCTTTTAGAAGTTTTTACAGTTGCTGCTTGGGGGATCTGGAAGGAGAGGAATGACAAGCACTTCAGAGGGATTCATCCTTCCTTTGATTCCTGGAGGAACAGATTCAAGAAGGACTTTGCTAAGCTGGTTCATAGATCAAAGCAAGAGCAGGGCCCCTACATTATTTCAATTGTCAACTTGCTTTGATTTTCTGTTTTGTTGGCTTGTATAGCTAATCTCCCCCCCCCCTCTCTCACACCACCATGTAATTTGTACAATCCTGGACACTCTAA